>NC_064622.1:478010539-478313569 GCF_023898315.1 Schistocerca nitens | reverse complement strand
CCTTTTTCCAAAATACTAAAAATACATACAGAGAATAAAATATGTTCAACAGAATAGGAGACAGACGACACAGAACAAAAGAAACGTAGACAAGGACCAGACAAAACAAAATAAAAGCACATTGAGTGCGACGGTGGTTGGCCGACCATAGGAAAAAAGAAACGAAAAGCCAACCACCGAAAACACATTAAAAACCGAGTTTAAAACCGTAGGCCAAAGGCCAGAATCAACACAAAACAATCAAATAAAACAGAAACACTCAGATTAAATGATAAAAACTCCCTGCCCGAATAAAACGTAAAACTAAGTCAGCCATAGCAGAGTCATCTGTTAAAAGGGCAGGGAGCGAGTCAGGCAGTGGAAACGACTGCCTCAGCACAACTAAAAGCGGACAGTCTAATAAAATGTGGACCACTGTCAAAATGGAGCCGCAGCGACATAAAGGTGGGCCCTCACGTCGCAATAGGTGGCCGTGCATCATCCATGTGTGCCCAATGCGCAGCTGGCACAGGACAACAGACTCCTTACGAGAGATCCGCAAGGAGGACCGCCACACATCAGTCGTCTCCTTAACAGCCCGCAGCTTATTCGGGGATGTCAGGCCACGCCACTCATCAGCCCACATCCCAAGCACCTTACGGCGCAACACCAACTGCTGATCGCGAGCTGGGAGGCCGATTTCCAAAGCTGGGGCGTCGATCGCCCCTTTGGCCAGCCTGTCAACACGTTCGTTCCCCGGGATGCCAACGTGACCTGGCGTCCAAATAAAGACCACCGAACGACCAGAGCGGGTAATGGCGAAAACAGACTCCTGAATAGAGGACACCACAGGAGAAGAGGGATAGCAGCGGTCGATGGCCTGGAGGCTGCTCAGGGAGTCACTGCAGATGACGATGGACGTACATGAGAAGGAACGCATATGCTCAAGAGCGCGCAATATGGCCACCAGCTCTGCAGTAAAAATACTGCAGCCAGCCGGCAAGGAGCGCTGTTCAACATGGGCAGCATGAGCAAAAGCGTAGGCAGTGCGACCATCAACCAGGGAAACATCAGTGTAGACAGGCTCACAGCCCGGAAATGAGGCGAGGAGCGCAAGAAAACGGCGACGGAGGGCCACAGGCGGAACCGAGTCCTTGGGTCCCTGTGCCAAGTCCAGACGGATGGATGGACGGGGCAAACACCAGGGAGGCGTAGGTGCACGGACCCGGAACGGAGGCAGAAGAGGGAATGAGCCCAGTTCAGACAGCAGGGACTGGACGCGGACAGCTATGGAAAGCCCAGACCGAGGTCGCCGTTCGGGCAGATGGAGGACCATGACAGGGAAAAGCAGGCGACGATTGGGATGGCCCGGCGAGCAATGAACGTGGACAGCATAGTCGGCGAGCAGGCGATGGCGGCGAATCCGCAGCGGGGGAACCCCGGCCTCCACCAGTAGACTATCCACGGGGCTCGTACGAAAAGCGCCAGTTGCAAGCCGAACCCCACAGTGGTGTATGGGGTCTAACAACTTCAACACTGAGGGTGACGCAGACCCATAGGCCAGGCTCCCATAATCAAGCCTGGACTGCACAAGGGCTCTGTACAATCGCAACAGCGTGCAGCGATCCGCACCCCAAGAGGTGTGGCTGAGGCAGCGGAGGGCGTTGAGGTGCCGCCAGCACTTTTGCTTCAGCTGAGTAATATGAGGAACCCATGTGAGCCGGGCATCAAACACGAGTCCTAAGAAGCGGCAAGTGTCCACCACTTCAAGCAGGTGGCCGTCGAGGTAAAGTTCAGGATGAGGGTGGACCGTCCGACGCCTGCAGAAGTGCATAACTCGAGTCTTAGCTGCAGAGAACTGAAAACCGTGAGTCAGAGCCCACGATGCTGCCTTGCGAACGGCTACTTGCAGCCTGCGTTCGGCGACTCCCGTAGTCGTGGAGCTAAAGGAGATGCAGAAGTCGTCGGCATACAAAGAAGGAGACACCGACGATCCCACGGCTGCAGCCAGACCATTAATGGCCACTAGAAATAAGGAGACGCTCAACACCGAGCCCTGCGGGACCCCATTCTCCTGTGTATAAGATGAACTAGAGGCGGCACCGACTTGCACCCGGAAAGAGCGGCGCAAGGATGTGATGTCTCCATGTGGTGTCATACGCCTTCCGCAGATCGAAGAATACAGCAACGAGATGCTGACGTCGGGCAAAGGCCATACGGATAGCAGATTCCAGCCGCACCAAATTGTCCGCTGCAGACCGGCCCCGACGGAAGCCACCCTGGGATGGAGCGAGGAGACCGCGCGACTCAAGGACCCAACACAAACGCCGCCCCACCATACGTTCAAGCAATTTGCACAAAACGTTGGTGAGGGTAATGGGACGATAGCTGTCCACCGCCAGTGGGTCCGCACCAGGCTTCAAGATGGGGACAATAAGGCCCTCACGCCATTGCTACTGTGTATTAGAGGTACTGGTGTGTACAGCAATCTGGACTACCACCTCTGGAGGTCTCGCTGTGTGGTGGTACAACAGGCAACATGTGGTTTTCATGAACAATAAAAAGGGCGGAAATGATGTTTATGTTGATCTCTGTTCCAATTTTCTGTACAGGTTCAGGAACTCTCGGAACCGAGGTGATCCGAAACTTTTTTTGATGTGTGTATTATTGAGCATTATTATTATTATCATTATTATTATTGCTGTTGTTGTTGTTGTTGTTCTTATAATATCTTTGGTACGGTTGTTCCTGGTCAGATGAAAGGGCAGGCCTTAAGGTCTAATCCGGTCAGGCGAAATTAGCAATAAATAAATATATCTCTAAGAGACAATAATGTTACGGTTAAATCAGAAGCAGAAAGATAGGACGCTGCGTATATGAGTTGTGTGGTGAAAAGTAATGCCTCCGTTTTTTTAAAGTGAAAACGTTTAAAATTCTTTAAATAAAACAAAATTTAGTAACGTTCTACACAGTTTCTCATCATGTCTACATACTTATTTCTGAACATAGATGCACTGATGTCGAACAAATTTCTCCTAACCAGAGACCAGTCTGTTGATACCGTCACTGCATAACGTTAGACTTCGTCGGCGGAGTCACAACCTCATCTCTGCTTGCACCCCTTGATAACTGTGAAGATGAGTCTTCGAAGGTGTTCTTTAAGATGATAATCGGATGGGGCCAACTCCGGACGTCCTGGATGATGGCTTCTGACAATAAACCAAAGGCATCGTGTTGTTGAAAACCTTGTAGCGCTCGTGTGTGGTCTGGAGTTGTCATACTAAAGGAGTGCTTCCGGACTTTATGGTGGTGCCTTTAAGCATGAATTTCAAACTCACCCTCCTTTGAAACTCCCAGAACACTGTGAGCATTACTTTGTATGCTGATGACATAGTTTCATTTTTGGTATCAGTGATCCTTTGTGGCGCAACTCGACTAATGCTCCCTTGTTTTCGGGGTCAAAATATTGGACCCAGCTTTCATCATGCCGTACAGTGTTGTTAATAAATACATCATCCTCACATTGTAGAAAGATGTCCAGTCTTCTACGACTTCCACTAAAGGCACTTTTTCTGCGATTAGAATATTGCGACACCCTGTTCGTTGCTTCTCACGTACCGACATAGTTCCTTTACGCACCGCCATGCCTCACGTTACAATTGGGAGCCTCTAGCGGCATAGGCTTGCAATTTGTGTCACTGAAGCTTGAAAGTCGACCGAGTAATATGGATGACATGAATACGGTGCACCAGTCGATACTGAGAACAGAATAAAAAATCTGGAGGCATCATTTTTCAACAAGCACTCGTGCAATGAAATATATTTCTTGCCATACAGTCATTCACAATGTAGAAGTAGATGAAGTCATCAGGTTGCTGTCGGTGAGAATGACAACAACGAATAGAAACGACATTGGGTGCTGAGGCTATGCAACAAGCATCTTCTCTATCGGGAACGGTGGACAGTCGCTACAAATAGAGCACAAAGTAGCGCTAACAGTTCTCCCAATTATCGGAAACCAAGCTCCAAGTGTAACAGGAAATCAAGATACAGCGGTCGGAGCCCGGAAACAACAGCGGTGGCGTTCTGCGCCCCTCCTCGGCCCATAAATCTTTCAGTGGCAGCGGTGGTGGGGCCATGCGAAGCAGATAAGATAAAAGCGGAAGCAAGTCGGAGCTGGGGAAGACGGTATAAAGCAAATGTGTAAAGAAAAAAGAACGAAGAGCCGAAGTCAGTGAGGAAGGACAGAAGGCCGAAAAATAAAAGAAATATCTGCAGCGTGTGCCCCTGACAGGTGGCGACTGGCGCCACAGAAACAAGTGTCGGACCCGGTCGTTGGCGGCTCGTCGATGCTCGGGCCGCGGCAAGAAACGTCGCGACGGCCGCACAAGGGAGTTCTCCGCCGTCGAGGGAGGGGAATCTTTTCTGTGGGGGCTACAGGGAATGCCTTGTAAGAGTACCGCGTTGACCACAGAGCCCAGTCCTTCGAGAGGGACACTCGTTGGGCGCTGTCGTGTCAACAATGCGGACTTTCCGATCGGAGCGCGAATGTGTGTTTATATCCTGTACGCCTATATCTACACTCTGTAGACCATCTTGCGGTGTGTGGCAGAGGGTACTTTGTGTGCCACTGTCGCTATTCGCCTTTTTGTCCCAGTCCTTAATAGTTCGCCGGAAGAACGATTGACGGCATGCCCTCGCATTTGCTTGAATCTCTCGTTTCGCGAGACATACGTAGGAGGAAGCAATATACTTCTTGTCTCTTGTAGGGACGTACGCTCTGTGAACTTCAACAATAAACCACACTGTGATGGAGACCGATGGTGCGTGGATCCCTTTTCGTACGACACTTACCCACAGTATCTTAGAATGTGTGAAATCCTATGTGCCTTACCTGCTAAGGTTATCAGTCCCTAAGCTTACACACTACTTAACCTAAATTATCCTAAGGACAAACACACACACCCATGCCCGAGGGAGGACTCGAACCTCCGCCGGGACCAGCCCCACAGTCCATGACTGCAGCGCCTTAGACCGCTCGGCTAATCCCACGTGGCTACAATATCTTAGATACCATAAAAGAGGAAGCGGGATGAAATCATGTTTTGTAGTCACAGTTTATAACTAAGACAGTTTGGCATTACGCCTTTTAAGGAATTTGACAGTTACAAATTGTGGACGAGCCACTAGATAAAAACTTTGCAAATACAGTTAGAAACCCAACGTACTCAGTACTCAAATAAATAATCCCTTAAGAGAAAATTATAAAAAACTTAATGTGCCAAGCATTTATAGAAACCTTAAGCACAGCAACTATCAATTACTTCACAGAGCCATTTCATCGAACTCATTAAAACCAGTTATTACATTGAGATGGCGACACTTCACAAAAAAAAAATGGTTCAAATGGCTCTGAGCACTTAACATCTTAGGTCATCAGTCCCCTAGAACTTAGAACTAGTTAAACCTAACTAACCTAACGACATCACACACATCCATGCCCGAGGCAGGATTCGAACCTGCGAGCGTAGCAGTCGCGCGGTTCCGGACTGCGCGCCTAGAACCGCGAGACCACCGCGGCCGGCCGCGACACTTAACATTCTTCACTAAAATGCCCTTATAAACTTACTATTTCAATCCGTTGAAGAAGCACTTGTTAAAAGGTAAATTAAAAACTTAACGTTGCCGGGCACTAATACCCCTCGCTTTATTTTCGCTTATTAAGAAAACAGAATTACTGACAAACTTCAGAAATTCAAACTCCCATATAGGATTTCCATCAAAATACATATAATGAAAACAGTAACCAATAAAGGGTGACTTAATGGCACTGCATCACTAGTGCCAAGCTAAGATCCAATTACATAAGATGATAGAACCACTTACATTAAAAACTACAGAGAAACACTGATCTTTAAAAATGAATGTTCACGTTGTAATGGTACTTGAATTAGGTAACCATTACGGCACCTCACCTCAACCTCTCGATACCAGCAATATTCTACTGTGTTTCTGTAGAATAGTTAACATATTTCTGTGACAACATTCAGATTTTATTTCATTAATGTAGAGGTACTTTGATACAACGATATGTTTATGTTCCAATGATATTATTCTTATGTGTATTCTTTCTTTTGTCACTATGATCTTTGTCGTACTTGTAACTATGATTTTTTGGGCATGTCAGCGGTTATTAGAGAGTCAAGTCTTGGTCGTCATGTCGAAAAGACGCAAATTGTAGTCAGTTTATAAAATGTCAACTTTAACAGTGAGGAAGATTTTTCAAGTATGTTTTATATTGTGAAGTGATGTTTTGTGTCTTACGTGATATTGCAACAAAAGTAATAAAAAAGGGGTGTAGCTCAAATTCGGAGTGCTGATTACCTTTTTTACATCACGATTGTGCTAACTTGCAAAAGTTTAATTTTCAAGAATAGTTTATGAAACACATCTATAAAACTTTTGAATATCGCAGAATAACACCTAGGCCTCTTTGCATCCGAGCTTGGAATCATCATTACCTAGATTTTCGACGATTGAGCCATGAGTTCACAACGAGAAACACGAAAAGACGAGTGCCTAGTTTGTCCATTATTTCATGAAATGACTTTATTAACTGAGCTCTAATGACACCTGCCACATAATGTAACTTTGTTGTTGCCCGAAAATGAAATATTTTGTAGCGTGAGCAACACTACAATCATAATTAAATTTTACCTTTGTTGTGGTAGGGTTGTTAGAACGTGCTCAGACGTGTTAATAAAAGACTGCAAGAAAGAGCTGCGCAACGAACTGAGCAGATGCTATGCAGTTTTAAAGTTTAGCCTGTTGCCAGTCCTAATATTTAAGGAAACATGTTCGTATGCGAACAGGTTATAGCTTAACCCGCCTTAGTCGAAGGAAGATAATATTAAACTTTGGAAGGCGGTTTGTGAACAAGTCCCGGTAGTGGCCAGGTTCTTAAACACTGCCAGGAGTGTGTGTGTGTGTGTTGGGGATTATGGGCGCTCAACATCGAGGTCATCAGCGCCCTGACACACATGAAAAGGAACGAATGTGGAGAGACGTAATAAAATTGAAAAAACACACTCAAAGAAAGCAGAAAAAGAGGGAAAATACTACATAAGAATGTAAAACCAAAGGAAAGGGAAAACATAGCAACAAGAATGACACAGGAAATTGTCATTGGCTGGCCACTTACATAAAATATGGGCGAGCTTGTCACACAGTCAACAAATTAAAATCCTCTCCCTAAAATCTTTGTAAAAACATTTGACATGGCACAGAACTTTAAAACTTTAACCACATTCGTCCGAGTGTTGCCTAAAAGAGTTGGCAGGTCCGCTGGCAAGTCAGCCGCGGCCCGCTGGTCAGAAAATAAAACGCAATCCAGTAAAACGTGGCGCACAGTGACCTGGACGCCGCAAGCACCACACAATGGAGGGTCTTCTCGCCGGAGCAGGAAGCCATGCGTCATAGGGCTGTGGCCTATTCAAAGCCGAGTGAGGAGAACGTCGTCCCGTCGATGGGGCTGAAAGGAAGTACACCACACACGCGTTGTGGGCTTGACTAGACGGAGCTTATTGTCAGTCACTTCCAGCCACTCATCCTCCCACCGACGCATGACTCGGGAGCTCAACAGCGAGGTGAGTGCGTGCAAGGGGATAGCACACTGAGATACGTGTGGATCAAGACACGCCTCCTTGGCTGCGAGATCTGCCCTTTCATTCCCAGCAATGCCGACATGCCCCGGAACCCAGCAGAAAGCTACAACCTTCCCCAGTCGCTGTAGTCGGAGGAGGGCATCCTGGATGGTCTGGACTACTTTATCTGCCGGATACAAATGGTGCAATGATTGAAGGGCACTGAGTGAATCGGAACAGACAAGAAATTTAGGAGAGGAAGAACGTCTCATCTGCTCCAGCGCCCGCAAGATCGCAGACAATTCTGCATCAAAGACAGTAAAAGTCTGAGGCAGTCGGACCTTGAGGACACGATCCGGAAAAACAACTGAGCAACCAACGGAATCCCCTTGTTTCGACCCATCCGTAAAAACAGCTACATAGTCGTGGTGCTCAGATAAAATAGCAGAAAATGCTGCATTAAAAACGGTGGCGGGAGTGCAATCTCTCTTGTACTGCAATAAATCGAAAATCACACGTGGCCTCTTCAGTAACCAGGGTGGCAGGCGGTTAAAACCCAGGATTTGGGGTTGTACAGACTCCACACCGAGGGACTCAAGCACACGTTGCACTCGTATCCCAAACGGCAACGTAGCCCGGGGACGGCGGGAAAAAAGGCGGTCCAGAGGTGGATGGGCAACAAGACGGTGAGAAGGCGAGCTGGGAGCTGCAAGAAACTTACAAGCTTGGCGCACCAGCAGGAGCTGCCGCCGGATGGTAAGTGGCGGTTCACCAGCCTCAGCACAGAGGCTGGGTACGGGACTGGTCCGATAAGTACCCGTGGCCAGTCGAATCCCAGCATGGTGAACAGCGTCAAGGATCCGCAAATAAGAGGGCCTCAATGACCCATATACTGTGCACCCATAGTCCAGCCGTGAGCGCACGAAAGCTCGATAAAACTGAAGGAGACGCGCCCTGTCCGCTCCCCAAGACCTGTGGCTGATGTACTTGAGGATGTTCAGTGCCTTCAGCGTTCTGGCTTTCAAGTCGCGTAGGTGTGAACACTGCCAGGATAGACCTCGGAAGACATTTCACTCGCCGCCAAGGCGCTGGCACAATCAAAGGTTTTTGCGCGAATCACAAAGACATTCCAATAATTCTGAAACATAGTAACGCTCGGCAGAACCTTCGACTCGATATATGGGTAAGCGTGTAAAGGAACACATTACAAAAGAATGATTCAAATGGCTCTGAGCATCATGGGACTTAACAGCTATGGACATCAGTCCCCTAGAACTTAGAACTACTTAAACCTAACTAACCTAAGGACGTCACACAACACCCAGTCATAACAAGGCAGAGAAAATCTCTGACCCCGCCGGGAATCGAACCCGGGAACCCGGGCGTGGGAAGCGAGAACGCTACCGCACGACCACGAGCTGCGGACGAACACATTACACTACTGACAAATTCGCAACTTTGACCTTAAGCATTTTACACATGGACAACTGTATTAATAGAGTGCAGGCCCTGAAGATGCCAACATAAAATCATTTGATTACAAGAAAAACAGAGCACTAGTAAAACTTCTGAGAAAACTTTAAAGCCGGCCGATGTGGCCGAGCGATTCTAGGCGCTCCAGTCTGGAATCGCGCGACCGCTGCGGTCGCAGGTTCGAATCCTGCCTCGGGCAGGGATGTGTGTGATGTCCTTAGGTTGGTTAGGTTTAAGTAGTTCTAAGTTATAGGGGACTGATGACCTCAGCAGTTAAGTCCCATAGTGCTCAGAGCCATTTGAACCAACCCATAGTGCTCGGAACCATTTGAACCAAAACTTTAAAATATCGGCCACCATTTAACTAGACCCACTGAACTCTTCCACACCATCTTAAAGCTCGATTATGAAAGTCTCAACATAATAACAAAATTTAAATGCCTCTGAGTGCGTCAGTCAACAAAACACAATTACGATCACTTACTTCATATCACGTACACAATACGAAGGACCGGGTTCCACAGCTTCACCGCTTCACTTCAAATTTTGTTCCCAGCGAAGTCGCGGAACTTGTTTCTCCAAGCTGCCCATGCCGCCAAAATGCCCGGCCAGTTTCACACCACAACATACGAGTACAACGGTGACCACGCTCTTTCGGCAGCCATTGACACTCGTCTCCCAGCGAATGTCACGAGATCTCGAGGGTTACCCGTCGAAGGCTAACAACCCAATCCCTTCGCCCGCCAACCCGGAAGATAAGACACGCGAAAAGTAAAGATAGCTTAACTCAACTACATTCGATCTCAACGATACATGAACAAAATAACACTGTCGCCAGATCGCCACGGCTCAACCGACTCTATTGCAGGTTTGCCGCTGTACTTGATAGATCATTTTTGTAACGCTTTCGTGCTTAGTAAATAAGTCAGAAATGAAACGTGCTGCACTTCTTTGGATCTGCTCTATCAATCCTATCTGGTGCAGGTCCAATACTGACGTGCAACATTCAAGTACTGGTCGAACGAGTATTTCGTAAGCTGATTCCTTTGTTGATGAACTATACTCCCCGAGGATTATTCCAGTTAACCTCAGTCTGGTATCTTCCATACTCCCGATTAATTTTGTTTAGTACTCCCTCAGTTAGTGGCGGGAGCTGTCAGTCAGTATCAGCTAAATACGCACTAGTTGTTGTGCCTAGTGTTAGGCCTAGGTGGTCTCCAGAATTTGACGTAAAATGACACTTTGGATGGCGATCGTATGATATACACAATTTTTGATTTCATTGCCTTGATCTCACAGTTTTTTGAACAGCATTACCGGTTTCTGCTAGGTAGTAGTCACCTTAAGAATCCACAATAAAATAAAACAAAATCTTACTAAGAGGTTAAAATCAAAGGACAGAAAATATAATACAAACGCAATATACCTCTCATTCTGCTTCATTGAAACATGTCGTAACCATATAAAATAATAACTTCTGTACATGCTTGGATCGCATGTACTGCACACGATACAAAGATATCCTATCAGGACATGAACACATGTGTAACATACCGATAATTATACTAAGTAAATAAGATAAGGTTAATGAAAATGTACAGTTCTCTGAAATATTCTTTTTTACATTTAGCTATCTGAAAAATCTATTTGTACGCTGTCAGTTTAAAGCTAGTCAGAATTTACCTGCCAGAAGACAGACAGATTTTTAGATGGTGTCTAACTACCCTTTAATTACATTGTGTTATTATCTGTCTATAATGCATGCATCAACGACCTCTAAGATCTATGTGTTTGAAGGATGTGTGGCAGTTTTGACTCATATAATTTTTACGTGTTTATGACTTATTGTAGTGCAGGGAATGAGAGGGATATCGAGTTTATATTACATTTTCTGTTCTTTCCTTTCAATCTTTTATTTTAGTTCGTAGTAATGTTAGTACGTAGACTGAGCCGATTCTGATGCAAACTAAGTCACATACGGTATCATAAATGATGTCATTTTTGATGTACTGACGAATCGTCTCATTTCCCTGCCTCTACCATCTTTCACACCAGTGGCACAGGCCAATTGCACTCTGCATAAAATGGCGCAAAATTAAAAAATTTGTGGACATTCAAAAAAAAGCCAAGGTTTTCCCCCATTCCTATGATGTCACTGTGGAAGTAGGGCTGTTGACCAAAGTATAAATTGACAGGAAGTTCAAAAATCCAAGTGGCGCACTTCATGCTGGTGGAAGTAAGTCACTTGTGTAAAATATAGAGTCCAAAATGGCCACTGACTTTCTCCATGATGTCACTGTGGAAATACATCACGTGTGATAACGTATAGAATTCGCAAGGATACTGGTGCCACACTATGACGTGAGAATCCAAGATGCTAGGACAAAGGGAAGTAGCCAGTCTGCTGACCTACTTTACATGTTTTCCCCTTACTGTTATTCACTTTGATGTGTATGGTTATTTATAGCAGTCAGGTCACTTACAAAATTGCAGGGTGCTCTCAATTTAAATAACTGCCTTTCTGATGCAACAGTTTGAACAAGTTGCTTTTGGAAGCTTATTTTAAAACTGTATGGTTACCACTGTCATACTGTGAAGTAGGAAGAACTGAGTTTTTATTGAACACACCAGATGAAATGGCTTTCTGAGGACTCCAGACATGCTACTCCATGCTGTCACGCCCCCTGCACTGTGCCTAGGGCATCGTAGCCATCTGCCATGCACGTGGGTTGCGATATAATGGACAAGTTTTCTCTGTATGACAGCAAGATAATTGGCCAAATAATTATAGTAATAATAATGAATAAACCTTACCATGTAGGAATCAAAGAATACATTGATTCAAAGATAGTAGAACTTAAACAGTGTATAGTGAAGCTTGAAGAAGGTTAATTGCATAGTTATCCCGTTTCTGTTAGACTGTCATCTAGCTAAAAAGTGATTTAAGTCATGTGATCAGAGAAGTGCAGTTGGTTTAGCAGTAATAGGCTCCACTTAGAGTTGTGGCAAAATGTTCAATCAATAGACTCAACACTACCTTTAATCCTAGCAAAGATGCTAACATTATGTTCCCTCTCGCATACAACTGCAACACATCAATAACGCACTTTTTATGAAATTACCAACACTGTGCCAGCCATTCTAAAATGCACTAAAGCCTCCAGACTTGAATCTTACGCCAAAGTCCAGACACATTGCAAAACAAAGTGGAACAGACAATACAATAGGGGAAGTAAGAGTAAAAAATGCAGGAAGAGTGAAGACCTGACAGATAAGATCAGGAGTCCACTCTTACTGAGTGATAAAAAAACCCTCTCGATTCCAGATCTCAAAACCTCTATGGCGCAATACCATTCACAGATCAGTTCCAGGTGTGCCGATCTCCAGAGTCGGTTCACTACCTAGCCTGTTTGGCCAACCTGTCAGGAAGTTCATTCCCCAGGATGCTGACATGTCCTGGGGTCCACATTGTTCAAATGCATAAACAGATTCCTGGATAGTCATTACCAAGGGATGCTGAGGGTAGCAGTGGTCGAGAGTTTGTAGGCTGCTTAAGGAGTCACAACAGATGAGGAAGGACTCACTCGTGCAGGAGTAGATATGCTCAAGGGTGCGAGAGACGGCTATCAACTCTGCAGTGAAAACAGTGCAGCCATTTCGCAAGGAGAGCTTTCAGTATGTCGAGCATGAGAGTAAGCGAAGCCAGCATGACCATCTATCATCGAGCTATCAGTGTAGAGAATCTGTGAGCCCTGGAACACGCCAAGAATAGATAAAAATTGGTGACAGAGGCCCTCAGGATGAACTGAGCCTTTGGGGCCTTGGAATAGGTCCAGATGCAGCTGTGGGTGAGGTATGGACCATGAAGGTTTAGGGAGGGAAGCCAGAGAAAGGGTGGTAGATGTAAAATCTGAAGTTCAGAAAGAAGGGATGGAAAGCGGAATGCTGCCATAATTCCCGACATCAGCCGCCATTGCAGGAGTTGGATTACCCTATTTGGGAAGGAGATGCTCAGATGAACTACGGACATGTGCAGCATAACTAAAAAGCAGTTGTTGGCGCTTGATTCGTAATGGAAGGACCGCAGTGTTCATGAATAGGCTGTTCACAGGGTTGGATCAGGAAGCTCCTGTTGTGTGGTGTTCTGGGTCCAGCATCCACAATGCTGAGGACGATGCCAAACCATATACCAGACTCCCATATTCAAGGCAGGACTGTATCAGTTCCACATAGAGCTGCAAATGAGTAGAGTGATCTGCACACCAGCTACTGTCACACAGGCAGCGAAATGTGTTAAGTTGCTTCCAGTACTTTTGGTTAAGCAGATGAAGATGGGAAAGCCCAGTAAGCTGGACCTCGAAGACCAGTCGCAAAAAGTGATAAATCACCAATTCCTTAAAATTTGGTCATCGAGATAAAGTTCTGGATGTGGGTGGACAATACGACGATGTCAGAAGTGCACGACGCAAGTGTTGACGGCTAAAACCTAAAAGCCATGGTGAGAGCCCATGGCTACACCTGTCATATGTCTCTCTGCAGTCGGGGTTCAGCAACATCAATACTATTGGAGCGCAGGTGAAGGTAAAAATCAACAGCATATAGGGAAGGCGATACTGATGAGACCACAGCTGCTGCTAGACCACTAATGTCACTAAAAGTAGAAGAACACTCAATACTGAGCCCTGTGGCATCCCATTCTCCTGGATATGCGCTGAACTGTGGAAAGCACAGACTTGAATTCGGAAAGTATCGCCTGACAAAAAATTCTGTATGCAGAGACCCCACTTGTGTAATGTAGCGAGAATGTGATGTGTCCCTGTTTTGTCATAAGCCTTATATAAGTAAAAAAAGTCGGCAATAAGGTGCTGAGGTCGGGGAAAGGCTGTGTGAATAACAGGCTCTAGTTATACCAAATTATCAGTGGTGGAGCGGCCTTGGCAGAAAACACATTGAGACAGAGCCAGAAAGCCCCAAGACTCATGGAGCCAGCACAGCCAACGGCTCACCATGCATTTAAGCCACTTACACAAAACATTGGTGTGACTAATGGGACAGCTGATATCCATGTCTCGGGGATTCTTACCTGGTTTTAGCGTTCCTGCCATTGCGATGCTGTTGAAGATAACAAGGATGTGATGCTGTTAATCCACTGAGAGATGTTGAAGCATTTATTTAATATGGTCTCACCCTGCAGCTGTATCAGAGCAATGGGCAAGGGCACTGAGGAATTACCACTAACTGAATGCAGCATTGTGTATTTCAAGGTGGCACGTAGTAAAACGTAAGCGCTTTTGTTCCACCTGGTGTTTTAGGATACGAAAGGCAGGCTAATAATTCTCTGACAAACAGGGTTCAAAAATGGCACTGAGCACTAATGCACTTAACTTCTAAGGTCATCAGCCCCTTAGAACTTAGAACTAATTAAATCTAACTAACCTAAGGACATCGCACACATCCATGCCCGAGGCAGGATTCGAACCTGCGACCGGAGCGGTCGCGCGGTTCCAGACTGTAGCGCCTAGAACCGCTCGACCACCCTGGCCGGCGACACATAGGGTCTGTAATCCATAAGCACACCGTCTTCAGGCCACAAGTGGCCCATCGGGACCATCCGACCGCCGTATCATCCTCAGATGGTCCAATTCCTGAGAACTGTATTTCGAAGAAATGGGTACTCAGAGTGGCAGATTCAACGTGCTCTCCGCCCAACCACTGCAGCACAACCTGTTGAGATGGATGAAGTCACGAGGGAGGAGGTAGGCACTGCATTTATTCCATACACAGGCACACTCTCGGGGAAAATCGCCCGCATTTTGAAGAAACACCGGGTCGGAAATGTGTTTTGTCCTCCGAATAAAACTCGTGCACTGGTGGGGAGCGCCAAAGATGACCTCGGTTTGAGGACGGCCGGCGTGTACCAGGTTGGTTTGTGGGATTAAAGGGACCAGACTGCTACGGTCATCGGTCCCTTTTTCCAAATCCTAAAAACATCCACAGAGAAGAAAAACGATTAACAGAACACAGACGACACAGAACAAGAGAAACGCAGATAAAGACCAGGCAAAACGAATTAAATCACACAGAGTGTGACGGTGGTTGGCCGACCATAGGAACAAAAAAAAGGAAAAGTCAACCACCGAGAACACATTAAAAACCGAGTTTAAAACCGTAGGCCAAAAGCCAGAATCAACACAAAACAATAAAATAAAACACAAACACTCAGATTAAATGATAAAAAAACCCTGCCCGAATAAAACGTAAAACTAAGCCAGCCATAGCAGGGTCATCAGATAAAAGGGCAGGAAGCGTGTCAGGCAGTGCGAACGTCTGCCTGAGCACAGCTAAAAGCGGACACTCCAATAAAATGTGCACCACAGAGAAAACGGAGCCTCAGCGACACAGAGGTGGGTGCTCACGGCGCAATAAGTGGCCGTGTGTCAGCCGAGTGTGCCCAATGCGCAGCCGGCAGAGGACAACGGACTCCTGGCGGGAGACCCGAATGGACGACCGCCACACAGTCGTCGACGCCTTGATACGACGGAGTTTGTTTGGTACGGGCAGGGTGCGCCATTCAGCGTCCCATAAATCGAAAATTTGGCAGCGTAAAAGTGCTCGCAAATCAGTCGCCGGGAGGCCAATCTCCAGAGGTGGTTGACTGGTGGCCTCTTTCGCCAGGCGGTCAACATTCTCATTCCCGGGGATCTCAACATGGCCTGGGGTCCAAACAAAGACCACAGAGCGGCCGCAACGGTCAAGAGTAGACAGGGACTCCTAGATAGCAATCACCAGACGGGAACGAAGGAAACACTGGTCGAGAGCTCGTAAACTGCTCAGGGAGTCGCTACAGATAACGAAGGACTCACCTGAGCCGGAGCGGAGATACTCTAGGGCTCGAAAGATGGCGACCAGCTCAGCAGTGTAAACGCTGCAGCCAGCCGCCAAGGAACGTTGTTCGGAATGGTCCCCTAGAGTGAGCGCATAACCGACACGACCAGCAACCATCGAACCGTCAGTGTAAACAATCCTAGAGCCCTGATACGTGGCCAGGATGGAATAAAAGCGACGGCGATAGGCCTCTGCAGGGACTGAGTCCTTCGGGCCCTGTGCCAAGTCGAGCCGAAGGTAAGGGCGAGGAACACACCATGAGGGTGTACGCAAAGTGGCCCGGAAAGGAGGTGGAAAAGGAAAAATCCAAGCCTGGAGAGAAGCTCCTTGACACGCTCGGCGATCAGACAACCCGACTGGGGGAGATGTTCTGGCAGATGGATGACTGACTGCGGGAACAGCACACGGTAATTTGGATGCCCGGGCAAGCTAAAAACATGGGAGGAATAAGCAGACAGTAATTGTTGGCGTCGTAACCGCAGTGGAGGGACACCTGCCTCCACTAGTATGCTGTCCACAGGGCTGGTGCGGAGAGCACCAGTGGCAAGGCGTATCCCGCTGTGGACAATTGGGTCCAGCACCTGCAACGCAGACGGGGATGCTGAGCCATAAGCCACGCACCCATAACCCAGACGGGACTGGATGAACGCCTGGTAGAGCCGTAACAGGGTAGAGCGGTCGGCGCCCCAGCGGGTGTGGCTCAAACATCGCAGAGCTTTGAGATGCCGCCAACACGCCCGTTTGAGCTGCCGGATATGAGGCAGCCAAGTCAACCGGGAATCGAAAACCACCCCCAAAAACCTGTGTGATTCCACCACTGAAAGAAGTTCGCCGTTAAGAGAAAGCTGCGGCTCCGGGTGGACAGTACGTCGCCGACAGAAATGCATAACGCATGTCTTGGCTGCCGAAAACTGAAACCCATGAGCTATAGCCCAAGACTGCGCCTTGCGGATAGCGCCCTGTAGCTGACGTTCAAAAGCTGCAATGCCAGTAGAGCTGTAGTAAAGGCAGAAGTCGTCAGCATACAGGGAAGGGGAGACAGAATTTCCCACGGCCGCAGCAAGCCCGTTAATGGCTATTAAAAACAGGCAGACACTTAAAACAGAACGCTGTGGCACACCGTTCTCCTCGACGTGGGAGGAACTATACGAGGCCGCGGCTTGCACGCGGAAGGTACGATACGACAGAAAATTGCGGATAAAAATCGGCAGAAGACCCCGAAGACCCCATCCATGAAGCGTAGAAAGGATGTGATGACGCCATGTCGTATCGTACGCCTTTCGTATGTCGAAAAAGACAGCGACCAGGTGCTGACGGCGGGCAAAGGCAGTACGGATGGCCGACTCCAGGCTCACCAGATTGTCGGCGGCGGAGCGGCCTTTACGGACCCACCCTGAGACGGAGCCAGAAGGCCCCGAGACTCCAGCACCCAATTCAAACGCCGGCTCACCATCCGTTCGAGAAGCTTGCAAAGAACGTTGGTGAGGCTAATGGGGCGGTAGCTGTCCACCTCCAAAGGGCTTTTGCCCGGTTTCAAAAAGGGGATGACAATGGTTTCCCGCCATTGCGACGGAAACTCACCCTCGACCCAGAGACGGTTGTAAAGGTCGAGGTGGCGTCGCTTGCAGTCCACTGAAAGGTGTTTCAGCATCTGACAGTGGATGCGATCGGGCCCGGGTGCGGTATCAGGGCAAGCAGCAAAAGCACTGTGAAATTCCCAGTCACTGAATGGAGCATTGTAGGATTCAGAAGCGTGGGTGCGAAAAGAAAGGCTCCGACGTTCCATCCGCTCTTTAATGGAGCGGAAGGCCTGGGGGTAATTCGCAGAAGCGGAACTCATAGCAAAATGCTCTGCTAAGTGGTTGGCAATGACGTCGGATTCAGTACAAACTGCTCCATTCAGTGAGAGCGCAGGGACGCTGGCAGGGGTCCGATAGCCGTAGACGCGCCGAATCTTGGCCCAGACCTGCGATGGAGTGACATGGAGGCCAATGGTGGACACATACCGCTCCCAGCACTCCTTCTTGCCTTGGCGGATAAGGAGGCGGGCCCGCGCACGCAACCGTTTGAAGGCGATAAGGTGGTCTATGGAGGGATGTCGCTTGTGACGCTGGAGCGCCCGCCGGCGATCTTTAATCGCTTCAGCGATCTCAGGCGACCACCAAGGCACAGCCCTCCGCCGAGGGGACCCAGAAGAACGGGGAATGGCAGATTTGGTGGCAGTAACGATGCCGGTTGTGACCGATTGAACCACCGCATCAGTGTCATCATTAGAGAGACGCTCAATAGCGGCAGTGGAGGAGAACAAGTCCCAGTCAGCCTTATTCATAGCCCATCTGTTAGGGCGCCCAGAAGTATCACGCTGTGGTAGTGACAGAAAGATCGGAAAGTGGTCACTACCACACAGGTCGTCATGCACACTCCATTGGACAGACGGTAAGAGGCTATGACTACAGATTGAAAGGTCAATGGCGGAGTACGTACCATGCGCCACACTGAAGTATGTGAAGGCACCATCATTTAACAGCGAGAGATCGAGCTGCGACAATAAATGCTCAACGATGGCGCCTCGACCTGACGCCACTGACCCACCCCGCAGAGGGTTATGGGTGTTGAAGTCGCCCAATAGCAAGAAAGGTGGCGGCCGTTGGGCTAACAGTGCAGCCAGGACATGCTGCGAGACATCACCATCCGGTGGAAGGTAAAGACTGCAGACGGTAACAGCCTGTGGCGTCCACACACGAACAGCGACAGCCTCTAAAGGTGTTTGGAGAGGGACAGACTCGCTGTGCAGAGTGTGAAGGACATATATGCAGACGCCACCAGACACCCTTTCATAAGCTGCTCGGTTCTTATAATAACCCCGATAGCCACGGAGGGCGGGGGTTCGCATTGCTGGAAACCAACTTTCCTGGAGAGCAATGCAGAAGAAAGGGTGAAGGCTGATAAGTTGGCGGAGCTCAGCTAGATGGTGGAAGAAACCGCTGCAGTTCCACTGGAGGATGGTGTTGGCCATGGCTGGGAAAGGCATGACGGGACTGGGAAGGCAGATTACGCCGCTGGGTCACCTGCTGCCTCCGATGGAGCACCCGTGCAAATGCCATCCATTGCGTCCGAGGGACCGGCAAGAGCGAGGTCCTCAGCGGACGCCAGAATCTCCACCTAGTCCTCAGAGGCAGGGCTTGTAGGAAGCGGTGGGATGGGTGCCACCGCAATATCGTTGGTCTTGGGGACTTTCTTCTTTTTCTGCTTGTCGCGCTGTGCCTTCGGTGGTTCAGGCTTCATGGGCTTCACTGGGTCAGTCTCAGGGACAGACGACGACCGTGAGGGCCGACGACCAGGGACTGGCGGTTGTTTCAACCACTTGCGGGCATCCGCTTTTCCACTGGTCGGAACTTGCGAAGGGAGGTCGACAAGGGATCCCTTCCTGGCGAGAGTAGCCGAAAAAGTCTTACGCTTCTCCGGCGGGGAAGGGTGAGCTGATGTCCCCGATGGTTGGGAGGGTGTTGCTCCTGGAGAAGATGGAGCACGAGCAACAGGGTGTGAAGTGCCCCCCACAAGCAAGGGGGGTTTTGGATGCTGACCAATTATAGAACCAACCGTATGGGACGACACAGGAGATGGAAGAAAATGGTTCAAATGGCTCTGAGCACTATGGGACTCAACTGCTGAGGTCATTAGTCCCCTAGAACTTAGAACTAGTTAAACCTAACTAACCTAAGGACATCACAAACATCCATGCCCGAGGCAGGATTCGAACCTGCGACCGTAGCGGTCTTGCGGTTCCAGACTGCAGCGCCTTTAACCGCACGGCCACTTCGGCCGGCGGAGATGGAAGAACCGTCGTTGCTGCAGCGGCGTACGTTGACGTCATTGGCACAGGATGGAGTCTCTCATATTTCCGCCTAGCCTCAGAGTAGGTCAGGCGGTCCAGGGTTTTATATTCCATTACTTTCCGTTCTTTCTGGAAGATCCTACAGTCCGGCGAGCAGGGGGAATGGTGTTGTCCGCAGTTAACACAGATAGGAGGCGGGGCACATGGAGTATCAGGATGCGTAGGATGTCCACAATCCCGACACGTGATGCAGGAAGTACAGCGAGATGACATGTGCCCGAGCTTCCAGCATTTAAAACACCGCATCGGAGGAGGGATATACGGCTTCACATCACAACGGTAAACCATCACCTTAACCTTTTCGGGTATGACATCACCCTCAAAGGCCAAGATGAAGGCACCGGTGGCTACCTGATTATCCCTCGGACCCCGATGGACGCGCCGGACGAAGTGAACACCTCGTCGTTCTAGGTTGGCGCGTAGTTCATCGTCGGACTGCAGAAGAAGATCCCTGTGGAATATAATACCCTGGACCATGTTTAAACTTTTATAGGGAGTGATGGTGACGGAAACATCACCCAACTTGTCACAAGTGAGCAACCTCCGTGACCGGACAGAGGATGCTGTTTTGATGAGAACCGACCCAGAGCGCATTTTGGACAAGCCTTCCACCTCCCCGAACGTGTCCTCTAAATGCTCCACAATAAACTGTGGCTTGGTCGACATAAACGATTCTCCATCAACCCGCGTACACACGAGGTACCGGGGTGAATATTCTCCACTGCCTTCTTTAGCAAGACGTTCCTCCCATGGAGTAGCTAGGGAGGGAAACGATCTCTGATCAAATTTCTTCCCATTGAGGTTAGACCTCGATCACTTAGAGACTGCTGGTGGAGGCCCACCAGCGAGAGATGATGTACCACGCCTCATTGCGGGTCATCCGCCCTGATGCCACCTACTCCGACCAAGGGCCCTCCCCACGGGCGCCACCCAGCCGCAGCAATAGCCACCTGGCAGGAGGGCCATTGCCAGGAGTCCTGATGCCCCAGGGAGATGGGCATCTACTCCTTGGCATACGTGGGGAGTTAACGGCGAAGGCATCAGTAGAGCGATCCCTGTGTTGTCAGGGGGCTACAACCAACAGGGTACATGGCGGCCCCACCACAACGGACTGGCTACCGTGCTGGATCTTAGGTGCAAAACTGTCCAAGGTCGTCGTCGCAGTTAATAGCAACACTGCAGAGTGCAGCGTGGTAATCGCACCCAGGGACGTATCCTCGCCCAAGAGATGGAAAACGAGCGGGACACTATTGCAACGACGAAAAAGCCGGCTAAAGGTCTCAATGCACGACGGATACAGTGCACCATGTAAGGCGCCCTTCGCCAATTGGCTTGCTCTTCGGAGTAATTTAGAAAGATGGAGGTCAAACCCGAGAGGGACCATCACATAAGGCCGAAAAATGTGAGACTCCTTTTAGTCGCCTCTTACGACAGGCAGGAATACCGCGGGCCTATTCTAACCCCCGAACCCGCAGGGGGCGGCGTGTACCAGATTCATGTCAATGTGGCAAGTCGTATATTGGTCAGACGATGCGTACCGTCGAGGATCGATGCCGTGGACACCAGAGGCACACTCGGCTGATGTATCCGAGCAAGTCGGCGGTCGCTGAACATTGTTTGTCGGAAAATCACGCTATGGAGTATGAACGCACGAGGATTCTGATACAGACGTCGAGATACTGGGACAACGTTGTTAGAGAGGCCATCGAAATTCGCACCAATGACAACCTCATAAACCGTGACTGTGGCTCTAATCTTAGCAAGGCTTGGGAACCAGCGATTGGGTTAATCAAGAGTAAATCGAGCAAACGTATAGTTGTGACGACCACGGCGGACAGAGCCATCACACCGACGTCATCTCAGACGCCGTCACCATCTGTCCCACCGCGGGACCGTGGCGCGGGGTGCGGACGGTGAAGGGAGCGTGCCGCGGGCGGAGGGTATTTAAATCGGTCGCCGCCCCGACCGAACCCAGTTCCCCCTGAGCAGCCATAGCGTACGGATCTCCCTGCCGGCACGTTCACAGGAGCTCAGTCCGTCAGTTCACCTGATGATAGCGACATGTATGATCGCCGAAATATTGTGCCCGTTGGACACTGTAGACCGGCAGTACACCCGCTGATATTTTGATTAAAGGGATTCAGGTCATACGCTCTCACAGGTCATGGTATAGAAGCACCTCTTCCAAATCACTGACTAGGAAATACTGTACCGGTGCTGCTCCATTTTATTGTACCGTACATCTCTAAATAACACTAAGTAGTAAATGGGACTGTCGTTGATTCATAGCACATTCTGTCATGAGACAGTGTAAATACGATATAACAGAGACACATTATCGACAAGTAATGTAAACAAAACCGGAATCATGACTTCCTGGTAATCAGGCTCGTCCTACTTGTTTCTTCCCAGGAAATGAAGAATGTTCATGTAAATAAACAGCACAGTATGCTTAAACTTGTGCGCATGTTCGTTCCAAATGAGACGGAAATGACTAATGCTAGACAAAGTGGTAGATAATTTCACTTCCACATCTCCCGAAGCAGGCTTCTCCAACCCTACCTCAGATTGTTCAGTGGAGCATTCTCTACGTGCTGTTACATTTTTGCACGCTCTTACGGAAACACTGTATCCATATCAAGACCATACACACTTATTCCGCCTGACAACCTGTTATAGTCAGTACAGTTCTTGTAATATTCCCAATAGCCATAAAAGATGGGGGGGGGGGGGAGTCTGCATTGCTAGAAACCAAGTTTCCTTATGTGCAATACAGATAGCAGGTAAAGTGCTTATAAGTTGTCATAGCTCTACCAGGTGGTGGAGAAAACCGCCGTAATTCCACTGGAGGCTTACGCTTTCGGTGTACTGGGAGTAGTAGTAGTAGTAGTAGTAGAGGGGTTTGTGGGCGCACGACAGCAAGGTGTTCAGCGCCCGTTCAGTAATATAGTGAGACGGGTGTCAAGAAAAAAAACTCAGAACATTTACATAAAACGGAACACAAAACACGGGGAACAATCATTGAAAAATGTGTGCTCACCCACACCGAAGCGTGGGATGAAGCAGGGCGTCAGCAGTAAAACATGGAGAACACAGGAAGAAAATGGTAGAAGGAGCTAAAACAATGTAGCAGATGGAAGTGGCTGGCTGACCGCAAGGAAAAAAGTGGAGGAGTCAGCCACTCTGCAATACACTAAAACCTCCAGCCTAAAAGTTTAGGCCAGAGTCCAGACACATCACAAAACTTAAAAACCCTAGACACACACGCCTCATCGTTAGCTAAAACACAGGGCAGATCCCCATCAACTTGTGCTTCTGCCCTTGCGTCACGGTATAAAATGCAGTCTGTTAAAATGGTGCTGGACAGAGATGTGCACACCACAAGCATCACAAAACGGAGGATCCTCCCGCCGTAATAAATAGCTATGTGTGAGAGGACAGTGCCCGATCCGAAGACGTGTGAGGGCCACCTCTTCCCGCTTGAGCAACCGGCAGGAGGAACGCCACGGCCGAGTGGTTGACTTTACCGACCGCAGTTTATTGGCCGTCACCTCCTGCCATTCGTCCTCCCACAACTCCATGCACTTCCTGTGGACTGCAGCGATGACTGACTGCAAGGGGATAGGACACTGGACCACATCCTGCTATCTGCAGGCCTCCTTGGCAGCCCGATCAGCCTGTTCATTGCCACATATGCCGATATGACCAGGCACCCAGCAGAAGGATACCTCTTTACCCCGCTGTTGGAGCAAGTACGGTTGGTCATGTATCAGCTGGACCATCTCCCCAGTCGGGTATAGGTTCTGCAGTGATTGTAAGGCACTAAGAGAATCGGAGCAGAGAATAAATCGATCGCCCCGAACACGATTCATCTGCTCCAGTGCCTTCAGGATCGCGTGGAGCTCCGCTGCGAAAACGGTATATTCAGCAGGGAGGCGAATCCGGGTAACATGATCAGGGAACACCACAGAACAGCCAAGGAAATTCTCCTGTTAGGAGCCATCAGTATAAACGACAGTCAAACCGTGATGCACATCTAAAATGTTAAAAAACAGAGATTGCAACGTAAAATCTGGTGTGCCATCTTTCTTAAAAGTAGTCAAATCTAAAATACGTTTGGGTCTCCGGAGGAGCAAGGGGGAGATCTGCTCCAACCGCGACGTAAAACACGAAGACCAGCCATAGACATCGCACCGAGGCAATCCTGTGCGCGAATCCTATAGGGCTGCGTCGCACGTTGCCGGTTATGAAACAATCGTGCCAGAAGAGGCTGAGCAACGGTATGGTATGCAGGGGTGTATGGTGTGGACAAAGATTTATACGCAGTTTCGCGCACTGTAAGTAGTCGTCGCCGCATATGAAGTGGCGGTTCACCAGCCTCTGCACAGAGGCTTGGTATGGGGCTAGTTCGGAATGCCCCAGTGGCCAACCGAAGCCCTTCATGGTGCACAACGTCCAACATCTTTAAGTAAGAAGGCCTTGCAGACCCATACACCGTGCACACATAATCGAGCCGAGATCGCACAAACGCCCTGTAAAACTGGTGCAGACAAGTCCTGTCAGCTCCCCATGTACTGTGGCTAAGACATTTTAAAATACTTAAAGGCTTAAGTGACCGCCGTTTCAGGTCTTCAAGATGAGGTAACCACGTGAGCCTCGAGTCAAAAATGAGCCCCAGAAATCTCGCCGTGTCTTTAAAAGACAGAATAGTGTCCCTCAAGCGCAACTCAGGAAAGGTTAAAATCGAACGAGAACGGTTAAAAAGAACACATACAGACTTCTCGGTGGAAAACGTAAAACCACTCTTCTGCGCCCAGTCATCCAAACGCCTAATCGTAAGTTGCAACTGACGAGTTGTCGTTGCAAGGCTTGAAGAAGAGCAGAACAAAGACAAATCATCCACAAACAAAGAACACTGGACAGGACCTTTCACTATGGACGTAATGCTATTAATAGCGATGGCAAAGAGAGTCACACTTAAAACGCTACCCTGAGGGACACCATTCTCCTGCTCAAAGCGATCAGACAGGACGTCACCAATTCGGTATCTAAAATATCGTGGCGAGAGGAAAGACTGAATAAAAAGAGGAAGACAACCACGAAAACCCCATTCGTGAAGCTGCTCCAGGATGAGACGCCTCCAAGTGGTATCGTAGGCCTTCTAGATGTCGAAAAATACACCTAGAAGGTGATGACGGCGTAGGAAAGCTTGTTGTATAGCCGCCTCCAGGAGGGCAAGGTTATCGAAGGTGGAACGAAACCTCCTGAACCCACACTGAAAGCGACTAAGGAGTTGCCGGGTTTCTAACATCCAGACAAGGCGGCGGTTGACCATCCGCTCCAAGGTCTTCCCTATGCAACTAGTGAGAGCAATACTACGGTAACTACTTGGGCTCGTGCGGTCTTTCCCAGGTTTTAAAAAAGGGATTAAAACAGCCTCACGCCACGCGTCAGGAAAACGACCAGACGCCCAAATGTCATTAAAAAGTGCGAGGAGGAGTTCTCTGTTGCGGATTGTGAGGTGCCATAGCATACTGTAATGGATCCTGTCGTGACCAGGGGATGTGTCACGAGCTCCAGATAATGCAGAATCCAGCTCCCACATGGAAAATTGGCGGTTGTAAACTTCATCAGAGGTGGACTGGAAGTCCAGACTACATCTCTCAGCAACCGCTCTATGGCGCTGGAAACCTGGATCCTGACTGGTTGTTGCAGTAACTGTGGCAAAATACACTGCCATAGTCTGGGCAATGTCTCGCAGATCCGTGTGGAGAGTGCCATTATTCATTACAGCAGCTATGGGGCACCTCCCTCCTCTGCCAGAAATTCTCCTGATGGTCTCCAACACAATGGAACTTTTGGTGGAACAATTAATGGTGTTCAGGAACTGTTGCCATGACCTCTTTTTGCTCTCACGAATAATGCGGCTACATCTTGCTCTCGCCACCCGAAAGGCTGCAAGATTCGCAGCAGTCGGCCGACACTTGAACCGACGCAGAACCGCACGCCTTGTCCTGATTGCAGAGTGGCATTCGGCACTCCACCAAGGCATAGGTGGCCTCTTCCGATGACCTGTGGACTGTGGAATGGATGCTGCAGCGGCGTGGTGCACCGTTTTGGTAATATGATCCACTCACACCTCAACATTCGCACAGTGTTCGAATTGGGCCAACTGGCTATAAAGTGTCCAGTCAGCTCCACTGAGCACCCACCGTGGTGGTCTCCTTTCGGGGCCCACGCCATCTGGCAGGTGAATCCAGATTGGGAAATGATCACTGCCGTGCAAGTCAGCAACCACTTCCCAATGAGCACTGGCGGCAAGAGCTGGAGAGCAAAGCGAGAGATTAATGGCAGAGAACGACCCTATCGCTGTGCAGTAATGAGTACTCTGTCCTCCATTGAGCAAGTAGGCACAGGATGACAGGAGAAGCCTCTTAATTGCTCTACAGGTAAATGCAGAGCCCCAAAGCACATTGTGGGCATTAAAATCACCACAAATAATGAATGGCTGGGGGAGCTGTGTAAGAAGGTCGGTGAGGATCACTTCATCAAGTGCATCATGTGGGGGCAAGTAAAGCGAACATACAGTCAATGGATGACGCACGTGCACGGACACAGCAACGGCCTGTAAAGTCGTCGTAAGTGAGAGAGGCGAGGAGTGGTAGTCCGTCCTGACGAAAATACCTGCGCCTCCTCTAGCTCTCTCTCCACGCAGGTCGTCCTTTTTGTGGAGTGTATAGCCTCGTATCTCAGGGGAGTATGATGGATGGAAATACGTCTCCTGAAGACATACACACAGTGGTCTACCCTGAGAGTGTAGACGAAGTTCCTCCACATGCGTCCTGAACCCTTGCAAGTTCCACTGAAGTATGGGAGCCATCTATGTTGGGGGTAGCACCTTCATCCTGTCTCTCCGACGGGGCGAGGAGACCGCAGCAGGTGGAGGGGCAGGCGTGGGACGAGATGATTGCCCACACATACATCGTATTCCATCAACTCTCGGGAAGAGTCAGATGAAGCCTCGCCAGGGGCTGGCCCAAGTTCGCCACTGTACCTTTGTCTGCCATTCGAGTAGGGGTACTGGCTCTGAAACACTGGCTGCATTGCGAGTGCACTGACAGCTGCAGGTGTTAGTGCCAACACTCACCACCTCAGTCTGCGTTGAGGCATCGACTTTTGGAGTAGGTTTCTGAACCAGCGATGCAAAAGATGTAGCAAATGTGGGAGGTTGCATCGACTTATAGATCTTCTTGGCCTCATCATGGGGGATACGCTTGGTTTCCTGGACCTTGCGTTCCTCTAAAAATATTCGGCAGTCCCTACTCCAAACAGGGTGCTTCCCAGAGCAATTAATACATTTAGCCGGAGACGAGCAACCAACACCTTCATGAGCAGCCTTACCACAGTTGCCACAAGTCGCTTCGCCTTTACATCCTAAGGTGGTATGCCCAAAACGCTGGCATTTAAAACAGCGCATTGGAGACGGGAAATAAGGCCGCACACTAAGGCGAAGGAAGCCAGCTTTAACATGTTCAGGAAGTTTCGTGCTACTGAAGGTCAGATTAAAAGAGTCGGATTTGACAAGATTGCCATCAACCCTCTTCATGATGTGTTGGACATCAACGATATCTTCCGGAGCCCACTCACGTTGCAGTTCTTCCTTGGGAATGTTAACTAGATCCCAGCATGTCACAACACCTTTGCTGTAGTTCAAGGTGCTGTGCAGTTCAGTGTCTATGGCATACTCTCCAAGGCATTTAGCAAATTGGAGGTTAGTTGCTTGCTGGTAAGTGGAAGTTTCCACTAGCAAGGTCCCATTACGTAAGCGCTTCACCGATTTTAAGCAGCCACAGATTCCCTCCAAACCCTTTTGTATATAGAAGGGCGAAACCTTCTCGAAACTACTCTCCTTCCGTTTCACAATGAGAAACACATTCGGATTACCAGAATGCATTCTGTTACCTAAGACTGGACTTGTCAAAGAAGTGCCGGAGTCAGGGGGACTGACTGCACGAGCCCTCTTAAGAGACTGGGTGTTAGAACCTTCCAGCGGCCCACCCTTTCCGCTGGGAGGAAGAAAAGAGGATTTCGAAGGATCCATCTCGGTCCCACGAGCAGCTAGGGAACTAGAAGTCCACCTAGACAGAGCCCCTCGTGCCTAGGTAAGCCTTATAGAACTGAGGTGCGGCAGGTTCCCCAGAGGTTGCCCGCTATCGACTGTTCCACCTCAACAGCCATGCATCTCATCAGCGTGCAGCACACCTTGAGATTGAGGGGTTGTTTATAGAGGTTTATTCCTTCCTCACGATCTGGGCGGTTAAGCCCAGATCCCCATTCCCTGAGACACACAACATTCCACCGCCGCACCGCATGTTGGTCGTTGAAGTATGCCCAGAGCTAATGGTGACACAGGACTGGCGGCGCTTACCAGACCCCAGCTCAGGAACCCCAGGGTCGCCAAGCCCGTACCCAGCAAATGAATGCTGAGCCCCTGGGGGCGTGTACTGGGAGGGCATGAAGAGACTGAGGAGGCAGTTTATGTCTCAGTTTCACCTGATGCCACCTGTTGAGTGCTTGTGGTGTCGCTGTCCATTGGTTCTGAAATGCTGGTGAAATCCAGATCCTTGGGGGACACCAGCACCACCACCTCATCTTCACAATTGGACCTTCTTGCTTTCCTCTCCTTTCTCTTTCGGTTTCTCTAGCTGGGATTGCTTCTCTGAGTGTCTCAGGAACCAATGATGATTGTCAGGCCCTATGACCAGTAGCTTGTGGCTCCTGCAGCCACTGGCTGGTGTCCAGCTTCATAGCAGTAGAAACCTTGGAACGCAGTGTCCTGAGGAACCCCCTGGCGACAGAAGCCAGACGAGGTTTGTTGTTTCTCTAGTTTCCGATGGCGGCGGCGGGGGCGTTCTGCCAAACTAGATTTTAGTTCACAAATGGGAGGACGAGTATCCCCAACCGTCAAGAGAGCAGGTGTAGTCTGGTGGCCCTGAGGGCCTACTATATGAGGCACAGCTAGCTGGGTTACCGTCGCCAGACAGGGTGGCATCTTCACAGCTACAGCATATGATGATATCATGCACACAAGGTTTAAGGGGTCTTTTTCCTTTTTGCCTCTGTTTAAGTCAATCTATCCAGTCTCTTATATTCCATTACTTTCCTTTTTTTCATAGAAAAGGTGCACTCCAGCGAATAGAGGGAATGGTGCTCTCTGCATTTGACGCAAATGGAAGGAGGGGCACAAAGAACCTTTATGTGTGATGGACGTCCACATTCACGATATCTGGGCAGGTGTTCCATTGAGAGAACATGTGCCCAAATTTCGAACGTTTCAAGAACCGCATAGGGGAAGGAACACCATCTTGACTTCTTCGGATAGTGTATCAGGCTCAAAGGCCAAGATGAAGCCACTGGTAGAAGCGCTGTTGTCCTTAGGCACCCTATAGAAACATAAAATGAAGTGTATACCTCTTCATTGTACGTTGGGGCACAACTCATCAGACTGCAGGAGGAGATCTTTGTAGAAAATAACCCCTTGGATCATGTTTCTTATGGGGTGTCGTAGAAATAGGGACATCACTCAACATGTCACAGGTGACCAATGGCCGAGACTAGGCAGGGGATGCTGTTTTTGTCAGAACTAAACCATTCTGCATTTTGGACGTTTCCGCCGCTTCTCCAAACATGTATTCTAAGTTCTCTACGGAAAATAGAGGCTTTGTTGTTAAAAAAGGATTCCCCATAAGACCTTGGGCAACTAACTATTGGGGAGAATATGTCTGTCCTTGATCTTTAGTCCTGCATTCCTCCCATGGTGTAGACAGGGAAAGGAATGATGTGGGGTCATATCTGTCAACAGTATACTGGCCTTTTCCCTGCTTAGAGACTCCTGAGACCCTTTTAACACCAGCATCAGTCAACTTCATCTGTTTCACTGTGGGTAGTCCGCCATGATGCCATCCACTCCAATCAGGGGCTTTCGTCACGGGTGCCACCCAGCCACTGCAAAGGCCATCTGATGGGATGGCTATTACCAGGATTCCCGATTCCCCTGGTAGACAGGCACCTGTTCCTTGGCATATGTGGGTAATTTGCAACTGAGGCATCAGCAGTGCGATCCCTGTGTTGTCAAGAGGGTATATGACAACCCCCTCACACAGAACAGGCTACCACGCCGTGTTGGGTGCGAAAAGCTTCAACATTATTGTGTGTGCAAGAGATAACAGCACACGATGAAAGTAAACTGCATTCTGGAAGACGGCGTTGCACAAAAGGCTCTATTACAGGTGCAAGGACAACTTCATTACAGTAATGGGTGCAGGAGGTCATAGTGCATTGTGGATACAAAACCCATTACCAAAGGCGACTTTCCCCAAATAGTCTGCACTTCTATAGAATTTGGAAAGGAGGAGGTCAAACCGAAAACATGGACCATAATGTATTAAGCCGAGAAGTGGGAGACTCATTTTAGTCGCCTCTTACAACAGGCAGAAGTACCTCTGGCCTATTATAATTCCTGATGCGTAGGTTGAGCGTTTAGCATACTGATAAGATGTTATAACAAAGTGTGGATTGTTTTTGTTGTCGTTGTTGCTACTGGCAAGTTTATCAGCGCCGTTACATGCATTAAAAGAAACTAATATCAGTAAAAGAATTAAAAACGGTGGCACACTCACTTATTGAGTCACTCACTCAATCGCAAACTGGATCAGTCAGTCAGTCACCTACCTACTCACTCATGCACTCACTAACTCACTCATAACTCACTCGAGTAGACCCACACAATGACTCCGTATCACACGCCATAACACTAAGGAGATATATTGAAAGGTGGTATGCCTGGAAAGAAAACAGAAGTAAAACGACAGAGGACCTAAAATAATGGCGGAGGGAAATGTGACTAGCTGTCCGTTTACAAAATAAACGTGGGTCAGCCAGTCACCCTGTATACAGATTAAGAACGTCTCCCTAAAAGTTAAGGACACACGTTGACAAATCAGAAAACCTTAAAACTCTAACCACACTCACTTCAATGGAGGGTAGATCTGCCCACAAATCTGCCACTGCACTCTGATCTGAAAGTAAAACATGTCTAGTAAAATGCGGCTCTCAGTGGTCTGTAAGCCACAAGCACCACACATTGAAGGGTCCCCTCTAGAGAGCAAGAAGGCCTGTGTCAAATGACTGTGGCCTTTGTGGAGACGAGTAAGGAGGATCTCATTCCATCTTTGTGGCTGAAAGGAGGTCTGCCACGGACTTTACTACATGCAGATTATTATCAGTCACTTCCAGTCATTCGTCTTCCCAACCTCACATCATTCTGCACCTCAACAGCAAGTAGCAATCAGGGGGATGGGACACTCAAAAATCTGAGGATCACGGCTTGTTTCCTTGGCTGCTCCATATGCCCTTTCCGTTCCCCAAAGTACCTATGTGCCCTGGACCCATCAGAAGGACACTTCATTTCCCAGTCGCTGTAGTTGCAGAAAGGTGTCCTGGACATTCTAGACTACTTTATCTGTTGGGTACAAGCATCGTAGAGAGTGACTTGCACTCAGAGAAGTGGAACAGACAAGGATTTAGTACTCAAATCCGCCTCATCTGTTCCAGTGCCCTCAAGAACTCAGATAATTCTGCGTCGACAAAGTAAAGTCACAAAGCAGTCAGACCTTGAGGACACAATCAGGGAAAATAGCAGAGAACAGAGCAACTGACGGAGTCCCCTTTTTTAGCCCATCTGTAAAGACAGCTGTAACGGTGTGGTGCTCAGTTAAAATATCGTTAAATAATATATTACAAACATATGTAGAAGTGCAATCTCTAGTGTGCTGCATCAAATCTAAAATTCGTCTGGGTCTCTGCGTAAACATGGCGGCAGGCAGTTAAAACACTGGATTTGTGGTTGTAAATGCTCCGTACCAAGTGACTCCAGCAAGTGCCGTTCACGCATCTCAAACTGTTTCGTTGTTCGTGGAAGATTAACGAAAATGTGTACCAGAACAATGAACGCACGAAGTCCCTATAAAACTAGAGGAGACGCACCCTGCCTGCTCACCAAGATGTTTCGCTAAGGTTCAAAAATGGTTCAAATGGCTCTGAGCACTATGGGACTCAACTGTTGTGGTTATCAGTCCCCTAGAACTTAGAACTACTTAAACCTAACTAACCTAAGGACATCACACACATCCATGTCCGAGACAGGATTCGAACCTGCGACCGTAGCAGTCGCACGGTTCCGGACTGCGCGCCTAGAACCGCGAGACCACCGCGGCCGGCTTTCGCTAAGGAAATTTAAGATATTCAGTTCTTCTGGGATCTAGCTATCAGTGGAATGTCAACCAGAGTGGAGTGAGTCACAACATCTTTGCTATAGTTCAAGGTGTTGTGATGTTCAGTTTCGGCTGAATATGTCTAGAGTCATTCAGTTTTATGGAGGTTCTTGCTTGTTGGGAAATAATGTTTGTACCAACAGGGTCCCAGATTTTAAGGTTCTAGTATTGTCTCTAAATTTCTTTCGTATGTAAAATAGTGTAACTTTTAACTCTTGTTAACGCATTCTGACGAACAGCATGAGCTCTGTTACCACTGGCTACCTGAGCCCTGTTGTTAGACTGGGTGTTGGTACCATCCAGTGGGCCACGCTTTCCACTGGAAGGGGGAAGAGCAGATTTCGAAGGATCCAGCCCGTTCTGACGAGCAGCTGGGGAAACGAATTTCCACCTGGAGAGAGTCCCATGTGTCTAGTTAAGCCTTATACAAGCGAGGTGGATCAGTTTCCCCAGAGCTTGTCTGCTGACGACTGTTCCACCTCAATAGCTATGCATCTCATCAGTGGGCGGCACACCGTGACTGAAGGTTTTTTACAGGGGTTTAACTATACTTACAAGCTAGCCAGGCAAGCAAAGGTCCCCATTCCCCTGACGTACAACGTTCCACTACGACGCTTTACGGTGGTCGCTGAAGCGTTCTCAGAGTTTATGGCGACAGGGGACTGGCGGAACTTACCAGTCCCCAGGTCAGGAAACCAGGGATCGCCAAGCTCGTACACAGCTCACGAATGCTGAGCCCCTGATGGTTGTAATGTTCTTATGATTTTTATGTGGTTCTGCTGTCTTTGTGAAAATTTTTCAGCTCTTTTATGCTGTTTCTTGTTTCCTAACGCCGTTTTCTTAAGATTGACTCTAGATCAAAAGGCGGTGGTGAAGAAGAATTTGGGCATGATCAGCAATGCTCTGCGTCTACCAGTGGCTATAGAGACATCCATTGCCCGTGACATTGCAACGTTCTCTTCACTTAATAACTGATCTTCAGGTTTTCCACATTATTCTGCAACTTGTTTAATACTCTGTTCGTCACTAATGACACGTCCAAATTTCTTTCACAATTTTCCCTAATTTCAGAACTCTGTGAACTGCCTTCTTCCACTCCGTTGTTATGTTTGCGGTTTACAAATGTAGCAAGACTCTCTTCTTTACTATCAATGGTACTCATTTCTCCTAAGGTATATGCTCGAGCACTGGGTTAATCTTGTCATGTCCAAATAGTGACATAAAAAATTTAAACAGTTCTCCTTATATCTAAATTCCTAACCAGCATGCCATAAAATACAATAAATCATCAATGACATATTTCCCCCAAAAGCGCAATGTCGAAAACTCACAATAACGAAGAACTTTTACTCAGCAACATTCCCTATAACGAAGCACAAATCAGTGAATAGCAAGCAGTTAACACATAGTTGAAATAATCTTAAGAAGTTTAATTATTAAGTGTAAGTCTTTAATTTTCTGGTTAAAATTCGATCAAAGAAAAATTTGACTAAATGCATGAGAGGGTACCGGGATTCGAAGATCCTGGCTACCATTCGACAAATTTCTACCCATGTCCCAACAGAGCTGTTTAGCATACCCATAAGATGCTATAAAGCCTGATCCCCAGCGACATACAGAGAAGGAAAGCTCCTAATAATATCATACAGATTTTAATGAAATACTAAGTGGTGAGCAATAGAAACATCTTATTGAATGATAACTAATATAGGTGACCCAATCAAGGATGAAAATAAGGGTACCACAGCCCATGTGGATATATTAATTAAGGAGCTCATCTATTTACAGTAGGAGCAGAAGTCATTATAACAATTTGGTTTATTACCACAAAGAATTAATATATAAATTGTCCTCTGAGATACATATGTGGAATACATAATGAAGGGACAGGATATTTTAATTATGAAATCTACCCTTGGCAAAAGTGGGTGAACACAATGAAAGCATAATCATGCAAATAAAACGTGTATATGGCCTATGACTGCAAGAATGGTTAGTTGTTTAAAGAAAGAATCTAGAAAAACAATTACAACACCATTAACATCGCGAAAGTGCGTGATGAAAGGAACTAGCTGTCTTGCGACTCTTATAAAGGGTGAAAGCGGAAGACGGAGGAGTAACGGATGGCAGTTCTGAGTCCAGTACGCAGTACTAAAGCGGGGACAACAGGAAGTCTCTTATCGTACGTCTTCAGGCAACAAACAAGTCTTTATTCATCGATTGTCAATTCCCATATATCGTCTATCTTAACCTTCTGAAACTTGGCTGTTTCTACCAGTGTAGAAATCTCCCCGGCCCATTGCATGGTACCTTGCTAGTTCCGAACAGTAAAAATTCTGTAAATGTGTTAAACAAACTCCTACTCCAATGGATCATATTATGATCATCCACTCATGCTGTGGCATGGAGAGTAAGCAAGCAACCTGTCTTAGATATTTTTCCCTTGAAGGGTTCCTCCTAATGACTTGAACAATACAGTCTTATGGCAGACTGTCGGCCCTCCGGGCCTCCTGGTATGAAGTTGGTTGGTTGGTTTGTGGGATTAAAGGGACCAGACTGCTACGGCCATCGGTCCCTTATTCCAAGCACTAAAAACACCCACAGAGAATAAAAACGATTAACAGAATAGAGCACAGACGACACAGAACAAGAGAAACTGACACAAAGACCAGACAAAACGAACTAAAATCACACAGAGTGTGACGGCGGTTGGCCGACCATAGAAATGAAAAAGGAAAAGCCAACCACTTAAAACACATTAAAAAATCAGTTTAAAACCGGAGGCCAAAGGCCAGAATCCACACAATACAATAAGATAAAACAGAAACACTTAGATTAAATGATAAAAAACCCCTGCCCTAATAAAACGTAAAACTAAGCCAGCCATAGCAGGGTCATCAGATAAAAGGGCAGGGAGCGTATCAGGCAGTGCGAACGTCTGCCTGAGCACAGCTAAAAGCGGACACTCCAATAAAACGTGCACCACAGAGAAAACGGAGCCGCAGCGACACAGAGGTGGGTCCTCACGGAGCAATAAGTGGCCGTGTGTCAGCCGAGTGTGCCCAATGCGCAGCCGGCAGAGGACAACGGACTCCTGGCGGGAGACCCGAATCGCCGACCGCCACACAGTCGTCGTCGCCTTGATACGACGGAGTTTGTTTAGTACGGGCAGGTTGCGCCATTCAGCGTCTCATAAATCGAAAATTTTGCTGCGTAATAGGGCCCGCAAATCAGTCGCTGGAAGGCCAATCTCCAGAGGTGGTTGACTGGTGGCCTCTTTCGCCAGGCGGTCAACATTCTCATTGCCAGGTATCCCAACATGGCCTGAGGTCCAGACGAAGACCACAGAGCGGCCGAAACGCGCAAGAGTATGCAGGGACTCATGGATAGCCATCACCAGACGGGAACAAGGAAATCACTGGTCGAGAGCTCGTAATCCGCTCAGGGAATCGCTACAGATAACGAAGGACTCACCTGAGCAGGAGCGGATATACGCTAGGGCTCGGAAGATGGCGACCAGCTCAGCAGTGTAAACGCTGCAGCCAGCCGCCAAGGAACGTTGTTCGGAATAATACCCGAGAGTGAGCGCATAACCGACTCGACCAGCAACCATCGAGCCGTCAGTGTAAACAATGCCAGAGCCCTGATACGTGGCCAGGATGGAATAAATGCGGCGGCGGAAGGCCTCTGGAGGGACTGAGTCCTTCTGGCCCTGTGCCAAGTCGAGCCGAAGGCAAGGGCGGGGCACACACCATGGGGGCGTGCGCAGAGGATCCCGGAAAGGAAGTGGAACAGGGAAAAACCCAAGCCAAGAGAGGAGCTCTTTGACGCGTACGGCGATCGGACAACCCGACTGGGGGAGATGTTCTGGCAGATGGACGACTGACTGCGGGAATAGGACACGGTAATTTGGATGCCCGGGAGAGCTAAAAACATGGGCAGCATAAGCAGCCAGTAATTTTTTGCGTCGTAACCGCAGTGGAGGGACACCTGCCTCCACTAGTATGCTGTCCACAGGGCTGGTGCGGAAAGCACCAGTGGCAAGGCGTATCCCGCTGTGGAGAATTGGGTCCAGCACCCGCAACGCAGATGGGGATGCTGAGCCATAAGCCAGGCTCCCATAATCCAGACGGGACTGGATTAACGCCTGGTAGAGCCGCAACAGGGTAGATCGGTCGGCACCCCAGCGGGTGTGGCTCAAGCATCTCAGAGCGTTTAGATGCCGCCAACACGCCTGTTTAAGCTGCCAGATATGAGGCAGCCAAGTCAACCGGGCATGGAAAACCACCCCCAAAAACCTGTGTGATTCCACCACTGAAAGAAGTTCGCCGTTAAGAGAAAGCTGCGGCTCCGGGTGCACAGTACGTCGCCGGCAGAAATGCATAACGCAGGTCTTGGCTGCCGAAAAGTGGAACCCATGAGCTACAGCCCAAGACTGCGCCTTGCGGATAGCGCCCTGTAGCTGACGTTCAACAGCTGCAATGCCAGTAGAGCTGTAGTAAAGGCAGAAGTCGTCAGCATACAGGGAAGCGGAGACTGAAATTCCCACGGCTGCAGCGAGCCCGTTAATGGCTATTAAAAACAGGCAGACACTTAAAACAGAACCCTGAGGCACACCGGTCTCCTGGACGTGGGAGGAACTACACTCCTGGAAATGGAAAAAAGAACACATTGACACCGGTGTGTCAGACCCACCATACTTGCTCCGGACACTGCGAGAGGGCTGTACAAGCAATGATCACACGCTCGGCACAGCGGACACACCAGGACCCGCGGTGTTGGCCGTCGAATGGCGCTAGCTGCGCAGCATTTGTGCACCGCCGCCGTCAGTGTCAGCCAGTTTGCCGTGGCATACGGAGCTCCATCGCAGTCTTTAACACTGGTAGCATGCCGCGACAGCGTGGACGTGAACCGTATGTGCAGTTGACGGACTTTGAGCGAGGGCGTATAGTGGGCATGCGGGAGGCCGGGTGGACGTACCGCCGAATTGCTCAACACGTGGGGCGTGAGGTCTCCACAGTACATCGATGTTGTCGCCAGTGGTCGGCGGAAGGTGCACGTGCCCGTCGACCTGGGACCGGACCGCAGCGACGCACGGATGCACGCCAAGACCGTAGGATCCTACGCAGTGCCGTAGGGGACCGCACCGCCACTTCCCAGCAAATTAGGGACACTGTTGCTCCTGGGGTATCGGCGAGGACCATTCGCAACCGTCTCCATGAAGCTGGGCTACGGTCCCGCACACCGTTAGGCCGTCTTCCGCTCACGCCCCAACATCGTGCAGCCCGCCTCCAGTGGTGTCGCGACAGGCGTGAATGGAGGGACGAATGGAGACGTGTCGTCTTCAGCGATGAGAGTCGCTTCTGCCTTGGTGCCAATGATGGTCGTATGCGTGTTTGGCGCCGTGCAGGTGAGCGCCACAATCAGGACTGCATACGACCGAGGCACACAGGACCAACACCCGGCATCATGGTGTGGGGATCGATCTCCTACACTGGCCGTACACCACTGGTGATCGCCGAGGGGACACTGAATAGTGCACGGTACATCCAAACCGTCATCGAACCCATCGTTCTACCATTCCTAGACCGGCAAGGGAACTTGCTGTTCCAACAGGACAATGCACGTCCGCATGTATCCCGTGCCACCCAACGTGCTCTAGAAGGTGTAAGTCAACTACCCTGGCCAGCAGGATCTCCGGATCTGTCCCCCATTGAGCATGTTTGGGACTGGATGAAGCGTCGTCTCACGCGGTCTGCACGTCCAGCAAGAACGCTGGTCCAACTGAGGCGCCAGGTGGAAATGGCATGGCAAGCCGTTCCACAGGACTACATCCAGCATCTCTACGATCGTCTCCATGGGAGAATAGCAGCCTGCATTGCTGCGAAAGGTGGATATACACTGTACTAGTGCCGACATTGTGCATGCTCTGTTGCCTGTGTCTATGTGCCTGTGGTTCTGTCAGTGTGATCATGTGATGTATCTGACCCCAGGAATGTGTCAATAAAGTTTCCCCTTCCTGGGACAATGAATTCACGGTGTTCTTATTTCAATTTCCAGGAGTGTATATGAGGCCGCGACTTGCACGCGGAAGGTACGATACGACAGAAAATTGCGGATAAAAATCGGCAGAGGATCCCGAAGACCCCATCCATGAAGCGTAGAAAGGATGTGATGACGCCATGTCGTATCGTACGCCTTCCGCATGTCGAAAATGACAGCGACCAGGTGCTGACGGCGGGCAAAGGCAGTACGGATGGCCGACTCCAGGCTCACCAGATTGTCGGTGGCGGAGCGGCCTTTACGGAACCCACCCTCAGATGGAGCCAGAAGGCCCCGAGACTCCAATACCCAATTCAAGCGCCGGCTCACCATCCGTTCAAGCAACTTGCAAAGAACGTTGGTGAGGCTAATGGGACGGTAGCTGTCCACCTCCAGAGGGTTCTTTCCAGGTTTCAAAACGGGGATGACAATGCTGTCCCGCCATTGCGACGGAAACTCCCCCTCGACACAAAGACGGTTGTAAAGATCGAGTAGGCGTTGCTGGCAGTTCACTGAAAGGTGTTTCAGCATCTGACAGTGGATGCCATCTGGCCAAGGAGCGGTATCACGGCAAGCGGATAGGGCACTGCGAAATTCCCACTCACTGAATGGAGCATTGTAAGATTCTGGGTGGTGGGTGCGAAACGAAAGGTTCCGACGTTCCATCCGCTCTTTAATGGAGCGGAAAGCCTGGGGGTAATTCTCAGAAGTGGAGCTCATAGCAAAATGCTCTGCTAAGCGGTTTGCAATGACGTCGGAGTCAGTACAAACTGCTCCATTCAGTGAGAGCGCAGGGACGCTGGCAGGGGTCCGATAGCCGTAGACGCGTCGAATCTTGGCCCAGACCTGCGATGGAGTGACATGGAGGCCAATGGTGGATACATACCGCTCCCAGCACTCCTTCTTGCCTTGGCGGATAGGGAGGCGGGCCCGCGCAAGCAGCCGTTTGAAGGCGATAAGGTGGTCTATGGAGGGATCTCGCTTGTGGCGCTGGAGCGCCCGCCGGCGATCTTTAATCGCTTCAGCGATCTCAGGCGACCACCAAGGCACAGCCCTCCACCGAGGGGACCCAGAAGAACGGGGAATGGCAGATTCGGCGGCAGTAACGATGCTGGTGGTGACCGATTGAACCACAGCATCAATGTCATCAGTAGAGAGAGGCTCAAGAGCGGCAGTGGAGGAGAACAAGTCCCAGTCAGCCCTATTCATAGCCCATCTGCTAGGGCGCCCAGAAGAGTGACGCTGTGGTAGTGACAGAAAGATCGGAAAGTGGTCACTACCACACAGGTCGTCATGCACACTCCATTGGACAGACGGTAAGAGGCTAGGACTACAGATTGAAAGGTCAATGGCGGAGTACGTGCCATGCGCCACACTGAAGTGTGTGAAGGCACCATCATTTAACAGCGAGAGATCGAGCTGCGACAATAAATGCTCAACGATGGCGCCTCGACCTGTTGCCACTGACCCACCCCACAGAGGGTTATGGGCGTTGAAGTCGCCCAATAGCAAGAAAGGTGGCGACAATTGGGCTACCAGTGCAGCCAGGACATGCTGCGAGACATCACCATCTGGTGGAATGTAAAGACTGCAGACAACAACAGCCTGTGGGGTCCACACCCGAACAGCGACAGCCTCTAAAGGTGTTTGGAGAGGGACAGACTCGCTGTGCAGAGTGTGAAGGACATATATGCAGATGCCACCACACACCCTTTCATAAGCTGCTCGGTTCTTATAATAACCCTGATAGCCACGGAGGGCGGGGGTTCGCATTGCTGGAAATCTTCCTGAAGAGCAATGCAGAAGAAAGGGTGAAGGCTGAGAAGTTGGCGGAGCTCAGCTAGATGGTGGAAGAAACCGCTGCAGTTCCACTGGAGGATGGTATTGTCCATGGCGGAGAAAGGCGTGACGGGACTGACAAGGCAGATTACGCCGCTGGGTCACCTGCCGCCTCCGATGGAGCACCCGTGCAAGTGCTATCCATTGCGTCTGAGGGATCGGCGACATCGAGGTCCTCAGCGGACGCAAGGATCTCCACCTCATCCTCAGACGCGGAGCTTTTAGGTAGCGGTGGAGTAGGTGCCACCGCAGGTGTCTTGGACTTACGGGTCTTCAAAGTCATTTTCTCTCGCTGTTCCTTTGGTTGTCGTTGTTGAGAGGGCTTATTGGAGTCAGTCTCTGGGACCGAAGAGGATCGCGAAGCCCGTCGACCAGCGACCTGTGGCTTCTTCAGTCACTGGTTGGTGTCTGCTGTGCCGCTGGTAGGAACCTGGGAAGGGAGTGACCCAAGGGATCGCTTCCGAGCGAGAGAAGCCGAAGAAGACTTACGCTTCTCCGGCTTAGAAGTGGGGACTGGTGTCCCCGTTGGTTTAGTGGGTGCTGCTCCCGAGGTAGATGGTGTGGGAGCAACAGCGAGAGAAGGGGCCCCCATCGTCAAGGGGGCAGTTGAGGTCCTCTGACTCTAAGAGCTGACTGTATATCTTGCAGCTGAAGGAGCTGGAGCAGGAGTGACAGTGCAGGCATAAGATGACATCATGCGCACGGGATGTAGCCGTTCAAATTTCCGCTTAGCCTCAGTGTAAGTCAGTCGGTCTTATATTCCATGATTTTGCGTTCTTTCTGTAAGATACTGCAGTCCCGCGAGCAAGGGGAATGAGGCTCTCCACAGTTGACACAGACTGGAGGCGGAGCACATGGAGTATCGGGATGAGATGGGCGTCCAAAATCTCGACATGTGAGGCTAGAAGTACAGCGAGAGGACATGTGACCAAACTTCCAGCACTTAAAGCACCGCATCGGGGGAGGGATATAGGGTTTGACGTCACACCGGTAGACCATCACCTTGACCTTCTCTGGTAAGGTATCACCTTCGAAGGCCAAGATGAAGGCACCGGTAGCTACCTGATTGTCCCTCGGACCCCGATGAACACGCCGGACGAAATGTACACCTCGGCGCTCTAAATTGGCGCGCAGCTCGTCATCACACTGCAAAACGAGGTCCCTATGGAAAATAACACCCTGGACCATATTTAAACTCTTATGTGGGGTGATGGTAACGTGAACATCCCCCAACTTGTCACAAGCAAGTAACCTGCGTGACTGGGCAGAGGATGCCGTTTTTATCAAAACTGACCCAGAGCGCATTTTGGTGGTGGTGGTTGTTGGGATGTGTAAGGGGGACTAAACAGCGAAGGTCATCAGTCCCCCATTCCAAAAACAGGCGAGCCTAAAATCGGCAGAACAGGTAAAAACGCGCATTTTGGACAAGCCCTACACCTCCCCAAACTTATCTTCTAAATGCTCTACAAAGAACTGAGGCTTCACCGATAGAAACGAGTCACCATCAGCTCTGGTACAGACGAGATACCTGGGCGAATACACGTCACTGTCATTCATTGTCTTTCGTTCCTCCCATGGAGTGGCCACGGATGGGAACGATTTGGGGTCATAAACGTTAGCTTTAAAATGAGCCCTCGAACGTTTAGAGGCTGCTGGTGGTTGGCCGCCAGCGAGAGATGACGTACCACGCTTCATTGCGGGTTATCCGCCCTGATGCCACCTACTCCGACCAAGGGCCCTCCCCACGGGCGCCACCCAGCCGCAGCAATAGCCACCTGGCAGGATGTCAATTGCCGGGAGTCCTGATGCCCCAGGGAGATGGGCATCTACTCCTTGGCATACGTGGGGAGTTAACGGCGCAGGCATCAGTAGAGCGATCCCTGTGTTGTCAGGGGGCTACACCCAACAGGGTACATGGCGGCCGCACCACAACGGACTGGCTGCCGTGCTGGATCTTACGTGCAAAAATGTCCAAGGTCGTCATCGCAGGTAAAAGGAACACTGCAGAGTGCAGCGTGGTAATCGCACCCAGGGACGTATCCTCGCCCAAGAGATGGAAAACGAGCGGGACACCATTGCAACGACGAAAAAGCCGGCTCAAGGTCTCAATGCACGACGGATACAGTGCACCATGTAAGGCGCCCTTCCCCAATTGGCTCGCTCTTCGGAATAATTTAGAAAGATGGAGGTCAAACCCGAGAGGGGACCATCACATAAGGCCGAAACATTTGAGACTCCTTTTAGTCGCCTCTTACGACAGGCAGGAATACTGCGGGCCTATTCTAACCCCCGGACCCGCAGGGGGGTGGTATGAAGTGGTGGAACAAAGTGAATTCTACTTCGACAACCTGGTTTCAAGGATAGATTTCGTCTCTGACCAAACTGAAGACTCTCCCTGGTCCTTCTAAGTAGAAAAAGTTCTCTATGGCTACAGAATACGACAGACACCTCACCGTAACAAACGAGTTGGAAGAGAAAAAGTAAGTTAGCTAGGCAATCACTGGTAGTATTGAAGCTTGTCTGGGGTTATTATGCAGGTTAAACAGTCGACGATACTAACCACGGAGATGTGCACGTATAAATACGAAACATGCTGTGTGACAGTTAGGCGTTAAGGAAGCACGTAACTCCATAAGAAAAACATATCAACAGGATTACTTACCTATTATCAATACATCTTACACAACAAATTCAAGTGGATGTAAACGTGTCACAATGTTGTCTGTTCGTGAATTCAACCTGGTAGTGATTTTGTAATCCTCACGCAATTGTGTTATTACAGTAATATTATCGTCTGTAGAGTGGTATACGCTGTGTGACCACTCAGCAGAGATTGCAGGAATGTTTACTTTAATTACTCAGACAACATCTGCAATGATGCTAGGTGATCAGAGGACCAGTGTTTGTGCTTTCCGGTGAACGATCACAAATTTTAACGGAACAGAGTCGACTCACACGCACGAATACAACCTCAAGAATTTGATGGCTTGATGGTTAAAATGGCTCTGAGCACTATGGGACTTCACTTCTGAGGTCATCAGTCCCCTAGAACTTAGAACTACTTAAACCTAACTAACATAAGGACAGCACATACATCCATGCCCGAGGCAGGATTCGAACCTGTGACCGTTGCAGTGGCACGGTTCCAGACTGTAGCGCCTAGAACCGCTCGGCCACCCCGGCCAGCAAGAATTTGATACACAGCACTTTTGTCATACAGCATTCCCTCGAGCAGAGATTGAGCTGGCAACATCTGTAGCTTCTATGCAACACCGTGGACCAAATTACAGGAATTTCCTCCGCGAACTCTTAATACCACAGAAGAAGATGTAGCTAAATACTTCGTTGCATGTTGCACCTCAGTACGTGGAACTATGTATGAGAGTATAACAATTGATGCAGCCATCGATATGTGATCTCACTTGAGTATGTGTAAATACCTAACTATCTCTAGAAATAAATGAATCCTTTACGTGACAACTTCGTTCTTCTTTTTTCCTATAAAAACGCTCGTCTGCTAGCGTACCCACGTGGTGTTCAACATCAGCGGATGGACGAAACATCCTATTGACATCATTGAAACTGTTGGTCAGTGAATAGTTCGGAGAACCAGAACAATAAGAATGGGTCTCTGCTGCCGAGCAGTATTAGGGCGATTATTCATACAGAATAAAATAAATTTATAACAAATTTATCAGGTGCAGGCAAGTACTGACATTACATTCGATGAATTTTCGACTTTATGTAGATATTGCTGGAATCATTCACAGTGCAGTTTTTTACTTATCGACAAAACAGGACATTCGAATGACAATTGATACCCTCAGAACTTTCAGAATGATTTTAAAAGGTTATTGTGCGTATGTATAGTAAACCAACAGGAGGAGTACATCAGTATACTTTAGGGTAAGAACAAGTTTTTGAAATCATCCATCCACAATCAGTCTGTTAGGGGATGGTAGAACATTCAACTGACGTTGACGTGAAAATTCAGATTCCATTAGCAGTACTATACGTCATACTAATAGATTTGAAACACTCAACAGACTATCAAGTAGCTAAATACTTATTCTCAAACCATTCTCAAATGAAACAACGAGTTAACTGCAAGGGCTGATGTCACTGAAAAGAAGAGAAGTGATTTAAATGTTCAGCTGGATGTAATTGAAAAGAAACCAAATGGAGGTCTATATATGTTGTATACTAATGTTCCAAAGTCCGATTAATATGTAGCAATATGTCGACGAAGCATAAAGTCGTCGAAACACGTAAGGTTATCAGAGATGAACTACAGTTGCTGAAATCAGAGCATTTTGAAAGATACGTCACTCAGAGACACATTTAGATGTGCCACAGAATTTCTCAAATGACCTTCGAAAGCTAACAAAAAGGGTAAGGAAAATGCTATTGATGATTTCATTAAAACATTACAGTGGTAGTCCGATAAATGAAGCATACAGAGTAAGAAGGAAAACCTATATCTGCTGGCTATTCAGTCGGGTCAACCAAGAATGCAATGCTGATTTGTTACACAGAATTCGAAACAACAACAAATTTACTGAACCTGAAATTCTCAGAAATTGCGACACTAGACAGCTATTCACCAAAAGATATTGAAAATTAAGGTCAAATGATACGTATAACGGAGGTATGTAAATAAGGCCAATGGAGAAGGAGCTAACTGCAACAGCAGGTTCGCAATACAAAAATGTTATTAACCCTCCTGTCATGGGCGATTTGGAAGAGTGTGTGTTCAGCTCTTTCCAGACAATTTCGTGAGCCCACGATCATCACATCGCATGTAATCTGTGCTCTGTCTGCACGTCGGATGTCGCGATTTTCCCGTCGAATATTTCTCTATTTATCTGGAACATCTTAGGCTGCTATTTCTTGGTCAAATCTTTTTCTCTTTGTCTGGAACATTCGAGGTCACGATTGTCCCGTCTGAAATATCAGAAGTCGATTTTTTTTACGATCTTTAATTTCATTCACATAGTTACACATTCACTTTGTGTGGCACGAATTTGGCGTCCACATTCCTGAGCCTGTGAATGGAATCTTGCTTTAAGAATGTAAAACACTCAGAAAATTTATCAATAAGTTTATTGATCTTTTATAAAGTTGAACACGATCTTCGCATTTCCAATATTATTTACGCTATGTCACTTAAAAATCAACTATAATGCATTCGATTTCTTGTTACATTCTTATAATTATATCCTTATAACAAGTCCAGTTATCAGATAAAAATGTCCCACGTGTCTTGCAGTGGCATTGTCGACATTCAGAATAAGAACATTACCGGCTGATTCCCCCCCACCCCAGTGTATCTATTATGCTGACCCCAAAAATACAGCTGTAGCCATAACGGCTGCTCACAGCATCATCTGCAGCTGCAAATACAGCACACTCAAATGAAATCATTTCTGTACTTTCAGAGCTTGAAGGAGCATTTACCATCGAATAATTGTGAAGATAGTTTACAGGAGCTCCTTAAACCAGTATGCAAAATATTCCCATGTAGGCAGGTTGTAACCTGAGGTTTTGCTAACTTATAGCGGGAGGATCTTACAGTTATGAGGCAATATTCATGGTGAAATAAATCGTTTAAACCATCATTGATACTTACTCGAAACTTCATGACACACAGTCTACAAACAGACCGCAGTGGCGAGTTTTATAATAGTTATTTCAAGGCGGTAATGGAACGGAATGAAATGCATCACTACTCAAAGTTCTCTCAGATGAAGGCATACATTGTGGAGTATTTTAAATGGGTGATAAAAGTACAGTTTTGGATGTATTTTAACCTTTGTGGTCTCATCCTCCCACAAAGCATGAACATGTACAGGCCCTCTGTCCACAAGACAATAAAAAACATTCCCATTGACGTATATGGTGATGAGATTCTAAATATCATTTAAAGTCGTGTTAAAATGGTAGATTCACACAAACAGAAATGTAATGCAGGTGATTTTGTATGTAATTCAACATATATAATAGCATTTGAGAAATCGTACCCTCCAAACTGGTGAACAGAGATATTTACAGCCTACAAGGGGCAATGAAAGAACATTAGATAACAGTGGAAGTGAACTTCCTGGTAGTTTTAAACAGAATTACAGAAAAGCAGTAAAAAAGACGCGTTCCCCATGGAATTTGTCATAAGGCTATGGGGGAAAGAGGCTCTTGTTCAATGGTTCGGATTCTCTTCATCACGTAGCACTTACGTGAATGACTGATTGGCTATATAACAAGGCGCACAAATCTCAAACAGTACAGTAGTATAACACGCATACAACTTCGTATTCCTACATATAATCGTTATGGACCTGTAACCAAACCTGATAAACTACGTGTACATGGTGACAAGGGAATCATTGTTTTAAAGCCTGCAGATGTCACAGTATTGCACATTCAGGAAATAAGGATCTGCAAGGACGGCAGGCCGCAGATCTAATACTAGTCGACTGAGCCAAGAAGAAATGTTTAAGAAGGGATATCGGTATTGGCCAGCCTACTGCCGCGCTTTCAGTATATAAAGCAATGGGTGCAAAACTTTAATTGGATATGGGTTTAAGTTTCAGTCGAGTTACTAAAGCCTCTCGTTGCCTGCTGATGATTAAGAAGACGAACAAGGAAAAGTTGGGGTGTTTAAAAAGTGAGTTCAGTTATCGTTGGCTACAGCTAGAAGGGCCACAAAAGTAAAACTTGTTAAAACGTCTAGAGTCCTACCACTACCAAGCACATCCATCAGGTGGAGTCTTTTCGGTCTTAATTCCAGCCTTGTCAGGGCTTCCAGTGGTTGGTTCCCCAGCCAGCAGTGCAGCAGTTATCGCAAGAACAGTGAAAGATGCGGAAAGGTGTATATTTAAAGCCACTCAGGAAAGGGCTTGGACTGTTCATTACAGAAAACCATTAGGTTACACCGCCTGACAGACCACTTACAAATATCGATCTGCTTAAATTTGTCAAAAAGTCCTCCACTAAAAAATTTCGTGGAGGTTTTATGCAGAATACACTACCCAAGACTATGTGGAAATCTAACGAATGTGGAATCCTAAATTTAGACATACTGGGAGGATCTGGAACTCACTGGGCGGCGTATGTTAGAAGAATAACCCAAAATAGTGTCTGTTACTTCGACTCAACCGGGGATTTACAGGCTCCAGAAGAGTTACGCTGTGACTTTGCTAGAAACCACACATTTTACAATTTCTAACGCTGCCCAAATTTTAACAAAGTAATAAATTCAGTCATGCTAGACACTAGTCACTTATTTTTTCATTTACCCTGTCACATAAATGTATGAAAAATTGTTTACCATATGCAACTACATCTGTTACATCTGCACTGCATAAATCTTTTTCTATAAGAATAGATACATTTGCACTTCAGTCTGTAACTGTAGGCAGATGATTATATCTGAAAAAGTCATCAGTTTCTTATAGCAGCCAGACACAGCCGCTCTGCACACCTCTTTCTATAATTCTTACACTCCTTAAACTAGATTAACATTGTGTTGAAATATCACTACCTGTATGATGCGAGTCACAGTTAAGTCGGCTGGCTGACAGCTCAGCCATACCCCGGGTGACGGTATCACTGTGGTGTCAGGAATTTAGTTGTTTAAAGTTAAACTGGGAACACTCTGGAATTCTGTAAGTTACCTGATTGCTAGAAACAGCCGTAAAGTGAAGAGCAGCTGGGGAAAAACAATGTAAGTAGGTCAGCTGACTGGCTATTTCCCTTTTTTGCAGAATCTTGGATTCTGGAATGACAGGGCTGCAAGAACATCCCAGGGGATTCAATACTTGGCGCAAGTAAAGTACATTGACGGAAAAAAATCTCTACACCAAGAAGGTAAAATAAAGGAAAGGCGGTAGGTGTGTTTCTACGTCTGAAAGATGTTGTCTGTTCAAATTTCACGCCAGCCACAGAAAAGTGGCGCTACTAGTGCCACTAGAAGGATGCATATCATGTCCGCGTTAAATACACTCTACAACCGTCATGAGCGTTAGAGTTTGAACTGGTGATTTGGCGTCAGTCATGAATTCCTTTAAGGTAACAAAGACACCATTATCAGCACCTAATTGAGTTTGAAAGACATAGGGCTAGGAGATTCTGGCTGTTCCTTCTGCGATACTGTAGAAAGACTTGGCAGGAATGTAGCAATTGAACGTGAGTACTGGTAACAGTGTTCACGAGGATGTAAGGTCGTTAAAAGACCGGACTTCTGATGGCCACATGGCAATGCCGAGAGGAAAGTCGCCGGCCGCTGTGGTCGAGCGGTTCTAGGCACTTCAATCCGGAACCGCGCTGCTGCTTCGGTCGCAGGTTCGAATACTGCCTCGGGCATGGATGCGTGTGATGCCCTTAGGTTAGTTAGGTTTAAGTAGTTCTAAGTCTAGGGTACTGATGATCTCAGATGTTAGTGCTCTTTGAACCATTTAGAGGAAACTCCACGTGTTCAGCATATGGCCGTGGCGCATCATACTGAACCTACAGCAGCAATCTGAGCAGCAGTTCGCAACACAGTGACACAAAGAACTGTTACAAAGCGCTTCAAGAACAGATCTGGGCCCTGTAGCGTACATTCCGCTGATCTCAAACCGACACCCTTTGTAACTTCAGTGATGTCAACCAAGAACTCATTCGAGGGCAGGGTGAAGGTCTGTTGTGTTTTCTGCTGAAGGATGGTTCTGCCTCTGCGCCAGTCACGGCTGTGTGTTTTTTAGAACGAGGCCAGTTGAGGGCCTGCTACCAACCTGTCTGGGTACTACACAATGTACCTTCACCTGAAGTTATAAAGTGAAGTGCGATTTCGTACGACAACAGGAGCATGCCCGTGGTTGTAAAACACACACTGACTGCAAATTTCCACCTCAGTTCCATGATTCGAACTGTTGACCATTCATGAATACCATTCCAGGGTGTGTTTTCCAGCAGGATAACGCTCGCCCACATACCACTGTTGTGCTCTACAGAGTATCGATACATTGCCTTGGCCTGCTCGATCACCAGGTCCGTCCGTCTCCAACCGAGCACAAATGGGATGTTATCGGTCGACAAATCCTGCTTCATGTCCACCCACTTTGCTGAGAGGTTTATTTATTTTTTTAACTTTTTTTCTTGTGGGACCAAACTGCTGAGGTCATCGGCCGTTAAGCTTAAACACTAGTTAATCTAACTTAAACTAACTTACGTTAAGGACGACACACTCACCCATGTCGGAATGAGGACTCGAACCTCCGACTGTGGAGCCGTGCGGACCGTGAGAAGTGGCCTCATACCGCGCGGCTACCCTTCGCGCACCTGATTACCCTTTAATTACCCAGGTTCAATTCTCGTCGGGCTCAGGGATATTCAGCTCTCGTAGACTGGGTGTTGCGTTGTCATCAACATTTCATCATCATCGACACACAAGTCACACAACGTGGCGTCAACTGAGAAGGCTTCCAACTCGGCGGACAAACTTCCCCAGTTGTGGATTTCCAGCCATCAATGCCATACGATCATTTCATGTCTTTCCACCACCATCCACAACCAGCATTATCCACCCCTGTATTGACCGACCAAGCACAACAAGCATGGAATTCCATTACAGAAACTGACATCCGGCACCTAGACAGCACAATACTTGCATGGTCGTACGCTTGCGTTTGTCAGTCTGGCGGTTATACAACTTACTAATATACCAGCGTTTGACATTCGCCATGGCTTATCTCGCGCTTGTGTTAACATGTGATCTTGCAACTTTAATCACTTGAATATGTTACTGTGACAAATGTATTCCCAAAATTTTATCACTCTACATTAATTACTTTTTAGGGTTCTGATTTTTTTCCGCCAGTGTACTTCCACAGTGACATCACGTGAAAACACAATGGCCATCCTGCATTCTATAGCCAGGGAAAGTGACCTATTTCCACCAGTATGAGATTACATCATCTTCGATCTTTTAATTTCCCATCAATTTATAAACAGGGCAATAGGTCTGTGTTAGAGGCGCGAATGTAGGAGGGGTTGATAAATCAAATGACGCACCGATGACGTCATCGATGGTGTCATAAAAGTCCTACTCAACAACAGAACTGGCTCAGCGGACATACTGAGAGTCTGTTTTACTTTTATTGTAGATTTTGAAGACGGGTATTGTATAACCAAAACCGGAAATTTTGTTCAAACGCTTTCCGATCGGGACAGTTAAATTAAAAATAACGTGAATCGTTATGTTGTGGCAGAATCTCACTCCCTGCTGTATTCACTTTTCCCCTTGCCTCCTTTATTCTGCAGATCGTATCACGAGTGGCTTTAAAACTTCAACTTCTCAGCGGTTGCCAACTTCCCACGTAAGACTGCCGAGACTCATCCACGGTATTTTGATTGGCTGGTCATTGACTGCATTACTGGTACACTACACGCCGAAGTGGCGTCAAATCGAAAGACTTGCACCCGACGGGAGACCATAGTTCCACGACATTTACATTTATTTACCTAACTCGTTTCGATCATTAACGTTTGTGATACTGTACGCAGTAGAGTTCGCAGGTGCATGGTCATCCACAGAAATGTACCCAAGAGTGGACAGGATTTAAAAAGTTCCATTTCTAGTAATACTGATTGGTTGCGTCTGAGAACATGTCCTGCCCCAAGAAACATATTTTACAGGAAGTACACAAAGTTTCTTGTATCTTAAACGTTTGATAGTTATCCAATCAATATTTTTTTAAAGTAGGCATATCTCATTAACGTTATCCAAAGTATATCTTCTTACACTAGTGATAATAATATGGACGCGGAAAACCTACAAAAACAACCATCAAATTGATCAGTAGAACCAACTCTTCACAGCCTAGGACTCAATCAAGATGCCATTCGTCCCCTTGAATTGCACGTCATTGTGTGGGGGACACTGTTAGAACAGACTCTCCTTAACTAGACCACTCTGGATTGTCGCAATGGCTTTGCTGTGGTACTACGTTTGTATAATCATATAAACGCCAAAAAAAGGGCTTGAAGTGTTGTGTGATATGGTTGGTGTCTGTGAGAGTACTTGTTTTGGTACAGCCGTGCCACCTCTCGACCGTTTCCATCTGCTTGTCCGTACACAAACACCAACTGGTCTTGTTCCCGACATGAATACCGGATGATTCTGCTGCTTACAGTCACATAAAGCCAATCACGCAACCTGCAGCACACAAGGAATACACGGCACGTGATCCGAGGACCTGTCATTCGTTAGCGCCATCTACCGTAGCAACTCCGCACTTCCACATATGTTCGTAAGACCTTTTTTCCTCCGTTTCCAGGAATTCGTTCCTACAGTTTGTAGAATTTATTAATGTTCGCCCAAAGCAGCGAGTAATACTGACGTTTCTTCACAATCAGTATTCCATCAAAATTGTAGACATCGCAATGATCTTACAGAGGCAAATAAATCTTTATGTGATAACTGTCCAGGCGCTCCACAATACGCTATAGTATTTTTTGTATTCCCTTTCAATGATCTTAGTGATCCCCTTCATTAAAGGGAAAAGAATCAAGATCAAGCAATTAATCATTTTTATGTCAAGTTTGGACCAATGAATGCGCGATTATTTGACGAGGTTTGAGCTCTTTTCAAAAGAAAACCAGTTCAGATATATCGCTGTCGTAGATAAGCTTGGAAGACACGTCAGACGACACAGGACGAGAAAGACTCAGTCAGAGATCAAACGAAACAAATTAAAATCACACAGTGTGTGACTGTGGTTGGCCAACCATAGATATAAAAAAGGGAAAAGCCAACCAACGAAAACACATTCAAAACTCAGTTTAAAACCGTAGGCCAAAGGCCAGAATCAACACAAAACAATAAAATAAAACATAAACACTCAGATCAAATGATAAAAACCCCCTGCCCAAATAAAACGCAAAACTAAGCCAGCCATAGCAGGGTCATCAGTTAAAAGGGCAGGGAGCGTATCAGGCTTGGTTGGTTGGTTGGTTGGTTGGTTTGGGGGATTAAAGGGACCAGACTGCGACGGTCATCGGTCCCTTTTTCCAAATACTAAAAGTACCCACAGAGAATAAAAAATCTTTAACAGAATAGGAGATAGGCGACACAAAACAAAAGAAACGTAGACAAGGGCCAGACAAAACTAAATAAAATCACACAGAGTGTGACAGTGGTTGGCCGACCACAGGAACAAAAAAATGAAACGCCAACCACCGAGAACACATTCAAAACTCAGTTTAAAACCGTAGGCCAAAGGCCAGAATCAACACAAAACAATAAAATAAAACACAAACACTCAGATTAAATGATAAAAAAACCCTAACCCGAATAAAACGCAATACTAAGCCAGCCACAGCAGGGTCATCAGTTAAAAGGGCAGGGAGCGTATCAAGCTTGGTTGCTTGGTTGGTTGGTTGGTTGGTTGGTTTGGGGGATTCAAGGGACCAGACTGCAACATCATCGGTCCCTTTTTCCAAATATTAAAAGTACCTACAGAGAATAAAAAATATTTAACAGAACAGGAGACAGGCGACACAGAACAAAAGAAACGTAGACAAGGGCCAGACAAAACTAAATAAAATCACACAGAGTGTGACAGTGGTTGGTCGACCATAGGAACAAAAAAAGGAAAAGCCAACCACCGAGAACACATTAAAAACTCAGTATAAAACCGTAGGCCAAAGGCCAGAATCAACACAAAACAATAAAATAAAACACAAACACTCAGATTAAATGATAAATTACCCCTACCCGAATAAAACGCAATACTAAGCCAGCCATAGCAGGGTCATCTGTTAAAAGGGCAGGGAGCGTGTCAGGCAGTGCGAACGTCTGCCTGAGCACAGCTAAATGCGGACACTCCAATTAAATATGGACCACAGATAAAACGGAGCCGCAGCGACATAGAAGCGCGTCCTCACGGCGCAATAAGTGGCCGTGCGTAAGCCGAGTGTGCCCAATGCGCAGCCGGCAGAGGACAACAGACTCCTGGCGGGAGACCCGAATGGAAGACCGCCACACAGTCGTCGACGCCTTGAAACGACGGAGTTTGTTTGGTACGGGCAGGTTGCGCCATTCAGCGTCCCATAAATCGAAAATTTTGCGGCGTAATAGGGACCGCAAATCAGTCGCTGGGAGGCCAATCTCCAGAGGTGGTTGACTGGTGGCCTCTTTCGCCAGGCGGTCAACATTCTCATTGCCGGGGATCCCAACATGGCCTGGGGCCCAAACAAAGACCACAGAGCAGCCGAAACGTGCAAGAGTATGCAGGGACTCATGGATAGCCATCACCAGACGAGAACGAGGGAAACACTGTTCGAGAGCTCGTAAACCGCTCAGCGAATCGCTACAGATAACGAAGGACTCACCTGAGCAGGAGCGGATATACTCTAGGGGACGAAAGATGGCGACCAGCTCAACAGTGTAAATGCTGCAGCCATCCGGCAAGGAACGTTGTTTGGAATGGTCCCCCAGAGTTAGCGCATAACCGACACGACCAGCAACCATCGAACCGTCCGTGTATACAACGCCAGAGCCCTGATACGTGGCCAGGATGGAATAAAAGCGGCGGCGGAAGGCCTCTGGAGGGACTGAGTCCTTCGGGCCCTGTACCAAGTCGAGCCGAAGGCAAGGGCGAGGAACACACCATGGGGGTGTACGCAAAATGGCCCGGAAAGGAGGTGGAACAGTGAAAACCCTAAGCCCGGAGAGATGCTCTTTGACGCGGACCGCGATTTTACAACCTGATTGGGGCCGACGTTCTGGCAGATGGACGACCGATTGCGGGAACTGGAGACGATAGTTTGGATGCCCGGGCAAGCTAAAAACATGGGCAGCATAAGCGGCCAGCAAACGTTGGCGCCGTAACCGCAGGGGATGGACACCTGCCTCCACTAGTATGCTGTCCACAGGGCTGGTCCGGAAGGCACCAGTGGCAAGTCGTATTCCGCTGTGTAAGATTGAGTCCAGCATCCGCAACGCAGACGGGGATGCTGAGCCATAAGCCAGGCTCCCATAATCCAGACGAGACTGGATTAACGCCTGGTAGAGCCGTAACAGGGTAGATCGGTCGGCGCCCCAGCGGGTGTGGCTCAAGCATCGCAGAGCATTTAGATGCCGCCAAAATGCCTGTTTAAGCTGCCAAATATGAGGCAGCCAAGTCCACCGGGCATCAAAAAGTACACCCAAAAACCTGTGGATCTCCACCACAGCAAGAAGTTCGCCGTCAAGAGAAAGCCGCGGCTCAGGATGGATCGTTCGGCGCCGGCAGAAATGCATAACCCGGGTCTTGGCAGCCGAAAACTGAAAACCATGCGCTACAGCCCAAGACTGCGCCTTGCGGATTGCGCCCTGTAGCTGACGTTCAGCAGCTACAATGCCAATAGAGCTATAGTAAAGGCAGAAGTCGTCAGCATACAGGGAAGCGGATACAGAATTTCCCACCGCTGCAGCGAGACCGTTTATTGCAATTAAAAACAGGCAGACACTGAGGACAGATCCCTGTGGTACCCCGTTCTCCTGGACTCGGGAGGAACTATGGGAGGCTGCGACTTGGACGCAGAAGGTACGATACGACAGAAAATTGCGGATAAAAATCGGCAGAGGGCCCCAAAGACCCCATCCATGAAGCGTAGATAGGTTGTGATGACGCCATGTCGTATCGTACGCCTTCCGCATGTCGAAAAAGACAGCGACCAGGTGCTGACGTCGGGCAAAGGCAGTATGGATGGCCGACTCCAGACTCACCAGATTGTCGGCGACGGAGCGGCCTTTACGGAACCCACCCTGAGACGGAGCCAGAAGGCCCCGAGACTCCAGTACCCAGTTCAACCGCCGGCTGACCATCCGTTCAAGCAACTTGGAAAGAACGTTGGTGAGGCTAATGGGACGGTAGCTGTCCATCTCCAAAGGGTTCTTGCCAGGTTTCAGAATGGGTATAACAATACTTTCCCGCCATTGCGACGGAAACTCACCCTCGACCCAAATGCGGTTGTAAAGGTCGAGGAGCCGTCGCTGGCAGTCCACTGAAAGGTGTTTCAGCATCTGACAGTGGATGCGATCTGGCCCACGAGCGGTATCAGGGCAAGCGGCTAGGGCACTGTGAAATTCCCACTCACTGAATGGAACATTGTACGATTCTGGATGGTGGGTGCGAATTGAATGGCTCCGACAAGCGGTTTGCAATGACGTCGGAGTCAGTACAAACTGCTCCAGTCAGTGAGAGCGCTGGGACGCTGACAGGGGTTCGATAGCCATAGATAGCCGGCGCAGTCGACAGCATATTTGGTAGCTATGGGACGGCCATCGACCTGCGTCAACAACTTTAATGTAAGACGAGGACCCACAGTCCAATATACTTTTAATTCTTTTTTACTCTATGGACCCACCAACTATTGGTGATGGTATTTTGTCTTTTTAGTACGTTTAATTTCGCGACATAGATTTTACAACCTGATGATGAGAGCATTGTCTCTCGAAACGCGTTGTTAAAATATATATAAAAATCGCGGTTGAATGCTAAATGTGATAACCAGTATAACGACAACTGCTACCTCGACTCCATAATGGATTATATCAGATCTTGGATTGTATTTCTTGCCGTTGAGGTTAGACATCGATCGCTTAGATACTGCTGGTGGAGGCTCACCAGCGAGGGATGATGTACCACGCTTCATTGCGGGTCATCCGCCCTGATGCCACCCACTCCAACCAGGGGCTCTCCCACAGTCGCCACCCAGCCGCAGCAAAGACCACCTGGCAGGATGGCCTTTGCCGGGAGTCCCGATGCCCCAAAGGGATAGGCATCTACTCCTCGGCATACATGGGGAGGTCGCAGCTCAGGCATCAGCAGTGCGATCCCTGTAAAGTCAGGGGGCTACCACCAAGAGGGTACATGACGACCCCACCACAATGGACTGGCTACCATGCTGGATGTTGGCTGTCGAAATATCCATGTCCATCACAAGGGCAAAGATGGAAGTGCACGATGGAGGGAATGTATGCTACCCGGAACACACTGCAGTGGATGTGGCCGGAAGCTCGATGTAAGTCCAACTCCATGAAATCATCAGGTGTGCCAGATCTTAGGGCAAGATGGATTTAAGATGCACCATGTAAGGCGTCCTTCCGCAAATGGTACTCACTAACGGAAAAATTGGACAGGTAGTGGTCAAACCCCGTAGGGGACCATCATATTAAAGGCTGAAACAGTTGAGACTCCTTTTAGTCGCCTCTTACAACAGGCAGGAATACCGCGGGCCTATTCTTACCCCTGAACCTGCAGGGGGGTACGGAGCGCGGCGGTTTGTATTGCTGGAAACTAAGTTTCTTGTAGAGCAATACAGAGGAAGGGTGAAGGCTGAGAAGTTGTTGGAGCTCAACTAGATGTTGAAAGAAACCGCTGTAGTTCCAATGGAGGATGGTATTGTCCATGGCTGAGAAAGGCGTGAAGGAACTGGTGAGCTAGTTTACGCCGCTGGGTCACTTGCTGCCACCGATTCAGTACCTGTGCGAGTCTTCAGCAGACGCCAGAATCTCGACCTCATCCTCAAACGCTGAGCTTGTAGGAAGCGGTGGGATGAGTGCCACCGCAATGTCGGGATTCTTGTGAACATTTTTCTTCTTCTGTTTCTCGCGCAGTGCCTTCGGTGGTTCTGGCTGGGAGGACTTCCCTGGCTCAGTCTCAGGGATGGACGACGACCGGGAGGCCCTACGACCAGCAACCAATGGTTGTTTCAGCCACTTGTGGGTATCCGCTGTTCTGCTTATCTGAACTTGCGAAGGGAGGTCCCCAAGGCACCCCTTCCTGGCGAGAGTAGCCGAAGAAGTTTTACGCTTCTCCAGCTGGGAAGGGGTAACTGATGTCCCCGATGGTTGTGGGGGGGGGGGGGGGGGGGGTGTTGCTCCTGAAGTAGATGGAGCAGGAGCAAGAGGGCGTGAAGTGCCCCCCACCATCAAGGGGGCAGGTGTGGTCCTCTGGCTCTGAGACCTGACAGTATGTGGTGCAGCTATGGGAAAAGTAGCAGTAGTGACAGTGGCGGCATAAGGGGACGTCATGCATACTGGATGAAGTCGTTCAAATTTCCACTTAGCCTCAGTGTACGTCAGTCGATCCAAGGTCTTGTATTCCATTATTTTCCTTTCTTTCTGTAGAATCTTACAGTCCGGCGAGCAAGGGGGATAGTGCTCTCCGCAGTTGACACAGATGGGAGGTGGGGCACATGGAGTATCAAGATGGGATGGTCAACCACAATGGGCTCCTCGTCGCTCTAAGTTGGCGCGCAACTCGTCATCGGACTGTAAAAGAAGATCTCTGTGGAAAATAATGCCCTGAACCATATTTAAGCTTTTATGAGGCGTGATAGTAACTGAAACATCCCCCAGCTTCTTACAAGCGAGTAAGGCTCGTTTCTGGGTAGAGGATGCTGTTTTTATCAAGACTGAACCGGACCGCATTTTGGACAAGCCCTCCACCTCCCCGAACTTCTCCTCTAAATGCTCTACAAAGAACTGAGGCTTTACAGATACAAAGGATTCCCCATCAGCTCTGGTACAGACGAGATATCGGGGCGAATACGTTTCACTGTCATTCATAGCCTTTCGTTCCTCCCATGCCAAGGAGGGGAACGATTTGGAGACATACACGTTAGCTTTAAACTGAGCCCTCAAACGCTTAGAGACTGTTAGTGGCTGGCCACCAGCAAGAGATGATGTGCCACGCTTCATTGCGTGTCATTGACCCTGACGCCACCTACTCTGACCAAGGGCCTTCCTATGGGCCCCACCCAGCCACAGCAAGGGCCACCTGGCAGGATAGCCATTGCCGGGAATCCTTATACCCCAGGGAGATGGGCATCTACTCCTTGGCATACATAGGGAGTAAATGGCGCAGGCATCAGTAGAGCAATCCCTGTGTTGTCAGGGCCTACTACCAACAGGGTACATGGCGGCCTCACCTCACCACAACAGACTGGCTACCATGCTGGATTTTAGGTGACATATAGTCCATGGTCGCCATCAGTGCAGAAAGTGGCACTGCACATCGCATGGCAGAAAGTGCACGCAGGAAAGTATCCATGCCCAAGAGATGGAGAGCAGGCAGAACTGCAATTCAAAGACGAATAAGCTGGCGAAAGGTCTGACCGCAAGATGGACACAATGCACCAAGTAAGACGATCTTCCCCAATCGGCTCACTCTTCGGAAGAATTTTGAGATATGGAGGTCAAACCCGACAGGGGACCATTACATAAGGCCGAAACGTTTGAGACTCCTTTTCGTCGCCTCTTACGACAGGCTGGAATACTGCGGGCCTATTCTTACTCCTGGACCCACAGGGTGGCATCCTCTGTCTAGAGAGACGTGATACACTACATCGACAACGAGTCTGACTTTGTATCAGGAGAGCAGTCTCCTGCCAGGAACGTGGTTTCGATCGCATCCTTAACCCTTGCGTTTGACATTGCGCCAACAGCAGCAGCTGCCCCTTTCCACGTGTGACTCCTGCAATCCATAGATGAGACAAATGTGCACTTTCATGAAGATAACGTAAGACAGAGTACTAATATTCTTCTAAATTTCCAAGGTCTACCAGCCCTGGAACATACCAACGTTTTTCGGGGTCTTGGATTTGCCAGTCGAACCCACACACCAGGTAGCTCGCCGCTTTTTGGCGGGATCGTGCTTGGCTATCACGGGCCCCAGCCCTAGCAGCATCTTTTTCCTTCCGTGCTGCATGTCCAACTTCTTGCTATTCCTTTTCCACTCCGTTGGGGAGTATATCTGGGGTATTTTTGGGAATGTATTCCATATTTTCAGTAGCTGACATAAGAACAGTCTTATCACCGTTTTTTGGTCCTTTTTTCCTTTCTTCGTTCACTTTCTCCTTGTCTGCAGCTCATGGTGGCTACCGATGCTCCCTCTGGATCATGGGGTGCCAGGTACGATTCCCGGCTGGGTTGGGAGTTTTCTCTGCCTGGGGACTGGGTGTTTGTGTTGTCCTAATCTTTTCATCATCATCATTCGTAACAGTGGTTAGATTGGACTGTGAAAAAAATTGGACTGTGTACAAACTGGGACTTTGTATGGGAGCTGATGACTGTGCAGTTGAGCGCCTCACAAACCAAACATCATCATCATCACCTTCTCCTCTCCTTGGTCCACTTCGGTGTTTGAGATTCCTCTTTTTCTTCTTCCCCCCTATACGCACCTGAAGGCTGGTCCATGCATCTGACACGAAACAAGTGGGTAACGTGTAATTCCCAACCCTGGGTTGGGCAAGTACCCTCTGATACCGATCTTGCCCAGGGAGGGGTGATTGCCTGAGCTGCTATGTACCCAAATTTCCGATTGGTCCCTCTGTCAGGTGTACAGGAGGTATGACCTAAGGTGTGAACAATCACATAAGGCAAGGGAGCCCCCTATGAAGGCATGCCCTCAATTGGAAGGAGCGCACCATTGGAGACGTTGACAATCATGTGGATTTTCCCACTATGAGCCAATCCTCATCATTGCAGTCCATGTCTACCAAATGTAAACAGCATGAAGCTCTCAATTCAAAGACCCTCCCAGCTGCACCACAGTTGCTCGTGGCTTCACGTACTGAATGCGGTCAGTCCTTTGCAAGTAAATCCGTTTCTTATTCAGAAAGGTTTTGATGCAATTGCCTGCTATGTGAAATCCTGCTCTCGTTTACGTAATGGCACCTTGCTTTTGGAGACTACTTCTTATTCTCAGGCACAACAACTGTTGGCCACTTCACTTCTCCATAGCTATCCTGCTCATGTCAATGCCCACAGAAGTCTAAATTCTTCCCGTGGTGATATTTACACTAGGCTGCTCCATGGACTGACTGAGGCAGAAATAAAAACGTACCTCTCTGATCAGGGTGACATTACCGTCCATCGGGTGATGAATAAGGTAGAGGCATCCTTAGTGTCCACATGCAATCGTTTTCTCACTTTGACAGAGTGTTGCTTCCGTCCAAGATCAAAGCAGGCTGTGAAATTACCACAGTCTGACCATACATTCCTAACCTGGTGCACCGCTACGCCCTTTCAACCACACTCAAATGTCTTGTCGACACCCGGCCCACCTCTTTCTCCCCACTGTATCAACTGCAATGGCGATCGTGCAAGCTCTTCCCGAGATTGTCCCATGTATCTCGGTGAGCGGGCTGTCCAGGAGATCAGGGTGAAGGAAAAAGTGCCTTACCCAGTCGCTTGCGATTGTTGGCTGGTTGGAAACTCTGTGTTCTACCACCTGGCACTTACAGTATTGTTACTGCGACATTTCGCTCCACAAAGGACATGGCCACGCAGACATGCGACCTCAAATTCAGCGCTGCGGTGGTGAAATCGCCTAGTGTCGTGGTAACATTCTAGTCCCCTCCTCCAGCTTGCAACAAGCCACCAAACTTTCGCCCCACCAGGCGAAGTGGCCTGCTACACAACTGGCAGACCAGAAAGGGCAGAAGGAATAGTACTGTGATGACTTCCCACGTCCCTCCAGCCAAAAAATATCTGAGTCTTCCTCTGCCAACCGGAAAGGCTCCAAGAAGTCAAACAAAGGCAAATGGTCCCTCCTTCGCTGACTCAGAGATCCTCTTCTACAGTGTTGCTACCTGATACCCTCACCCAGCTGACCTCTGGGTCACCGGTGCGCACCGCCAACCGCTTTTCTGACCTCGACCCCACAGACTGACAGAAGGAGAATGCTGGCGCCTCTGTAGATCTCATGGAGCAGGATCCTCCAGCCTCTGTACCCTATAGCAGTGAGTCTTTGAAGGCTGACACTCGGTAACCACATATGAAACCTCTTCATTATTTCCCTCCTCCCCTTTTCTCATTATGACTCTTCTTCAGTGGCCTTTGATCAAACAAAGAGGGTTTACGGCCACTTTTAGAATTGCAGCTCTACTTGTTCACTGCCTCTAGGAACCAAAATTGCGTCCTCACGACTGCTTTGACCTCTCACATTTCTTCCCAGTCTAGTTTGACCTTCCCCCCAAGGACGGCATCTCATCTGGTGGAGCACCCACCTTCCTTTCCGAATCCTCGCACACCTATTCCCCTTTGGACCTATCCATCTGCAATACCCAGCTTGCCCATGGTCTCGAGTGGTCTGGTGGTCTGTTCTCTCTTATACATACTCGAGCGATCATTTGCCGTGTGCTATCCATTTGCTGACTCCTACCCCACCTACATGCACAACTAAATGGCAGCTTTCTAAGGCTGGAGTCTTTCCTCCTCCCTGGCGACCTTCGATGAACAACTTTTCTCCTGTTGTGACAACCAGTTAGAATATCTTACAAACGTTATCCTTACCGCCGCCGAACGTTCCATTCCTCGTACGTCCTCTTTACCACGCCATGTCTCAGTCCCTTGGTGGACTGAGGCATGCTGCGACGCAATTTAGGTGCAGAGACATGCACTCTGCATTTTTAACTGCCATCCTACAATAACAAGCTACATTCATTATAAACAGTTGCGTGTACAGTGTCGTCACGTACTTCGGTATAGCAAAAAAAGGTAGCTGGATTTCATTCACTAATTCTTTTAACCCACTCCCTCTTCCATCGTGTATGCCAGCCTCCAACGGCTCTCTGGTACCAAGATCCATTCCCCAATTTCCGGCCTGACAGTCGAAGAAGGCGTCATGATGGATCCTATTGCTATGTCCAACACCTTGGGCCGCCATTTTGCGGAGATTTCGAGCTGCTCCCACTATCACCCTGCCTTTCTGCAACAGAAATGTGCGGAGGAGGCTCGGGAGATACCCTACTCTTCTCTGAATCATGAGTGCGTCCATGCCATCTTTACTGTGAGGGAGCTAGATCATGCTCTTACTTCATCCCAATCCTCCACCCAAGGGCCAGGCGATGTTCCCATTCAGATGTTACAGCACCTTTCTCTTGCAGGCAACCATTTTCTGCTTCACATGTACAACTGCATGTGAGCAGAGGGCACGTTTCCCAGACACTGACGTGAAACCACTGTCATGCCCATACCTAGCCTGGTATGGACAAACACCTTTCTTCTAGCTACTGTTCTCTTTCTCTCAGCAGCTGTGTTTGCAATGTGATGGAACATCACCCCATCTTCTAGCTGCTGACCCATTTCTCTCAGAACAGAAGCTGTGTTTGCAATGTGATGGAACATCACCCCATCTTCTAGCTGCTGACCCATTTCTCTCAGTAGCTGTGTTTTCAATGTGATGGAACATCACCCCATCTTCTAGCTGCTGACCCATTTCTCTCAGTAGCTGTGTTTTCAATGTGATGGAATATAACCTTTCTTATAGCTGCTGCCCCATTTCTCTCAGAAGCTATGTTTGCAATGTGATGGAACATATGATTCATGCCCAGTTGGCAAGTTGGCTCGAGTCTCGAAATTTACCAACCATCCACAGGGTAGATTTCGAGCGCGCCCTTCTGCAGTTGACCATCTCATCACTTTGCCAACTCTTGTCATGAATGGTTGTCTGCGGAAATCCCAGACAATGGCCGTGTTTCGGGATTCGGAGAAAGCCTATGACACCTGCTAGATGACTGGTATCCTCCGTACTCTTTACACGTGAGGCTTCCATGGCCACATGGCCTGTTTCCTTCAGGATTTTTAAAAGATCTCGTTTTCAAGGTACGTGTGGGTTCTGCCTTGTCGGCCACTTTGATCCAGGGAAACGGTGTGCCTGTGGGTTCTGTCGTCCGCTTTGCTACCACCGTTAAACCCTTAATGGCCTCTCTCCCGCCAGCCATCTCCGGCTCCCTTTTTCTTGACGATTTCGCCATCTATTGTAGGACTTGTGTCATTCAGTGGGGTCTTCGGGTATTCAGCGATGTCTCGAACGTCTTCACTCATGGAGCATCGACAACGGCTTTCGTTATTCCACTGAGAAAACCGTTTGTATGAATTTCTGGCGGCGTAATTGGTTTCTTCCACCGTCTTTACATCTTGGACCTGTTGTTCTTCCATTTGTTGAAACTACGAAATTCCGGAGGCTCAAGCTCGACAGGAAACTTTCTTGGTACTCCCACGTGTCTTACCTGGCAGCTCACTGTATGTGGTTCCTCAATGTCCTATGTGTAGTCAGTAGTACTTCCTGGGAAGCAGATCGTATCATCCTCCTCCGTTCATACCGTTCCCTTCTCCGTTTCGAGACTACATTATGGGTATTTCGTTTATGCGTCTGCACATCCGTCCCTCTTTCGCCATCTTAATACTATCCACCGTCGTGGCACCCGTATGGCCACTGTCGCCTTTTACACTAGCCCAGTTGAGAGTCTGTATGCTGAAGCTGCTGAACTACCACTGTCCTACCACTGTGACTTTCTCCTCAGCAGATACACATGCCGTTTGTTGTCGACTCCTTTGATCGCCAGTATGGGGTGCATCCCTCTTCTCTGTTACCTCCTGGAGTTCACTTTCGGCTCTTGCTTCGGCAGCTTCACTTCACGCTACCTGCAACTTTCCCAGTGGTTGTGAACCCTTCTCAACCTTGGATTCATTCGGCGTCCCGTGTTTGCCTTGGCCTTCATTCGCTTCCTAAGGACCACTCTATCGCCCTCAGTTCCACGAGCTTCACATGGAACTTCGCGATAGTACCTTCGTGTACACTGATTGCTCTTGGAATGACTGTAGCGTCGGGGGTGCCTTCGTCATTGGCGTTTCTCGGTATCGGCTTCCGGATCACTGCTCAATATTTACAGAAGAGCTGTTCGTCTTGTATCAGGCCACACAGTGCATCCGGCGATACAGGGTTTTTAATTGCGTCATCTGCTCCGACCTTCTCAATGGCTTTCTAAGCCACTGTGTGCTGTACACCGTCCATCCTTTAGTGCAACAGGTCCGGGAAAGCAGTCACTTGCTCATTCTTGATGGAAAACTTGTCGACAGAGGTGGACATGTTGTCTCGGCCTGCTCGATCACATCTGTCTCCAATCGAACACATATGGGGCATCATCGGACGACAGCTCTAGCGCTACCCACAAACATTATTAGCTGTCCCTGTATAGACAGACCAGGTGCAACAGTTATGGAACTCCATCCCACAGACTGACGTCCAGCAACTGTACAACACAATGCACATACGTTTGTATGCCTGTAATCAACATTTTGGTAGTTACACCGTTTATTAATGTACCATCATTTCACAGTTGCGACGACTCATCTCACGTTGACATTAACCTGTGATCCTGCAATGTCAGTCACTTAAATATGTTATCTATACAAATGTATTCCCGAAATTTCATTACTCTACATTATTTCTTGGTGTTGCCGTATCCTTCCGTCAGTAAGATGGACATGAGTGTCCACTTCCTACCTCCTCTTCCCTCACCTTCACCGTCCCGCGAACAAGAGGGATTGGATTTTCACTCCACTGTACAGTACTTTGCGCTCAGGCATTAGGTGACTGCAGTGGGGTGGAACGAGTGACAGACAAACGGTGCGTGCGGAAGTTTAAAAGACTGTACTTCTAAAAGGACGTAGCTGGGTACTATTGCAATTACGGTCCAAATGTTCGCGCCGGATAGGTTATTCTAGCTGATATCTTTCATATGTGCTTTTCGTCCTTAAAATACAAGGTCAATTTGATGATGTTCCTTTGTTACCCGAACCCATTAGCTATCTCACGTTGAAAGCAAATGGAGAAATCAATTTTATTTTAATTCAACAATGTCAATAACTAAAAATTAACTATGCAGACACCAGCGGCGTCTTCTTCTAAGAGCTGATCTTCATCTGGTGCGCAATCAGACACGTCACAATACAACGACGCTGGCCTCATCTGTTCTCCCCGAGCGAAGTGGTGCAATGGCTAATCGTCTGGACTCGCGTTCGGGAGGACGAGATTCCAATTCCTTCCGGAGATCGTGATTTAGGTTTTTAGGTTTTCCATAATTTCCCTAAATCGCTACAGGCATATGCCGAGATGGTTCCTCTGCAAACGAATCCTTCCTTAATGCGCGCTCGTGCTCCAATGACCACGCTCTCGATGGAAAGTTAATGTTCCTTCCATCCTCTGCTCTTCCCTGGTTGCAGCCAACAGCCAAAATAAACACAATGACGTAGTTTTATGTACTATTTTGAATGGTCGTAATTAAACTGACCGTGTTCCAAGTGCTGCAGTATGGGTTGTATACATCGCAGGACACTGAACAACTGTAATTACGTATGTTCATTAGTAGGTGTGCTCGTGGAATACTCTGAAAAAAAAATAATAGTTCCACTTACGGCCAACAGATCCAAGTATGGCGCTGTAAGGACTGTTGTGTGGGTGCAGGAAAACGGTAGAAATGATATAACATAAGATAATGATGGCTCTGACACGTTTATTAGGATATGGTCACAAGTTACAACATGTGTTCAGTGTGGTCTCCCAACTCAGCAACATCGTGCATCCGCAACACGGCAGGTCAACAGTTGCTCGCAGTATCTCTGGTGTAATGAGAGCTCTATGCCATTGTGTGGTATTTTCCAGATCAGGAAGACTCAGTGTTATAAACAGACGAAACTATAGTCGTCCAGCCATAACTTTGGGTTCTTTGATTGCTTTGGGAGTTGGTTCACCTGATCTGCAACACACGAAATATTAGTCCTCTTTTGTTACGTAAATAAAAAAAAAGATTAACTTAACGTCATATAGTCCTTGACCACGGGAGAGCTTTATAATTTACAACTGTCATTGGCTATTAAAGCATCACTTGATGCATTAGTTAACAAGTTCTCTTGAAGTACAATATTCAACATTTACAAAAGTACATGTCCATCTTAGACTTCACTAACAATGGCCCTGCTCGATGACGTCGTGTGCTTCAGCTGAGATCACGTACTGGGGGATGTCGCTTCCATGCTCGGCTCTATATTGGTCTCTGTATGAGGGTGTTGCAGCGCTGAGAAAGAGGGCATGACTTCTTCGAGCCTCTCCCACTTGTGACCTCGCTAACATCTGTGGCCCTTCGATGTGGGTTGACGAGTTTGGTGTGGCACCACGATCTCTCGACGATACCACAGTACGGATACATCTCTGGTAGACACGAGATTTCAGAAATTGCCACAATCAGATGCCAAATAGGTATAGGGTCGGGGAGTCCGGAAGGCCACACATCTTGAAATTGGCTTCATATGATGCGGCAGTTGCCGATGGCCTCTCCAAAAAAATCTTTCAGATAGCCATTGACATGTCGGGTCACCTGATATTGAACGAAAATAGTGTTGTGGACACAGTTACGTTCTTGCATAGCTAGTGTCATGTGTTGTACAAGGGGGTCCTTATAACTTTCAGATGTCCGTGTACGCCTAACAGATCCATAAGGTGTCATCTCCTCGAGAAGAAATGGACCGAGAATGAAGGAGCTTGTGAAACTACACCACACACAGTCACATAAGCTGTCAGCATTGGATTTTCTTGCACAACACGACAGTTCTCTGCATTTATGACACCATGCAGGAGAAGATATGTCTCGTCTTTCCATAGTGTATTCTCCAGCCGTATGTCATCTATTTCCATGCCTGTCAAAAAATTAAGAGCAAAGTCATGGGGTTTTAGGCTATCTTGGGGTTTCATTTGGTGCACATTGTGAATACTGTAGGAATAGAAGTGTCAAAATATGACCCAAAATATTTTGAACTGTTGATCAGGTGACAGACAATTCCTGTGACCCAGGTCGAGGACTGGCTGCAGAATTTGAGGCATATGCTGGACGGTCAGCTATAGCTACAGCTATCTCATCAGCAACAGCCATGGCGATAGGCCGCCTCGCTCTCCATGCTGCTGCTACGGTCGCAGGTTCGAATCCTGCCTCGGGCATGGATGTGTGTGATGTCCTTAGGTTAGTTAGGTTTAAGTAGTTCTAAGTTCTAGGGGACTGATGACCACAGATGTTAAGTCCCATAGTGCTCCATGCTGCACCACCTAATTAACCTGTTTCTTCAAATTTCTTGATCATATTCCTTAGCGTTTTTATTTGACGCAAAGCTCTTAACTGCTTTTTCTGTCAGTGATATTCCCGCAATAGGGAGCTGCTATTGTTGTTGTTCTGATAAAACAACTTTAACGACAGTGCACGGTCTTCCTTTCCGATGGTCACTGCTTTCATACGGAAAGCGACATTCTTACCCCCCTTAACATTTCACTGAAGAAATTAAGCTGTATTACCAAGCGACAAGCAACATACGGATGTCAAAACAGGAAACATTTCACAGTCTGACTGCTTATAGCGCCATGTTTTCACCAGGTGGCAAGTAGTGGAACCATTATTTTTTCTCCATATTCCGCAAGCGCACCGATTAATGAGCATACCTACGAAGTTTCTGCGTCCTGAGATGAATACATCCCGCATTGCAGCACTCCGACCACCATCAGGTTAAGTATACCCATCTGGGACATTAAAGGCATTAGTGAAAAATAACCATAATCTGTGTTAGGATCGTAGTGCGCCGAAAACTTTGGCCGACTTCAGCATTGACAACATCGTAGACCAGCATCCCGTGAATTTCACGACAGCGAATTAAGACTTTTTGCAGAGGTTGTAATGGTCGCCTAGTCGTTGATATCGCTAATTGCTATAAACGCACTATTTCACTCCAATTTACGGAGCTTGTTAGCACTTGATGTTAGGTTGGCGCCATTAAAATGCACTGTAGTAATCGCTGCTGCTTGCTGGATCGCTGCTGTGTCTCGATGCTGATGCTGGCTCTAAATCTGGTTGTCTAGGGTTAAAAACATGAGGTCCCGTGTTTTTCATGTGCTTTTGATGATAAAGAACGAGCGAAACCAACACATATGTAAACATCAAATATTTATTACTTTGGTGGCCATATTAATTCCACTGTCCACCAAAGACCATAACACAACACAAAGTAGTACTTCCATTACATGTTCTTTGCATTGTTTTTCCATCCCAAACAATAACACAGAAACACACTTCACCAAAGTGACATTCCGACTGCCTCCTGACCCTTCTTGCTGCTTGTATTTATAACATTGTCAAAGAACTACTAAAAAGATATAGTTTATAAGTCACATGTAGATCTGTTATCATAATTTGCGCAGAAAAGTCGTTAATTTGCATCGAGTGACATAATTTAACATGTTATTAAAATGACAGACAGATTTGTTGACTTGACAGAATAATTCTTTGTTACAAAAAGGCCGTTTTTTAGAAGTTTGTCAATTGACTTCTCTAATTTGCATAAATAAGTAAGTAACATGAATTATTAAGAATTACATTGGTTTTCGTCTAAAATAGGATTGATTACGTGAATACTGAGTGAAAACGCTCCTAGTGAACAAATAGGTTTCACTGGGTGATTTTTATTTAAGGAGATCCAAAATACCTAAGTTGGCCACTATTTTTCGTACTTCACATTAATTATTTAAGATAAACTTAGTGTTTTTACATGATGACATTTGCTGCATCAGTGATCAAGTGATATTAACTTTTGTGTGGGTCAGTTATTCTGTATAATTTAATGGGTTGACTGTTTATGGAGACATGTTATGCAATCATTGTTAACATACACAATAACTTTTCTATAATCATAAATACTCATTAAACTGGTTGAATTTGGAGGGTATCGCATACTTCGGTAAAGTAAAGCCTTTAATATGTTCCGTTACAAGGTGAAGGTAGAACTTTCTGTGATCGTCGTCGTGGAGGTGCTCCACACCATATGGGGCGTTCCAATAGGGTTGAACTGAATACAGAATGAAAAGAAGATGGCGTTACACGTATGTATGTGTTTCGAGCACGCCGATAAAGCGGGAGGCGAAGCTGTGACTACTGCTGCTGTGCTGCGAGTAATTTGCGGCCTGTAAGCGGCCAACATGGCGCGGAGTGCTAATTCAGATCAACCCAATAAAGCTGGAGCTGGTGCAGCCTGGGGAGGGCGTAATTGGCATTTACGCGTTCGAATTAACGGAGCGCGGGAAGCGGGAATGTATCTACCGGGGACATGGACAGAGCATGCGTATGATAACGGTGAAAGGCGACTACTGCCACAAAACGTCTGCAACTGGGCATCTGCTGCATTAACAACACTACGCCGTACTTCTTCATACGACACTACATCGTAAAGGGGACTGAAATGAAAGATTCGACAGTGGCATTGATCTAGCACGTGGGAAAAGAACGTTGTAGATTAACAGTCAGTCTACATGGAAGTTCTGAGCGACAGCGTTCCAGCTTCCCTGGGGAGGAACGGAAAGGGTGGACGGGGGAATCGAGCGTGTCTATTTTAAAGGCATCTGAACTGATTTCGTGGAAAACACGTAACACGAAAACTTATCTGATCGAGATTTGGAACACTTTTTTTTCCCCTTCTTCCAACACAAGAGCCCTGTAGGATCCAGCTGCGTGCTATGAGACTGTGAACTGCTGTTAGTGAAACGAAACACTTTCGTTCTAGTAAAATCTTATGACAGATTTTTTTTTTCCTTTAACAACGAACCATCGTTGAGTCTAAATGAGAATTTGCGAAGAATTGTGACATTAGCAATGCGAAGTTCCACCGTTCTGGCTGCAGACTTAAGGTATTTGCAATAATTTTGGGAACAACACAAAAATTTCAATTACGCCTTTATTTTCTATGAAAAGTGTTTAATTTTACTGAGAAAAGTTACGATTGCTGGAGTACTAGAAAGAGATTTACAATTATACTAACTCCGCATCATTATGGGGTGTTTATAAATTAGTTACACAAAAGTAAACTTTAATTTTGACAAAGTTCCGTAATTTACAGAAATGTTGGAACCAGGATTGAATGTAGTATATCTTAAAGTTTTATTTACGAACGTTCTTTTTGCCTGTCTTTTGTAATACGACAAATGTCTCACGTGTAATCAATTCACTGGCAAACTCTATGAAGAAAGTATTCATGTAATGTGGCAACTACCAGTGTTATTCGTTGTCGCAGCTCGTCGACGTTTGGTTCTCTTTGAGGTGTTGGCTTGCGCTTTTTGACACGAACTGTCTCTGAAGTGTAGTAACGGATTTGGCTTCATGAAACCATGAACACTGTGCGCGCCCTGTGCCGTTATGTGAGTCCATGATGAGTGTTGGAATAACTCGTTCACGCATGCCACCTAGCGGGAACTAACAGTATTAGGGGGGAATAAAACTTGAAGATTCAGCGCTCTATCAAACTTTCTATAAGTTATTTAGCATTGTGGCAATTAAAGATTACTTTTGTATAACTAATTTATAAACACCCTTATGTTAACTGCATCTTCGATTTCGGATTAAAAAAAGCGCCATCATGTCGAAATCGTCTTACAGAATATTTATATTGAGTGACACATAAGTAAGGTTCAAGTAAAACAAATATTATGCAAGGAAACACTCCTTGACCTTTTTGCCGCATGATGTAACCAGTGGCTCCTGAAAATCAATCCTTCCAAGACCCAGGCAATCATTGTAGGCTGTACCAATCGCTCCTTCTGGCTCCTTGTTTTCTCCCTTACCGTCTGCGCCCATCCTGTCTGCCTCTCCGCCACCCTCACCTACCTTGGCCTCACCATTAATTGTCACCTCACCTGGATCCACTCTATCCAATCCAAGGCCTACGTCTGACTCCTCTCTGGCCGGACATGGGGGTTGAACCCCTCTACCATACTCCACACCTACATACCCTTAATCCATCTCATCCTCTGTTATGCTAGTCTCGCCTGGATATCCGCCCCCTCGAAATTCTATAAGTCTGTCCAGATCCTCGAGTGCCATGCACTCTGCCTCGCCTTCTGTATATGCCTCCCATCCCCCACGTTGATCCTCTATGACCTGATTCCTTTCCCCCCATCTGCTACTTTTTCTCGAACATATCCACATCCTCTGCACCTCCCTTTGCCTTGATCCCCCTCAGCCCCTGGTTGCTCCTCTCCTCTTCCATCCCTGTCCTCTGCTGCACCTTCACCATTGTGTAACCCCTACCCTTCACCTCTATACCCTTCATCTCCTTTCCCAAGGTGGTTTCCGTCGACTTCCCCTCCCAGATGATGCCCTCTCTCCCTCCATTTATCCCTCCTATCAACTCTGATCCTCACCGCCCCATCCCTTCCTCTCTCCTTTACCCAGGATCCCTCTTCCTCCCATCCTGCCTTATCTTTGGCTACACTGCCTCCCTTCTCTCCCCTCCATTGCCTTTCCCACCCCTTCTCATGTCCGCCCAGACCCCCTTTTCTATGTCCCCTCCCTCCATTGGCTCTCCCTTTTTTTCTTTTTTTCTTTTCCTCTCCTCCATCCTTTTTCCCCCTCATAGGTCTGAGTCCTCCCCCCCCCCCCCAATCTGCCGCCGTGTCACCTGTATATTGCTGTTGTAAGTGAGTGTCCATTGTTGTGCTTCCCTGTCAATGTTGCGAACAGCCACCATACTGTCGCTAGTATTGTTTCTTATCTCGTGCGAACAGAAACCAGACTGTCGCCATGTTTTTTAATTTTGCCTGTCTATTTGTGGTGTGTCTTCATCGGCATCGTCACCACAGTGTTTTTATATTTTAAATTCCACCACTTTCCCTCATTTTACAGTTTTTTACAATGTCACAGTTTTACCGCCTGTTTTTCTTGTTAGTTTATATTCCCATTATGTTTTTTAACTTTTCTGTAGGCTGTATAACAGCATATTACGCTGCTGCCAGTCCGCCGCCACTATGGGGGAGGGGGGGGGGGAGGGCAGTTCAAATCCAATAAAGAATAACAAAGGAAACACTTCACTGCCCATGTTTCATATTTGTACTTTTTTTTATTTTCAGTAAATGAAGGTACGTATGTAAAGAAAATGGAGGATTCCTTTAAATCCATTGCTAAAGCTGGGTCAGCATACAACAGCAGCATTCATTTATCAAGGAAAAGGACGTCTAGCTAGCATAACAGCAATTTCCCCAAAACAAACTGAACAACCATGATCCGAAGAATCAATCGTTCTTTTATATTCACTACATAAATATTTGCTTTAGTCAAAAATACCACACGTATCTGTGTTGAGTGCAAGTTGTAGTGTTTCAAAATATTTGTTGGAAAACCATCGTCTGTTCCCAACTGAGTGACGTCAGGTAAATAACAACTAGTTATTTGGACGTCAGTTACGCAATGCTTATCAATGTATTAAAGAAACGTGTACACTCTGTGTTTCATGGCGAGCGCACAAGCTGGTGACTACGTGGTCCAGAGATTTTATCTACGGCCGAGGGGTCCGACTGTGGAGTCCGCTACAAGGGGACAGCGCCCGGGAAAAGTCCGCGATCGCATTGCCAAGAACATTGCTCTGTATTATTACATTGAAAAGCTATTAATTTTTGAATGAGATATGCTCAGCCTGTATGCATTTTATGTAATGAATTTTGAAGAAATAGTATTCTGCTGTTACGAACTTTTCCATGTTGATGTGATTCTACGGATCCATATAAATCTCGATCGCAGAGAGCAATGAGTCAACAGAAATTAATTAGAAGTTGTATTATTTATTTCTCGAATTATTTCTTGTGAATTCATTACGTTGAAAAGTGCATTATCTTCGTCATTTCAGAAGAACGATAGAATAAAATATGTCGATGTTCAATTGAACCTTTCAGAAATATTAAATTAGTATTCAACGGAATAATATCTCTAGCAAAGACATACGCTAGCTTTAGTGCATTTCTCCGTGTTTTTGTTTTGACTAAGACCAGAGTATGATCATACGTTTTCAAATATTAAAAAATCTTGATGATGTTTTCCTACTGCAAGCAAGAAACTGTGACATAATAAATGTTAACGGAAATATAGACTTACAAATTGCATTCATGCTCAAGAGATTGTGTTGTTGCTACTGGCGACACGGTCATCCTCTTAAAACAAATACATATATTTGATCCTTAATCACTGCAACGTAAGGAAAAATTGCTCTAGAATTTTGTGGCCACACTGCTAGGTAAGAAAGCGATCTAACAGATATGCCAGTATACCAAACTCTGTGTTTAAACTGTAATCTAGTACTGAAACGAATTAGTTACGGAAGAACAAATGCACTGGTGGAAGCTCACCTCGGAGAATATCACTTTTGGTTCTGGAGCAATATGGGACCACGCGAGTCAGCAAAAACCCTAACACTTTTCTTAGTTGATATACCAAGGAAAGTCAAACCTCTGTGTATAACTTTTGTAGATTTGGAGATAGCTGTTGACAATTTTGTCTGTTGTATACTCTTTTTGTAAATTCTGAAGGTAACAGGGGTAAAATACTGGAAGCTAAACGTTACCTACGATTTCTACATAAACCAGAGTGTCAAAGGAAGTGAAAGGGAAGTAGTAGTTGACGAGAGTGTGTGACAACTTTGTAGTCTCTCCGCTTTATTAGCTCTATATAGGGTTTGCTGATGCAGTTGTCAGTGACGGCAAGGGAAGGGCAGTTGAACAGAATAGATAATATCTTGAAAGTTGATTATTAGATGAACGTGAAGCACGCGTATGCAAACTAGTCAAATAAAATCAGTATTGAGGTAATTAAGATGGGAAATAAGACACTAGAAGAAGTCAACGAGTTTACTATTTAGGCAGAAAAATACGTGACTGTGGCAGAAGTAGAGAGGATATAAAATGTAGACTGGCAGTGATTATTTTGTTAACAACAGGTGTAAATGTTAGGACATCTTTTCTGACAATATTTGTCTGGAGTGTATCCTTGTAAGCAATTGAAACGTGTACGATAAATGGTTTAGGCAATAAGAGATGAAAACTATTGAACAACGGTCATACAAAAGAAAGCTAATGATTAGATGAGTGGATCAGATAAGTGGTGAAGAGGTATCGAGCCAACTGAGAGACAACAAATGTATGGCTGAACTTTATTAAAGGAAGGGTTTGGTTGATACGACACGTCCTGAGAAATAACGAATATTAAATTTTCTTACAATATTTGGATCTTGTACCAAATGGTAATTTAGACCCATTGCCACCTCCTATTGCCTAAATAACTCTAAATAACACAGTCTATATCAGAAATATACCGGTTTCGGTCAGTATAAGCCATCCTCAAATCTAAAAACTTGTCTCAGCAACTGTTGACGACTCCCAACAGCTACTGCGACGAGTTTTTTGGCATGAAGATGGCTTATACTGGGTGAAACCAATCGCAGAAAATAAACAGATTTGCGATCTAGACTGTGATATTCAGAAAATTTGAATATAGAATCACTGTTTTGTTGCCCGACAGCATAATCCCTTCTTTTAGTAGACACGTCCTATAACTTGGTTATAGTAGTCCATTGTGTTGCATGTACCTATTTAGCCAAATTGTTTCTTTGCCAGATCAAAATTTTAATGCTTTTCTTTGCGGTGTGTGTTAATTGTAGTATCTTGTTTGTTATGGAAGTGAAACTGATATTCCTATAGGTGCCAAAACCTTTGCTCCCTATGTTCTCATGAAGCAGAGTGATTACAGAATTCTCCCAGCTTCGATGAATTGTCTCCTATCGCACACATTTTTTCCGCTGAATAGGTCAGGAGTCCACTATACGCAGGAGGCGGCTACGCGGGTAGCAGCGGCTGTGTGGCGTGGACTGGGCGGTTTTTTAGGTTAGAGAGTCTGGGGAGAACACAAAAGGCTGCAGGTCGACACAGCAAGAACGTAGATATAGGAAACATGGGTATAACAGTTGTAAATCGTCGTAGGTGTATTGTGCTCAAATCGTTAGAGGCACTGAAAGCTGGCTACGGCCGGAGACAAGCTCAGCCGAAATTTTTGCGAAGAACGTAATGGTGTTCCGAAAGGATAAGCTAAACACGGTTGGCGGTGCCGTGTTTCTTGCTGTTAGAAGTAGTTTTTCTTGCCGCGAAATTTAAGTAGATAATTCCTTTGAGTTAGTATGGGCAGAGGTCATTGTTGGCAACCGGAATAAATTAATAATGTAATAATTGGATCCTTTTACCGACCTCCCAATAGTTGAAAGGTTCAGAGAAAACTTGAGTTTGATTTGAAACACGTACCCGACTAATACGATTATGGTTGGTGGTGACTTTAATTTACCCTTCATATGTTGGCGAAAATACATGTTTAATTGTGGAGGTACAGATAAAACATCATCCGAAATTGTGCTAAATGTATTCTCTGAAAATTATTTCGAGCAGTTAGTTCGTGAGCCCACGCGAATACTAAACAGTTGTGAAAAGACCTCTTAGCTATAAATAATCCTGATATAATAACGGGCTTCAAAACGGATACAGTGATTAGTGAACACAGGGTTGTCGTAGCGAGACTGAATATTGTAATCCCCAGATCCTCCAAAAATAAACGAAAAATATACCTATTCAAAAAAGCAGATAAAAATTCACTCGACGCCTTCCTGAGAGACAATCCCCACTCCTTCCAAATTAACAATATAAGTGTAGACCAGATGTGGCTTCAATTCTAGGAAATAGTGTCAGCAGCAATTGAGAGATTTACACCAAATAAATTAACAAACGACGGATCTGATCCTCCTTGGTACACAAAACGGGTCAGAACACTGTTGCAGAAACAACGAAACAAACATGCCAAATTTAAACAGAGGCAAAATCCCCAAGACTGGCGATCTTTCACAGAAGCTCGAAATTTAGCACGGACTTCAATGCGAGATGCCTCTAATAGTTTCCACAACGAAACTTTGTCTCGAAACCTGGCAGAAAATCCGCAGATATTCTGGTCGTATGTGAAGTATGCTAGCGTCAAGACACAATCAATGCCTTCTCTGCGCGATAGCAATGGAGATACCATCGAAGGCAGTGCTGCCAAAGCAGAGTTACTAAACACAACCTTCCGAAAAGCTTTCACAAAAGAAGACAAAGTAAATGTTCCAAAATTCTAATCAAGAACAGCTGCCAACATGAGTAACGTAGATGTAAATATCCTTGGAGTAGTGAAGCAACTTAAATCACTTAATAAAAGAAAGTCTTACAGTCCAGACTGTACACCAATTAGGTTCCTTTCAGAGTATGCTGATGAATTAGCTCCATATTTAATAATAATATACAACTGTTCGCTCGACGAAAGATCCGCACCCAAAGACTGGAAAGTTGCACAGGTCACATCAATATTCAAGTAAGGTAGTAGGAGTAATCGACTTAATTACAGACCCATATCGTTAACGTCGATATGCAGCAGAATTTTGGAACATATATTGTGTTCAAACATTATAAATTACCTGGAAGAAAACTGTCTATTGACACAAAGTCAACATGGATTTAGAAAACATCGTTCTTGTGAACCACAACTACCTCTTTACTCGCATGAAGTGTTGAGCGCTATTGACAAGGGATTTCAGATTGATTCCGTATCTATGTATTTCCGGAAGACTTTTGACACTGTAGCACACAAGCGGCTTTTAGTGAAGTTGCATGCTTATGGAATATCGTCTCAGTTATGTGACTGGATTCCTGATTTCGTATGAGTGAGATCACAGTTAGTAGTACTTGACGAAAAGTCATCGACTAAAACAGAAGTGATTCCTGGTGTTCGCCAAGGTAGTGTTATAGGCCCTTTGCTGTTCCTTATCTATATACGCGATTTGGGTGACAATCTGACCAGCCGTCTTAGATGGTTTGCAGATGACACTGTCGTTTATCACATAGTAAAGTCATCAGAAGGTCAAAACAAATTGCAAAACGATTTAGAAAAGATATCTGTATGGTGCGACAATTATCAGTTGACCCTAAATAACGAAAAGTGAGAGGTCATCCACATGAGTGCTAACGTTAAACTTCGGTTGCACAATAAATCAGTCAAATCCAAAGGCCGTAAATTCAACTAAACACCTAGCAATTACGATTACAAACAACTTAAATTGGAAGGAACACATAGAAAAAGTTGTGGGGAAGGCTAATCAAAGACTGCGTTTTATTGGCAGGACACTTAGAAAATGTAACAGACCTACTAAAGGAGACTGCCTACGCTACGCTTGTCCGTCCTCTTTTAGAGTACTGCTACGCGGTGTGGGATCCTTACCAGATAGGACTGACGGAGTACATGGAAAAGTTCAAAGAAGGGCAGCACGTTTCGTATTATCGCGAAATAGGGAAGAGAGTGTCACTGAAATGATACATGACTTGGGGTAGACATAATTAAAACAAAAGCGTTTTTAGTTGTGGCGGAATCTTCTCACGAAATTCCAATCGTCAACTTCCTCCTCCGAATGCGAAAAAAATTGGTTGACACCGACCTTCACAGGGAGAAACGATCACCACGATAAAATAAGAGAAATCAGAGCTCGTACGGAAATCTGTAGCTGTTCATTCTTTCCGCGCGTTAGATGTAGATGTAGAAATAATCATGCAGTTTATTTCTTATACCTTTTCCTCAGACTTTAATAATGGCTATTGGAACTCCGTCGCCTCACGGCACCTTCCCCAACCTCATACAGCGAATGGCGTTATACACATCTTACATCCGAAATCTCGTTGTATTGTTTACTATCTACCTGTAGATTTTTTTCCGGCTCATCTGTTGAACTATAAAAATGTTTGTAAGACTTTGTATTGATTTCTCTCCGTTGTTAATCACTGTACCAACTGCCATCTTAACAGACGCACTATAGAAAAGATAAAGTTCCTCGCTGTAGCCCTAGACAGACCAATCCATTCCGACCGAGCGCCGTGTCCTCCACGCCGTCATCGTGTGCGGTACGGACGGGCGTGTTGTCACCACACCGCTCTCGACCTTGTAACCACCACTATCGGTCGAGTGGCTCCTCAGTTGGCTTCACGAGACTGAATGCCCCTATCCAGCCGTCCCATCAAGGAAAAATCCTTGAATGCCCCTATCCAGCCGTCCCATCAAGGAAAAATCCTTAACAGGTACCGGGAACCGAAGCCAGGTCCAGTGAATGGCATTCGTCGGCGCTGACCACTCAGCTATGGACGCGGAATGATGATTTGTGCCGTCTACCAAACATAACTTACTATTTTGTTCACTCTATACGAAACTATAATTGTATAGCCTCGAAGAGATTTGAAAGCAGTTTTGTCTTCTTCATACGTGGAACATCTTTTGCTGTATGCATAAGTACCTACATTGAATTATTGGCCCTCTCGTCTTTACAAGTATTATCTATGCAGAGCGATCAAGGAAAATGTAGACATTCTTTGATACTTAATATATGGCATATCGACGCAGTTTGCACGGAACTGTGGTCCACTGTTTTCTCAACAGATTTTGGAGCGCATTTTTCAGCAGATCACAGAGCAGAAATGAATGAAGTAGGATTGTCCTTTGAGCAATGCAAGGCCGTATTGAAGTGGTGGTGGTGGTGGTTATTGGGATGTTTAAGGGGGACTAAACAGCTAAGGTCATCAGTTCCCCATTCCAAAAACAGGCGAGACATAAATTCGCGGACCAGGGAAAACCCCAAGGGGAAGGAGACTCCCCCCCAGGCACTGAAAGAACACAAGTTAGGCAACGAACACTACAGACATGAAGAGTACAGATAAACACCAGACAGAAAGAAACAGAAGAAAAGAAGATGGCCGGAGACTGGTTGACTGACCACGAGAACAAAAAAAGGGAAAGAGTCAACCATCTTATGGCACACTAAAATCGGCAACCAAATATGAGAGACTCGAGGACAAGAGACACAGAAAGAGAAAGGTGCAGGACCTCCCCAAATGGAACTATAAAAAGGACTACCACGGATAAAATTTAAAACGTCATCAGCCATGGAGGCATCGTCGCATAAAACCAAAGGCAAAGTGCCCGGGAGATTAAAAGACTGCCGCAGGGTGCGCAGTCGGGGACACTCCAACAAAATGTGGGCGACCGTCAGCCAGGACCCACACCAACACAGGGGGGGATCTTCCTGACGCAAAAGATGGCCGTGCGTCAGGTAGGTATGGCCGATGCGGAGCCGACACAGGATGACAGAGTCCCTGCGAGACGCCCGCAGGGAGGAACGCCACACATCGGTCGTCTCCTTGACAGCCCACAGTTTATTCGGGGATGTCATGCCACGCCACTCAACAGACCACATCCCAAGCACCTCACGGCGCAACACCAGCTGCTGGTCGCGAGCCGTGAGGCCGATCTCCAAAGCTGGGGCGTCGATCGCCCCTTTGGCCAGCCTGTCAACACGTTCGTTCCCCGGAATGCCAACGTGACCTGGCGTCCAAACAAAGACCTCTGAACGACCAGAACGGGTAATGGCGGAAACAGACTCCTGAATAGAGGACACCAGAGGAAAACAGGGATAGCAGCGGTCGATGGCCTGAAGGCTGCTCAGGGAGTCACTGCAGATGACGATGGACGTACCTGAGCAGAAACGCATATGCTCAAGAGCGCGCAAGATGGCCACCAGCTCTGCAGTAAAAATACTGCAGCCAGCCGGCAAGGAGCGCTGCTCAACATGGGCAGCGTGAGCAAAAGCGTAGGCAGTGCGACCATCAACCAGGGAACCATCAGTGTAGACAGTCTCACATCCCGAAAATGAAACGAGGAGCGCAAGAAAACGGCGACGGAGGGCCACAGGCGGAACTGAGTCCTTGGGTCCCTGTGCCAAGTCCAGACGGACGGACGGCCGGGGCAAACACCAGGGAGGCGTAGGTGCACGGGCCCGGAAGGGAGGCAGAAGAGGGAATGACCCCAGTTCCGACAGCAGGGACTGGATGCGGACAGCTATGGAAAGCCCAGACCGAGGTCGCTGTTCGGGCAGATGGAGGACCATGGCAGGGAAAATCAGGCGACGATTGGGATGGCCCGGCCACCAATGCACGTGGACAGCATAGTCGGTGAGCAGTCGATGGCGGCGAATCCGCAGCGGGGGAACCCCAGCCTCTACCAGTAGACTATCCACAGGGCTCGTACGAAAAGCGCCAGTTGCAAGCCGAACCCCACAGTGGTGTATGGGTTCTAACAACTTCAACACTGAGGGTGATGCAGACCCATAGGCCAGGCTCCCATAATCAAGCCTGGACTGCACAAGGGCTCTGTATAATCGCAACAGCGTGCAGCGATCCGCACCCCAAGATGTGTGGCTCAGGCAGCGGAGGGTGTTGAGGTGCAGCCAGCACTTTTGCTTCAGCTGAGTAATATGAGGAACCCATGTGAGCCAGGCATCAAAGACGAGTCCTAAGAAGCGGCAAGTGTCCACCACTTCAAGCAGGTAGCCGTCGAGGTAAAGTTCAGGATGAGGGTGGACCGTCCGACGCCTGCAGAAGTGCATAACTCGAATCTTGGCTGCAGAGAACTGAAAACCATGAGTCAGAGCCCATGATGCTGCCTGCCGAACGGCTACTTGCAGCATGCATTCGGTGACTCCCGTAGTCATGGAGCGAAATGAGATGCAGAAGTAGTCGGCATACAAAGAAGGAGACACTAGACACTAGACACTAGAAATAAGGAGACACTCAACACCGAGCCTTGCGGGACCCCATTTTCCTGTATATAAGATGAACTAGAGGCGGCACCCACTTGCACCCGGAAAGAGCGGCGCAGTAAAAAGGTTTGAAGAAAAGCCGGGAGCTGACCACGAAGACCCCACTCATGCAACGTAGCAAGAATGTGATGCTTCCACGTGGTGTCATACGCCTTCCGCAAATCAAAAAATAGAGAAACGAGATGCTGACGTCGGGCAAAGGCCGTACGGATAGCAGATTCTAGCCGCACCAAATTGTCCACTGCAGACCGGCCCTGACGGAAGCCACCCTGGGATGGAGCGAGGAGACCGCGCGACTCAAGGACCCAACACAAACGCCGCCCCACCATACGCTGGAGCAATTTGCACAAAACGTTGGTGAGGGTAATGGGACGATAGCTGTCCAGCACCAGTGGGTCCGCACCGGGCTTCAAGATGGGGACAATGAGAACCTCTCGGCATTGCGACGGGAACACGCCCTCGCTCCAAATGCGGTTAAAGATGGTGAGGATGTGCCTCTGGCATTCCCTGGAGAGATGATTCAGCATCTGTGCGTGGATGCAGTCTGGTCCTGGTGCTGTATCAGGGCAGTCGGCGAGGGCAGCGAGGAATTCCCTCTCGCTGAAAGGAGCATTGTATTTTTCAGAACGACGCGTGTGGAATGATAATGGCGTCCGCTCGGCTCGCTCCTTTAGATTGGTTGGTTGGTTTGTGGAATTAAAGGGACCAGACTGCGATGGTCATCGGTCCCTTTTTCCAAAAAAAATTAAAACCGCCCAAAGAGAATAAAAAAAACAAACAGCAGGAAAGACGTCAGACGACACAGGACGAAAAAGACGCCAACAGAGATCAGACAAAACAAAGTAAAACACACAGAGTGTGACGGTGGTTGGCCGACCATAGAGAAAAAAAGAGGAGAAGCCAGCCACCAAGAACACATTAAAAACTCAGTTTAAAATCAGAGGCTAAAAGCCAGAATCATCGCTAAAAAACAAACACTCAGATTAAACTATAAAAACCCCCTGCCCGAATAAAACACAAAACTAAGTCCACCATGGCAGTCATCTAGTAAAAGGGCAGGGAGCGTGTCAGGCAGTGCGAACGTCTGCCTGAGCACAGCTAAAAGCGGACACTCCAATAAAATGTGCACCACAGATAAAACGGAGCCGCAGCGACACAGAGGTGGGTCCTCACGGCGCAATAAGTGGCCGTGTGTCAGCCGAGTGTGCCCAATGCGCAGCCGGCAGAGGGCAACAGACTCCTGGCGGGAGACCCGAATGGACGACCGCCACACAGTCGTCGACGCCTTGATACAACGGAGTTTGTTCGGTACGGGCAGGTTGCGCCATTCAGCGTCCCATAAAGCGAAAATTTTGCGGCGTAATAGTGCCCGCAAATCAGTCGCCGGGAGGCCAATCTCCAGAGGTGGGTGACTGGTGGCCTCTTTCGCCAGGCGGTCAACATTCTCATTCCCGGGGATCCCAACATGGCCTGGGGTCCAAACAAAGACCACAGAGCGGCCACAACGGTCAAGAGTAGACAGGGACTCCTGGATAGCCATCACTAGACGGGAACGAGGGAAACAATGGTCGAGAGCTCGTAAACTGCTCAGGGAGTCGCTACAGATAACAAAGGACTCACCTGAGCAGGAGCGGATATACTCTAGGGCTCGAAAGATGGCGACCAGCTCAGCAGTGTAAACGCTGCAGCCAGCCGCCAAGGAACGTTGTTCGGACTGGTCCCCTAGAGTGAGCGCATATCCGACACGACCAGCCACCATCGAACCGTCAGTGTAAACAATTCCAGAGCCCTGATACGTGGCCATGATGGAAGAAAAGCGGCGGAGGAAGGCCTCTGGAGGGACTGAGTCCTTCGGGCCCTGTGCGAAGTCGAGCCGAAGGTAAGGGCGAGGACAACACCATGGGGGTGTACGCAAAGTGGCCCGGAAAGGAGGTGGAACAGGGAAAAATCCAAGCCCGGAGAGAAGCTCCTTAACGCGTACGGCGATCGGACAACCCGACCGGGGACGACGCTCTGGCAGATGGACGACCGACTGTGGGAACAGCACACGGTAATTTGGATGCCCGGGCAAGCTAAAAACATGGGCAGCATAAGCAGCCAGTAATTGGTGGCGTCGGAACCGCAGTGGAGGGACACCTGCCTCCACTAGTAAGCTGTCCACAGGGCTGGTGCGGAAAGCCCCAGTGGCAAGGCGTATCCCGCTGTGGAGAATTGGGTCCAGCACCCGTAACGCAGATGGGGATGCTGAGCCATAAGCCAGGCTCCCATAATCCAGGCGGGACTGGATTAACGCCTGGTAGAGCCGTAACAGGGTAGAGCGGTCGGCGCCCCAGCGGGTGTGGCTCAAACATCGCAGTGCATTGAGATGCCGCCAACACGCCTGTTTGAGCTGCCGGATATGAGGCAGCCAAGTCAACCGGGCATCGAAAACCACCCCCAAAAACCTGTGGGTCTCCACCACAGCAAGCAGTTCGTCGGCAAGATAAAGCCGCGGCTCAGGATGGACTGTTCGGCGCCGGCAGAAATGCATAACGCGGGTCTTGGCTGCCGAAAACTGAAACCCATGCGCTACAGCCCAAGACTGCGCCTTGTGGATAGCGCCCTGTAGCTGACGTTCAACAGCTGCAATGCCAGTAGAGCTGTAGTAAAGGCAAAAGTCGTCAGCATACAGGGAAGCGGAGACAGAAGTACCCACGGCCGCAGCAAGCCCGTTAATAGCTATTAAAAACAGACAGACACTTAAAACAGAACCCTGTGGCACACCGTTCTCCTGGACGTGGCAGGAACTATACGAGGCCGCGACTTGCACGCGGAAGGTACGACACGACAGAAAATTGCGGATAAAAATCGGCAGAGGACCACGAAGACCCCATCCATGAAGCGTAGAAAGGATGTGATGACGCCATGTCGTATCGTACGCCTTCCGCATGTCGAAAAAGACAGCGACCAGGTGCTGACGGCGGGCAAAGGCAGCACGGATGGCCGACTCCAGGCTCACCAGATTGTCGGTGGCGGAGCGGCCTTTACGGAACACACCCTGAGACGGAGCCAGAAGGCCCCGAGACTCCAGTACCCAATTCAAGCGCCGGCTCACCAACCGTTCAAGCAACTTGCAAAGAACGTTGGTGAGGCTAATGGGACGGTAGCTGTCCACCTCCAGAGGGTTCTTTCCAGGTTTCAAAACGGGGATGACAATGCCTTCCCGCCATTGCGACGGAAACTCCCCCTCGACCCAAAGACGGTTGTAAAGATCGAGTAGGCGCCGCTGGCAGTCCACTGAAAGGTGTTTCAGCATCTGACAGTGGATGCCATCTGGCCCAGGAGCGGTATCAGGGCAAGCAGCTAGGGCACTGCGAAATTCCCACTCACTAAATGGAGCATTGTAAGATTCTAGGTGGTTGGTGCGAAACGAAAGGCTCCGACGTTCCATCCGCTCTTTAATGGAGCGGAAGGCCTGGGGGTAATTCGCAGAAGCGGAACTCATAGCAAAATGCTCTGCTAAGCGATTTGCAATGACGTCGGAGTCAGTACAAACTGCTCCATTCAGTGAGAGCGCAGGGACGCTGACAGGTGGCCGATAGCCGTAGACGCGTCGAATCTTGGCCCAGACCTGCGCTGGAGTGACATGGAGGACAATGGTGGACACATACCGCTCCCAGCGCTCCTTCTTCCCTTGGCGGATAAGGAGGCGGGCCCGCGCACGCAGCCGTTTGAAGGCGATAAGGTGGTCTACGGAGGGATGTCGCTAGTGACGCTGGAGCGCCCGCCGGCGATCTTTAATCGCTTCAGCGATCTCAGGCGACCACCAAGGCGCAGTCCGCCGCCGAGGGGACCCAGAAGAACGGGGAATGGCAGATTCGGCGGCAGTAACGATGCCGGTGGTGACCGATTGAACCACCGCATCAATGTCATCAGTAGAGAGAGGCTCAAAAGCGGCAGTGGAGGAGAACAAGTCCCAGTCAGCCTTATTCATAGCCCATCTGCTAGGGCGCCCAGAAGAGTGGCGACGTGGTAGTGACAAAAATATCGGAAAGTGGTCACTACCACACAGGTCGTCATGCACACTCCATTGGACAGACGGTAAGAGGCTATGGCTACAGATTGAAAGGTCAATGGCGGAGTAGGTGCCATGCGCCACACTGAAGTGTGTGAAGTCACCATCATTTAACAGCGAGAGATCGAGCTGCGACAATAAATGCTCAACGATGGCGCCTCGACCTGTTGCCACTGACCCACCCCACAGAGGGTTATGGGCGTTGAAGTCGCCCAATGGCAAGAAAGGTGGCGGCAATTGGGCGAACAGTGCAGCCAGGACATGCTGCGAGACATCACCATCCGGTGGAATGTAAAGACTGCAGGCGGTAACAGCCTGTGGCGTCCACACGCGTACAGCGACAGCCTCTAAAGGCGTCTGGAGAGGGACAGACTCGCTGTGCAGAGTGTGAAGGACATAAATGCAGACGCCACCAGACACCCTTTCATAAGCTGCTCGGTTCTTATAATAACCCCGATAGCCACGGAGGGAGGGGGTTCGCATTGCTGGAAACCAAGTTTCCTGGAGAGCAATACAGAGGAAAGGACGAAGGCTGATAAGTTGGCGGAGCTCAGCTAGATGGTGGAAGAAACCGCTGCAGTTCCACTGGAGGATGGTGTTGTCCATGGCTGGGAAAGGCGTGACGGGACTGGGAAGGCAGATTACGCCGCCGGGTCACCTGCTGCCTCCGATTGAGCACCCGCGCTAGTGCTATTCATGGCGTCTGAGGGACCGCCGAGATCGAGGTCCTCAGCGGACGCCAGAATCTCCACCTCGTCCTCCCAGGCGGAGCTTGTAGTAAGCGGTGGGACGGGTGCCACCGCAATGTTGGTATTCTTGGGGACTTTCTTCTGGTTCTGTTTCTGTTTCTCCAGTTGTGCCTTCGGTGGTTCAGGCTTGGAGGGCTTAGAGGGCTTCACAGGGTCAGTCTCAGGGACGGAGGACGACCGGGAGGCCCTACGACCAGGGGCTGGTGGTTGTTTGAGCCACTTACCGGTGTCTGCTGTGCCGCTGGCCGGAACTTGCGAAGGGAGGTCCCCAAGGGATCCCTTCCTGGCGAGAGTAGCCGAAGAAGTCTTATGCTTCTCCGGCTGGGAAGGGGGAGCTGACGTCCCCGATGGTTGGGAGGGTGTTGCTCCTGGAGAAGATGGAGCAGGAACAACAGGGTGTGAAGTGCCCCCCCACAAGCAAGGGGGCTGGTGGATGCTGACCGATCTTAGAGCCGATTCGTGATGATGGGAGAACCGTCGTTGCAGCAGCGGCGTAGGTTGACGTCATTGCCACAGGATGGAGCCTCTCATATTTCCGTCTAGCCTCGGGGTAGGTCAGCCGGTCCAGGGTCATATATTCCATTATCTTCCTTTCTTTCTGCAATATCCTACAGTCCGGCGAGCAGGGGGAATGGTGTTCTCCGCAGTTAACACAGATAGGAGGCGGGGCACATGGAGTATCGGGATGCGAAGGACGTCCACAATCCCGACACATGAGGCTGGAAGTACAACGAGATGACATGTGCCCGAACTTCCAGCATTTAAAACACCGCATCGGAGGAGGGATATATGGTTTCACATCACAACGGTAAACCATCACCTTGACCTTTTCGGGTAATACATCACCTTCGAAGGCCAAGATGAAGGCACCGGTGGCTACCTGATTATCCCTCGGACCCCGATGGACGCGCCGGACGAAGTGAACACCTCGTCGTTCGAGGTTGGCGCGTAATTCATCGTCGGACTGCAGAAGAAGATCCCTGTGGAATATAATACCCTGGACCATGTTGAGACTCTTATGCGGCGTGATGCTGACGGAAACATCCCCCAACTTGTCACAATTGAGCAACCTCCGTGACTGGACAGAGGATGCCGTTTTGATGAGCACAGAACCAGAGCGCATCTTGGACAAGCCCTCCACCTCCCCGAACTTGTCCTCTAAATGCTCCACAAAAAACTGGGGCTTGGTCGACATGAACGATTCTCCATCAACCCGTGTACACACGAGGTACCGGGGTGAATATTCTCCACTACCTTCTTTAGCAAGACGTTCCTCCCATGGAGTAGCTAGGAAGGGAAACGATCTCTGATCACATTTTTTCCCGTTGAGGTTAGACCTCGATCGCTTAGAGACTGCTGGTGGAGGCCCACCAGCGATAGATGATGTACCACGCTTCATTGCGGGTCATCCGCCCTGATGCCACCTACTCCGACCAAGGGCCCTCCCCACGGGCGCCACCCAGCCGCAGCAATAGCCATCTGGCAGGACGGCCATTGCTGGGAGTCCTGATGCCCCAAGGAGATGGGCATCTACTCCTAGGCATACGTGGGGAGTTAACGGCGCAGGCATCAGTAGAGCGATCCCTGTGTTGTCAGGGGGCTACAACCAAGAGGGTACATGGCGGCCCCACCACAACGGACTGGCTACTGTGCTGGATGTTAGGTGACATGTGGTCCATGGTCGCCGTCAGTGCAGAAAAGGGCCCTGCACAGTGTTTGGCAGAAAGGGTACGCAAGAGCGTAGCCATGCCCAAGCGATGGAGAGCGGGCAGGACTGCAATGCAACGACGAAGAAGATGGCGAAAGTTCTGAACACAACATGGACACAAGGCACCAAGTAAGGCTCCCTTCCCCAATTGGCTCGCTCTTCGGAATAATTTAGAAAGATGGGGGTCAAACCCGAGAGGGGACCATCACAGAAGGCCGAAACATTTGAGACTCCTTTTAGTCGCCTCTTACGACAGGCAGGAATACCACGGGCCTATTCTAACCCCCGAACCCGCAGGGGGGGATGAGATGGATGTACGCGACTTGTGTCACTTTAAGATACTTGTGCCCTGTGAGCTCCACACTCCCTGCGTCAAAGAAATTGAGAAACACATCAACATGACTCATCGCCGTGAAGAATGGAGCCAAATACCGGATGCACATTGCTTGTTAAAGTTCTCTCACACCCTTCCATAAGGGAATCATTTTCAGTACCCTTGTGCTGCTCACCGCGAAAGCGACAGTTAGCCTGTCTGTGTGCTGAGCAATAGACTTTCTGTCTCATCGTTGTGTCGTTGCAAACATTGAAGAGAAAAGTCAAGCCACCCAAGTCCTGACGATATTCATCTGAAGGACACGCTTTGTCTGGTAGCGGTCGATGAGATGCGAGACTCGTGGCAAGATTTAGAACAGTATACTTCCTAATTTCCTACTGTCAGCACTGCCATTATCGCATCAAAGCATACAAAGACTTAAAGTATCATATTGAGTTTTTAACCCTTTCACGTTAAACTTTATTTAGCTATTTCTCTGAAAAATAAAAGTTCAAAACCTGTCTTCCTTTTTGATAAATAATACCCTTTCCCCACTAAAATATTTAAGCTGGTCGATTTTGAATGTCAGTGAAATTGGACACATGTGACGCCCAAACTAACTAGATCTATGTTTTCATTTGCACTCAGGATTTTGGAGAGTTAAATTTATAATTTTAGAATAATTTTATCAGGATGGCGATTATGGAAACAAACAAATTTAGTCTCCTCACAATGAAAAACTTGAAACATCACACAGAAGTTTTCAACATAACATTTCAAGATTGTGTGAATTCGTAAGGAACCAAACTGCTGAAGTCTTTGGTAGTTTAAAGATGACTTTGACCTATCACACACCAAAGTTTTCTGCATTCTAAGAAGTTTTGTGGGCCATATATATCTCCCTACATACAAATTATTTGCATCTGATAAGAAGTACTGAGGTGAGCAGTACTGTTTCGAACCAATATCTATGACGTATAAAAAACACAGTTAGTTACTTCAGACATTGTAGCAATGGAGAAGAGGTGATCTGATTTTCGTGAAACGTTCACACTATAAACACTCGCCGACCTACTTGATCGCTTACAGCCTTCTATATATCTACCTCAGAGTCCATGGTATTTTTCTCCGCGCTTGGAAAGCACCTCGATACATGCTAATACTGGACACATATGAGCTATAGTTATGCCAGCGCTTACTAGTTTAGTGGGACATAGATGTGCCATCAACCAAAAAGGAATAGTCATTGTTTCACTCTGCTCAGCAGGTGGCGGCCACAGGTGGACGGAGTGCAGGGGCATCGAGGGAGCTAACCGCTGGAGTCACTGGTGTTAACAAGCTGAGCGACCGGGCTGTCTTGCTTGGAGGATCTATAATTGCAGAAATTTGTGGGAAAAAATGAAGTTCTACTTACTGAGACAGTGAGTGACTTTATATAAAGTTTTGTTTGTTTTCGACACAATCACTTCTTCTCTCCAGTGGCGGCTAAGGATGAGGACAACAGTCAGATACTGACGCCGATGGCATGGATCTGGCGAAAGGATATTGCCTGGTACCAGAAAAGCCTCTGCTCGCAGTTGACTGGCAGTGGTGACGCCTTGTGCAGTCTGACTTGCCTGTAGGACTCCCCAAATGAGACTCCTGTATTGGCAGACCTATGTTTCTCTCTGAATTACGTGAACGTAGCTATTACATAACTGAGTGAGTTTTATCCATAATGGATTAACATAGCTCTGTGACTGTTCTTTTGTAATGTGTAGAATATGCTACCAATTAGAAAGGGATTTCATTTAATGCGCTAGCCTTTTACAGCCAGTTTCGATTTACAATGACCAACTTCAAATGCTCTGCATGACATTTGGTTGGTTGGTTTGGGGGATTAAAGGGACCAGACTGGTACGGTCATCGGTCCCTTTTTCCAAATCCTAAAAACACCCACAGAGAATAAAAACGATGAACAGAATAGAGCACAGACGACACAGAACAAGAGAAACGTAGATAAAGACCAGACAAGACGAACTAACATCACACAGAGTGTGACAGTGGTTGGCCAACCATTGGAACAAAAAAAAAGGAAAAGCCAACCACCGAGAACACATTAAAAACTGAGTTTAAAACGGTAGGCCAAAGGCCAGAATCAACACAAAACAATAAAATAAAACACAAACACTAAGATTAAATGATAAAAACCCCCTGCCCGAATAAAACGTAAAACTAAGCCAGCCATAGCAGGGTCATCAGAAAAGGGCAGGGAGCGTGTCAGGCAGTGCGATCGTCTGCCTGAGCACAGCTAAAAGCGGACAAATTAATAAAATGTGCACCACCGTCAAAACCGCCCCGCAGCGACAGAGAGGCGGGTCCTCACGACGCAATAAATAACTGTGAGACAGTCGGGTGTGGCCAATGCGGAGCCGACAAAGAACAATTGAATCTCTGCGAGTGGCTCGCATGGATGACTGCCACACACGCGTCGTCGCCATGAGAGAACGGAGTTTCTTTGGCGTGGGCAGATTGCGCCATTCAGTGTCCCAAAGCGAGAGAACTTCACGGCGGAAGACTGCCTGCAAATCAGTCTCCGGGAGGCCAATGTCCAGGATGGGTTCACTGGTGTCCTGTTTGGCCAGACGGTCAACATGTTCATTGCCCGGGATACCGACATGACCGGGGGTCCACACAAAGATCGCAGAACGGCCGCAACGGGCAAGAGTATGCAGGGACTCATGGATAGCCATCACCAGACGAGAACGAGGGAAACATGGTCGAGAGCTCGTAAACGGCTCAGGGAATCGCTACAGATGACGAAGGACTCACCTGAGCAGGAGCGGATATACTCTATGGCACGAAAGATAGCGACCAGCTCAGCAGTAAAAACGCCGCAGGTAGCTGGCAATGAATGTTGTTCATAGTGGTCCCCTAGAGTCAGAGCATAACCGACACGACCAGCAACCATCGAGCTGTCAGTGTAAACAACGCCAGAGCCCTGATACGTGGCCAGGATGGAATAAAAGCGGCGTCGGAAGGCCTCCGGAGGGACTGAGTCCTTCGGGCCCTGTGCCAATTCGAGCCGAAGGCAAGGGCGAGGCACACACCACTGGGGTGTACACAGAGGTGCCCGGAAAGGAGGTGGAACAGAGAAAAATCCAAGCCCGGAAAGAAGCTCTTTGACGCGTACGGCGGTCGGACAACCCGACCGGGGCCGACGTTCTGGCAGATGAATGTGGGAACAGGACACGATAATTTGGATGCCCGGGCAAGCTAAAAACATGGGCAGCAAAAGCGGCCAGTAAATGTTGGCGCCTCAATCGCAATGGAGGGACACCAGCCTCCACAAGTACGCTGTCCACAGGGCTTGTCCAGAAGGCACCATTGGCCAGTCGTATCCCGCTGTGGAGGATTGGGTCCAGCACCCGCAATGCAGATGGGGATGCTGAGCCATAAGCCAGGCTCCCATAATCCAGGCGGGACTGGGTTAACACCTGGTAGAGCCGCAACAGGGTAGATCGGTCGACGCCCCAGCTGGTGTGGCTCAAGCATCTCAGAGCATTGAGATGCCGCCAACACGCCTGTTTGAGCTGCCGAATATGAGGCAGCCAAGTCAACTGGGCATCAAAAACTACACCCAAAAACCTGTGGGTCCCCACCACAGCAAGAAGTTCGTTGTCAAGAGAAAGCCGCGGCTCAGGATGGACCATTCGGCGCCGGCAGAATTGTATAACGCGGGTCATCGCAGCCGAAAACTGAAAACTATGCGCTATAGCCCAAGACTGCGCTTTGCGGATTGCACCCTGTAACTGACGTTCAGCAGCTGCAATGCCAATTGAGCTGTAGTAAAGGCAGAAGTCGTCAGCATACAGGGAAGCGGAGACAGAATTTCCCGCGGCCGCAGCGAGCCCGTTAATGGCTATTAGAAACAGGCAGACACTTAAAACAGAACCCTGTGGCACACCGTTCTCCTGGACGTGGGAGGAACTATATGAGGCTGCGACTTGCATGCGGAAGGTACGATACGACAGAAAATTGCGGATAAAGATCGGCAGAGGGCCCCGAAGGCCCCATCCAAGAAGCGTAGAAAGGATGTAATGACGCCATGACGTATCGTACGCCTTCCGCATGTCGAAAAAGACAGCGACCAGGTGCTGACGGCGGGCAAAGGCAGTACGGACGGCCGACTCCCGGCTCACCAGATTGTCGGTGGCAGAGCGGCCTTCATGGAACACACCCTGAGACGGAGCCAGAAGGCCCCGAGACTCCAGTACCCAATTCAAGCGCCGGCTCACCAACCGTTCAAGCAACTTGCAAAGAGCGGTGGTGAGGCTAATGGGACGGTAGCTGTCCACCTCTAAAGGGTTCTTGTGACGCTGGAGCGCCCGCCAGCGATCTTTAATCGCTTCAGCGATCTCAGGCGACCACCAAGGCACAGTCCGCCGCCGAAGGGACCCAGAAGAACGGGGAATGGCAGTTTCTGCGGCAGTAACGATGCAGGTGGTGACCAAGTGAACCACCACATCAATGTCATCATTAGAGAAAGGCTCAATAGCAGCAGTGGAGGAGAACAAGTCCCAGTCACCCTTATTCATAGCCTACCTGCAAGGGCGCCCAGAAGACTGACACTGTGGCAGTGACAGAAAGATCGGAAAGTGGTCACTACCACACAGGTCGTTATGCACTCTCCATTGGACTAATGGGAAGAGGCTAGGGCTGCAGATCGATAGGTCGATGGTGGAGTACGTGCCATGCACCACACTGAAGTGTGTGAAGGAACCAACATTGAAAAGCGAAAGATCGAGCTGCGCCAATAAATGCGCAATGGTGGCGCCTCGACTTGTTGCCACTGATCCACCCCAAAGGGGTTCATGAGCATAGAAGTCGCCCAGTAACAAGAAAGGTGGCGGCAATTGGGCTATCAGCGCAGCCAGGACATGCTGCGCGACATCACCATCGGGTGGAATGTAAAGACTGCAGACGGTAACAGCATGTGGCGTCCACAGCCGAACAGCGACATCCTCTAAAGCTGTTTGTAGAGGGACAGACTCGCTGTGAAGAGAGTTAAGGACATAGAGGCAGACACCACCAGACACCCTTTCATAAGCTGTTCGGTTCTTATAATAACCCTGATAGCCACGGAGGGTGGAGGTACGCATTGCTGGAAACCAAGTTTCCTGAAGAGCAATGCAGGAGAAAGGGTGAAGGCTGATAAGTTGTCGGAGCTCAGCTAGATGATGGAAGAAACCGCTGCAGTTCCACTGGAGTATAGTATTGTCCATGTCTGAGAAAGGCGTGACGGGCCTGGGAAGGCAGATTACGCCGCTGGGTCACCTGCTGCCTCCGATTGAGCACCTGTGCTAGTGCTATCCATGGTGTCTGAGGGACCAGAGGGATCGAGGTCCTCAGCGGACGCCAGAATCTCCACCTCATCCTCAGACGCAGAGTTGGAAGGTTGCAGTGGGACAGGTCCAACCGCAATGTCAGGATGTTTGGGAGCCTTTTTCTTCGACTGCTTAGCACGCTGTGCCTTTGGTGGGTCTGGCTGGGAGGGCCCCACTGGGTCAGTCTCAGGGACGGACGACAGCCATGAGACCCTATTACCAGTGACCGGTGGTTGCTTCAAAAATTTGCAGGTGTCCGCTTTGGCATTGGGCAAAGCCTGGGATGGGAGGGCCCCAAGGGACCCCTTCCTGGCGAGAGTAGCCGAAGAAGTCTCGCGCTTCTCCGGCTGGGAAGGGGGACCTAATGTCCCCGATGGTTGGGATGGTGTTGCTCCTGACGTAAATGGAGCAGGAGAAACAGAGGGGGAAGTTCCCCCCACAAGCAAGGAGGCCGGTGCATTCTGACATAGCAGAGAGGCAACAGTACATGGCGACACGGGAGAGGATCGTACCGGTGTTGCAGCAGCGGCATAAGTTGATGGCATTGGCACTGGATGTAGTCGCTCATATTTCCGCCTAGACTCTGGGTAGGTCAGGCGGTCCAGGATCTTATATTCCATTACCCTCCTTCCTTTCTGGAATATCCTATAGTCCACCGAGCAGGGGAAATGGTGTTCTCCGCAGTTAACACAGATAGGAGGCGGGGCACATGGAGTATTGGGATGCAATGGACGTCCACAATCTCGACACGTGATGCCAGAAGTACAGCGGGATGACATGTGCCCGAACTTCCAGCATTTAAAACACAGCATCGGAGGACGGATATATGGCTTCACATCACAATGGTAAACAATCACCTTAACCTTTTCGGTTAAGACATCACCGTCGAAGGCCAAGACGAAGACACCGGTGGCCATCTGACTATCCCTCGGACCCAGATGGACGCGCAGGGCGAAATGAACACCTCGTCGTTCTAGGTTGGTGCGTAGTTCATCGTCGGACTGCAGAAGAAGATCCCTGTGGAATATAATACCCTGGACCATGTTGAGACTCTTATGGGGCGTGATGCTAACTGAAACGTCCCCCATCTTGTCACAAGCGAGCAACCTCCGTGACTGGGCAGAGGATGCTGTCTTGATGAGTACCGACCCAGAGCGCATTTTGGACAAGCCCTCCACCTCCCAGAACTTGTCCTCTAAATGCTCCACAAAAAACTGAGGCTTGGTTGGCATAAAAGATTCATCATCAACCCACGTACAGACAAGGTACCGGGGTGAATAATCTCCACTGCTGTCTTTAGCCATGCGTTCCTCCCATGGCGTGGCCAGGGAGGGAAATGATCTTGGATTGTATTTCTTGCCGTTGAGGTTAGACCTCGATCGCTTAGATACTGCTGGTGGAGGCTTACCAGCGAGGGATGATGTACCACGCTTCATTGCGGGTCATCCGCCCTGATGCCACCCACTCCAACCAGGGGCTCTCCCCACAGTCGCCACCCAGCCACAGCAAAGACCACCTGGCAGGATGGCCTTTGCTGGGAGTCCCGATGCCCCAAAGGGATAGGCATCTACTCCTCGGCATACATGGGGAGGTCGCAGCTCAGGCATCAGCAGTGCGATCCCTGTGTAGTCAGGGGGCTACCACCAAGAGGGTACATGACGACCCCACCACAATGGACTGGCTACCATGCTGGATGTTGGGTGTCGAAATATCCATGTCCATCACAAGGGCAAAGATGGAAGTGCACAATGGAGGGAATGTATGCTACCTGGAACACACTGCAGTGGATGTGGCCGGAAGCTCGATGTAAGTCCAACTCCATGAAATCATCAGGTGTGCCAGATCTTAGGGCAAGATGGATTTAAGATGCACCATGTAAGGCGTCCTTCCGCAAATGGTACTCACTAACGGAAAAATTGGAAAGGTAGTGGTCAAACCCCGTAGGGGACCATCACATTAAAGGCTTAAACAGTTGAGACTCCTTTTAGTCGCCTCTTACAACAGGCAGGAATACCGCGGACCTATTCTTACCCCCGAACCTGCAGGGGGGGTACGGAGCGTGGCGGTTTGCATTGCTGGAAACCAAGTTTCTTGTAGAGCAATACAGAGGAAGGGTGAAGGCTGGGAAGTTGTCGGAGCTCAACTAGATGTTGAAAGAAACCGCTGCAGTTCCAATGGAGGATGGTATTGTCCATGGCTGAGAAAGGCGTGAAGGAACTGGTGAGCTAGTTTACGCCGTTGGGTCACTTGCTGCCACCGATTCAGTACCTGTGCGAGTCTTCAGCAGACACCAGAATCTCGACCTCATCCTCAGACGCTGAGCTTGTAGGAAGTGGTGGGATGAGTGCCACCGCAATGTCGGGATTCTTGTGAACATTTTTCTTCTTCTGTTTCTCGCGCAGTACCTTCGGTGGTTCTGGCTGGGAGCACTTCCCTGGGTCACTCTCAGGGATGGACGACCAGCAACCAATGGTTGTTTCAGCCACTTGCGGGTATCCGCTGTTCTGCTTATCTGAACTTGCGAAGGGAGGTCCCCAAGGCACCCCTTCCTGGCGAGAGGAGCCGAAGAAGTTTTACGCTTCTCCAGCTGGGAAGGGGTAACTGATGTCCCCGATGGTTGGGGGGGGGGGTGTTGCTCCTGAAGTAGATGGAGTAGGAGCAAGAGGGCGTGAAGTGCCCCCCACCATCAAGGGGGCAGGTGTGGTCCTCTGGCTCTGAGACCTGACAGTATGTGGTGCTGCTATGGGAAAAGTAGCAGGAGTGACAGTGGCGGCATAAGGGGACGTCATGCATACTGGATGAAGTCGTTCAAATTTCCGCTTAGCCTCAGTGTACGTCAGTCGATCCGAGGTCTTGTATTCCATTATTTTCCTTTCTTTCTGTAGAATCTTACAGTCCAGCGAGCAAGGGGGATAGTGCTCTCCGCAGTTGACACAGATGGGAGGTGGGGCACATGGAGTATCAGGATGGGATGGTCAACCACAATGGACTCCTCGTCGCTCTAAGTTGGCGAGCAACTCGTCATCGGACTGTAAAAGAAGATCTCTGTGGAAAATAATGCCCTGAACCATATTTAAGCTTTTATGAGGCGTGATAGTAAATGAAACATCCCCCAGCTTCTTACAAGCGAGGAAGGCTCGTTTCTGGGCAGAGGCTGCTGTTTTTATCAAGACTGAACCGGACCGCATTTTGGACAAGCCCTCCACCTCCCCGAACATGTCCTCTAAATGCTCTACAAAGAACTGAGGCTTTACAGATACAAAGGATTCCCCATCAGCTCTGGTACAGACGAGATATCGGGGCGAATACGTTTCACTGTCATTCATAGCCTTTCGTTCCTCCCATGGTGAGGCCAAGGAGGGGAACGATTTGGGGACATACACGTTAGCTTTAAAGTGAGCTCTCAAACGCTTAGAGACTGCTAGTGGCTGGCCACCAGCAAGAGATGATGTGCCACGCTTCATTACGTGTCATTCACCCTGACGCCACCTACTCTGACCTAGGGCCTTCCTATGGGCCCCACCCAGCCACAGCAAGGGCCACCTGGCAGGGTGGCCATTGCCGGGAATTCTTATACCCCAGGGGGATGGGCATCTACTCCTTGGCATACATAGGGAGTAAATGGCGCAGGCATCAGTAGAGCAATCCCTGTGTTGTCAGGGGCTACTACCAGCAGGGTACATGGCGGCCTCACCTCACCACAACAGACTGGCTACCATGCTGGATTTTAGGTGACATGTAGTCCATGGTCGCCATCAGTGCAGAAAGTGGCACTGCACGTCGCATGGCAGAAAGTGCACGCAGGAACGTATCCATGCCCAAGAGATGGAGAGCAGGCAGGACTGCTATGCAAAGACGAATAAACTGGCGAAAGGTCTGACCGCAAGATGGACACAATGCACCAAGTAAGACGATCTTCCCCAATCGGCTCGCTCTTCGGAAGAATTTTCAGATCTGGAGGTCAAACCCGACAGGGGACCATTACATAAGGCCGAAACGTTTGAGACTCCTTTTAGTCGCCTCTTACGACAGGCTGGAATACTGCGGGCCTATTCTTACTCCTGGACCCACAGGGTGGCGTCCTCAGTCTTGAGAGACGTGATACACTACAGGGACAACGAGTCTGACTTTGTATCAGGAGAGCAGTCTCCTGCTAGGAACGTGGTTTCGATCGCATCCTTAACCCTCGCATTTGACATTGCGCCAACAGCAGCAGCTGCCCCTTTCCACGTGTGACTCCTGCAATCCATAGATGAGACAAATGTGCACTTTCATGAAGATAACGTAAGACAGAGTACTAATATTCTTTTAAATTTCCAAGGTCTATCAGCGCTGGAACATATCAACGTTTTTCGGGGTCTTGGCTTTGCCAGTCGAACCCATACACCAGGTAGCTCGCCGCATTTTGGCGGGATCGTGCTTGGCTATCACGGGCCCCAGCCCTTGCAGCATCTTTTTCCTTCCGTGCTGCATGTCCAACTTCTTGCTATTCCTTTTCCACTCCGTTGGGGAATATATCTGGGGTATTTTTGGGAATGTATTCCATATTATCAGTAGCTGACATAAGAACAGTCTTACCACCGTTTTTTGGTCCTTTTTTCCTTTCTTCGTTCACTTTCTCCTTTGTCTGCAGCTCATGGTCTAGTGGCTACCGATGCTCCCTCTGGATCATGGGGTCCCAGGTACGATTCCCGGCTGGGTTGGGAGTTTTCTCTGCCTGGGGACTGGGTGTGTTGTCCTAATCTTTTCATCATCATCATTCGTAACAGTGGTTAGATTGGACTGTGAAAAAAATTGGACTGTGTACAAACTGGGACTTTGTATGGGCGCTGATGACTGTGCAGTTGAGTGCCTCACAAACCAAACATCATCATCATCACCTTCTCCTCTCCTTGGTCCGCTTCGGTGTTTGAGATTCCTCTTTTCCTTCTTCCCCCCTATACGCACCTGAAGGATGGCCCATGCATCTGACACGAAACAAGTGGGTAACGTGTAATTCCCAACCCTGGGTTGGGCAAGTACCCTCTGATACCGATCTTGCCCAGGGAGGGGTGATTGCCTGAGCTGCTATGTACCCAAATTTCCGATTGGTCCCTCTGTCAGGTGTACAAGAGGTATGACCTAAGGTGTGAACAATCACATAAGGCAAGTGAGCCCCCCTATGAAGGCATGCCCTCAATTGGAAGGAGCGCACCATTGGAGACGTTGACAATCATGTGGATTTTCCCACTATGAGCCAATCCTCATCATTGCAGTCCATGTCTACCAAATGTAAACAGCATGAAGCTCTCAATTCAAAGACCCTCCCAGCTGCACCACAGTTGCTCGTGGCTTCACGTACTGAATGCGGTCAGTCCTTTGCAAGTAAATCCGTTTCTTATTCAGAAAGGTTTTGATGCAATTGCCTGTCATGTGAAATCCTGCTCTCGTTTACGTAATGGCACTTTGCTTTTGGAGACTACTTCTTATTCTCAGGCACAACAACTGTTGGCCACTTCACTTCTCCATAGCTATCCTGCTCATGTCAATGCCCACAGAAGTCTAAATTCTTCCCGTGGTGATATTTACACTAGGCTGCTCCATGGACTGACTGAGGCAGAAATAAAAACGTACCTCTCTGATCAGGGTGACATTACCGTCCATCGGGTGATGAATAAGGTAGAGGCATCCTTAGTGTCCACATGCAATCGTTTTCTCACTTTGACAGAGTGTTGCTTCCGTCCAAGATCAAAGCAGGCTATGAAATTACCACAGTCTGACCATACATTCCTAACCTGGTGCATCGCTACGCCCTTTCAACCACACTCGAATGTCTTGTCGACACCCGGCCCAGCTCTTTCTCCCCACTGTATCAACTGCAATGGCGATCGTGCAAGCTCTTCCCGAGATTGTCCCATGTATCTCGGTGAGCGGGCTGTCCAGGAGATCAGGGTGAAGGAAAAAGTGCCTTACCCAGTCGCTTGCGATTGTTGGCTGGTTGGAAACTCTGTGTTCTACCACCTGGCACTTACAGTATTGTTACTGCGACACCTCGCTCCACAAAGGACATGGTCACGCAGACATGCGACCTCAAATTCAGCGCTGCGGTGGTGAAATCGCCTAGTGTCGTGGTAACATCCTCCAGCTTGCAACAAGCCACCAAACTTTCACCCCATTAGGCGAAGTGGCCTGCTACACAACTGGCAGACCAGAAAGGGCAGACGGAATGCTACTGTGATGACTTCCCACGTCCCTCCAGCCAAAAAATATCTGAGTCTTCCTCTGCCAACGGGAAATGCTCCAAGAAGTCAAACAAAGGCAAATGGTCCCTCCTTCGCTGACTCAGAGATCCTGTTCTACAGTGTTGCTACCTGATACCCTCACCCAGCTGACCTCTGGGTCACCGGTGAGCACCGCCAACCGCTTTTCTGCCCTGGACCCCACAGACTGACAGAAGGAGAATGCTGGCGCCTCTGTAGATCTCATGGAGCAGGATCCTCCAGCCTCTGTACCCTATAGCAGTGAGTCTTTGAAGGCTGTCACTCGGTAACCACGTATGAAACCTCTTCATTATTTCCCTCCTCCCCATTTCTCATTATGACTCTTCTTCAGTGGAATATTTGTGGCCTTTGATCAAACAAAGAAGATTTACGGCCACTTTTAGAATTGCAGCTCTACTTGTTCTCTGCCTCTAGGAACCAATATTGCGTCCTCACGACTGCTTTGACCTCTCACATTTCTTCCCAGTCTATTTTGACCTTCCCCCCAAGGACGGCATCCCATCTGGTGGGGAAGTCAGAGTGAACATCCAAAGTCAACCAATCTCCTCGACTACCTGCCTTCAATCTGTTGTAGTTCGTTTTTTCTTTCCTCACTTGAGCTTTTCCCTTTGTACCGTTTACATCCCTCTGTCATTCGATGTCACCAAGGCAGACTTCCTCCAGCTTATTGGGCACTTACCATCTTTCTGCTGCTGGCTGGTTTTTTGCACACCATCCCCTTTGAGGTTCTCCCAGCCCTCTTGGCTGACCTTCTCAATCAACTTAACCTCGTCTGCCTTAACACAGGAGCATCCACCTGCCTCTCCGACTCCTCGCACACCTATTCCCCTTTGGACCTATCCATCTGCAATACCCAGCTTGCCCATGGTCTCGAGTGGTCTGGTGGTCTGTTCTCTCTTATACACACTCGAGCGATCATTTGCCGTGTGCTATCCATTTGCTGACTCCTACCCCACCTACATGCACACCTAAATGGCAGCTTTCTAAAGCTGGAGTCTTTCCTCCTCCCTGGCAACCTTCGATGAACAACATTTCTCCTGTTGTGACAACCAGTTAGAATATCTTACAAACGTTATCCTTACCGCCGCCGTACGTTCCATTCCTCGTACGTCCTCTTTACCACGCCATGTCTCAGTCCCTTGGTGGACTGAGGCATGCTGCGACGCAATTCAGGTGCAGAAACATGCACTCCGCATTTTTAACTGCCATCCTACAATAACAAGCTACATTCATTATAAACAGTTGCGTGTACAGTGTCGTCACGTACTTCGGTATAGCAAAAAAAGGTAGCTGGATTTCATTCACTAATTCTTTTAACCCACTCCCTCTTCCATCGTGTATGCCAGCTTCCAACGGCTCTCTGGTACCAAGATCCATTCTCCAATTTCCGGCCTGACAGTCGAAGAAGGCGTCATGATGGATCCTATTGCTATTTCCAACACCTTGGGCCGCCATTTTGCGGAGATTTCGAGCTGCTCCCACTATCACCCTGCCTTACTGCAACAGAAATGAGCGGAGGAGGCTCGGGAGATACCCTACTCTTCTCTGAATCATGAGTGCGTCCATGCCATCTTTACTGTGAGGGAGCTAGATCATGCTCTTACTTCATCCCAATCCTCCACCCAAGGGCCAGGCGATGTTCCCATTCAGATGTTACAGCACCTTTCTCTTGCAGGCAACCATTTTCTGCTTCACATGTACAACTGCATGTGAGCAGAGGGCACATTTCCCAGACACTGACGTGAAACCACTGTCATGCCCATACCTAGCCTGGTACGGACAAACACCTTTCTTCTAGCTAGTGTTCCATTTCTCTCAGCAGCTGTGTTTCCAATGTGATGGAACATCACCCCCATCTTCTAGCTGCTGACCCATTTCTCTCAGAACAGAAGCTGTGTTTGCAATGTGATGGAACATCACCCCATCTTCTAGCTGCTGACCCATTTCTCTCAGAACAGAAGCTGTGTTTGCAATGTGATGGAACATCACCCCATCTTCTAGCTGCTGACCCATTTCTCTCAGTAGCTGTGTTTTCAATGTGATGGAATATAACCTTTCTTATAGCTGCTGCCCCATTTCTCTCAGAAGCTATGTTTGCAATGTGATGGAACATATGATTCATGCCCAGTTGGCAAGTTGGCTCTAGTCTCGAAATTTACCAACCGTCCACAGGGTAGATTTCGAGCGCGCCCTTCTGCAGTTGACCATCTCATCACTTTGCCAACTCTTGTCATGAATGGTTGTCTGCGGAAATCCCAGACAATGGCCGTGTTTCTGGATTCGGAGAAAGCCTATGACACCTGCTAGATGATTGGTATCCTCCGTACTCTTTACACGTGAGGCTTCCATGGCCACATGGCCTGTTTCCTTCAGGATTTTTAAAAGATCTCGTTTTCAAGGTACGTGTGGGTTCTGCCTTGTCGGCTACTTTGATCCAGGGAAACGGTGTGCCTGTGGGTTCTGTCGTGAGCGTCGTCCGCTTTGCTACCGCCGTTAACCCTTTAATGGCCTCTCTCCCGCCAGCCATCTCCGGCTCCCTTTTTCTTGACGATTTCGCCATCTATTGTAGGACTTGTGTCATTCAGTGGGGTCTTCGGGTATTCAGCGATGTCTCGAACGTCTTCACTCATGGAGCATCGACAACGGCTTTCGTTATTCCACTGAGAAAACCGTTTGTATGAATTTCTGGCGGCGTAATTGGTTTCTTCCACCGTCTTTACATCTTGGACCTGTTGCTCTTCCATTTGTTCAAACTACGAAATTCCTGAGGCTCAAGCTCGACAGGAAACTTTCTTGGTACTCCCACGTGTCTTACCTGGCAGCTCACTGTATGTGGTCCCTCAATGTCCTATGTGTAGTCAGTAGTACTTCCTGGGAAGCAGATCGTATCATCCTCCTCCGTTCATACCGTTCCCTTCTCCGTTTCGAGACTACATTACGGGTATTTCGTTTATGCGTCTGCACATCCGTCGCTCTTTCGCCATCTTAATACTATCCACCGTCGTGGCACCCGTATGGCCACTGGCTCCTTTTACATTAGCCCAGTTGAGAGTCTGTATGCTGAAGCTGCTGAGCTACCACTGTCCTACCACTGTGACTTTCTCCTCAGCAGATACACATGCCGTTTGTTGTCGACTCCTTTGATCGCCAGTATGGGGTGCATCCCTGTTCTCTGTTACCTCCTGGAGTTCACTTTCGGCTCTTGCTTCGGCAGCTTCACTTCACGCTACCTGCAACTTTCCCAGTGGTTGTGGACCCTTCTCAACCTTGGCTTCATTCGGCGTCCCGTGTTTACCTTGGCCTTCATTCGCTTCCTAAGGACCACTTTATCGCCCTCAGTTCCACGACCTTCACATGCAACTTCGCGATAGTACCTTCGTGTACACTGATTGCTCTTGGAATGACTGTGGCGTCGGGGGTGCCTTCGTCATTGGCGTTTCTCGGTATCGGCTTCCGGATCACTGCTCAGTATTTACAGAAGAGTTGTTCGTCTTGTATCAGGCCACACAGTGCATCTGGCGATACAGGGTTTTTAATTGCGTCATCTGCTCCGACCTTCTCAATGGCTTTCTAAGCCACTGTGTGATGTACATCGTCCATCCTTTAGTGCAAAAGGTCCGGGAAAGCAGTCACTTGCTCATTCTTGATGGAAAACTTGTCGACAGAGGTGGACATGTTGTCTCGGCCTGCTCGATCACATCTGTCTCCAATCGAACACATATGGGGCATCATCGGACGACAGCTCTAGCGCTACCCACAAACATTATTAGCTGTCCCTGTATAGACAGACCAGGTGCAACAGTTATGGAACTCCATCCCACAGACTGACGTCCAGTAACTGTACAATACAATGCACATACGTTTGTATGCCTGTAATCAACATTTTGGTAGTTACACCGTTTATTAATGTACCAGCATTTCACAGTTGCAACGACTCATCTCACGTTGACATTAACCTGTGATCCTGCAATGTCAGTCACTTAAATATGTTATCTATACAAATGTATTCCCAAAATTTCATTACTCTACATTATTTCTTGGTGTTGCCGTATCTTTCCGTCAGTAAGATGGACATGAGTGTCCACTTCCTACCTCCTCTTCCCTCACCTTCAACGTCCCGCGAACAAGAGGGATTGGATTTTCACTCCACTGTACAGTACTTTGCGCTCAGGCATTAGGTGACTGCAGTGGGGTGGAACGAGTGACAGACAAACGGTGCGTGCGGAAGTTTAAAGACTGTACTTCTAAAAGGACGTAGCTGGGTACCATTGCAATTACGATCCAAATGTTCGCGCCGGATAGGTTATTGTAGCTGACATCTTTCATGTGTGCTTTTCGTCCTTAAAATACAAGGTCAATTTGAGGATGTTCCTTTGTTACCCGAACCCATTAGCTATCTCACGTTGAAAGCAAATGGAGAAATCAATTTTATTTTATTTCAACAATGTCAATAACTAAAAATTAACTATGCAGACACCAGCGGCGTCTTCTTCTAAGAGCTGATCTTCATCTGGTGCGCAATCAGACACGTCACAATACAACGACGCTGGCCTCATCTGCTCCCCCCGAGCGAAGTGGTGCAGTGGCTAATCGTCTGGACTCGCGTTCGGGAGGACGAGGTTCCAATTCCTTCCGGAGATCGTGATTTAGGTTTTTAGGTTTTCCCTAATTTCCCTAAATCGCTACAGGCATATGCCGAGATGGTTCCTTTGCAAACGAATCCTTCCCTAATGCGCGCTCGTGCTCCAATGACCACGCTCTCAATGGAAAGTTAAACTTTAATGTTCCTCCCATCCTCTGCTCTTCCCTGGTTGAAGCCAACAGCCAAAATAAACACAATGACGTAGTTTTATGTACTATTTTGAATGGTCGTAATTAAACTGACCGTGTTCCATGTGCTGCAGTATGGGTTGTATACATCGCAGGACACTGAACAATTGTAAGTACGTATGTTCATTAGTAGGTGTGCTCGTGGAATACTCTGAAAAAAAAATAATAGTTCCACTTACGACCAACAGATCCAAGTACGTCGCTGTAAGGATTGTTGTGTGGGTGCAGAAAAACGGTAGAAATGATATAACATAAGATAATGATGGCTCTGACACGTTTATTAGAATATGGTCACAAGTTACAACTTGTGTTCAGTGTGGTCTCCCAACTCAGCAACACGGCAGGTCAACAGTTGCTCGCAGTATCTCTGGTGTAATGAGAGCTCTATGCCATTGTGTGGTATTTTCCAGAACAGGAAGACTCCGTGTTATAAACAGACGAAACTATAGTCGTCCAGCCATAACTGTGGGTTCTTTGATTGCTTTGGGAGATGGTTCACCTGATCTGCAACACACGAAATATTAGTTCACTTTTGTTAGGTGAATAAAAAAAAGATTTACTTAACGTCATATAGTCCTTGACCACGGGAGAGCTTTATAATTTACAACTGTCATTGGCTATTAAAGCATCACTTGATGCATTAGTTAACAAGTTCTCTTGAAGTACAATACTCAACATTTACAAAAGTACATGTCCATCTTAGACTTCACTAACAATGACCCTGCTCGATGACGTCGTCTGCTTCAGCTGAGGTCACGTACTGGGGGATATCGCTTCCATGCTCGGCTCTATATTGGTCTCTGTATGAGGGTGTTTCAGCGCTGAGAAAGAGGGCATGACTTCTTCGAGCCTCTCCCATTTGTGATCTCGCTAACATCTGTGGCCCTTCGATGTGGGTTGACGAGTTTGGTGTAGCACCACGATCTCTCGACGATACCACAGTACGGATACATCTCTGGTAGACACGAGATTTCAGAAATTGCCACAACCAGATGCCAAATAGGTATAGGGTCGGGGAGTCTGGAAGGCCACACATCTTGAAATTGGCTTCATATGATGCGGCTGTTGCCGAAGGCCTCTCCAAAAAAATCTTTCAGATAGCCATTGACATGTCGGGTCACCTGATATTGAACGAAAATAGTGTTGTGGACACAGTTACGTTCTTGCACAGCTAGTGTCATGTGTTGTACAAGGGGGTCCTTATAACTTTCAGATGTCCGTGTACGCCTAACAGATCCATAAGGTGTCATCTCCTCGAGAAGAAATGGACCGAGAATGAAGGAGCTTGTGAAACTACACCACACACAGTCACATAAACTGACAGCTGTGGATTTTCTTGCACAACACGACAGTTCTGTGCATTTATGACACCATGCAGGAGAAGATATGTCTCGTCTTTCCATAGTGTATTCTCCAGCCGTATGTCATCTATTTCCATGCCTGTCAAAAAATTAAGAGCAAAGTCATGGGGTTTTAAGCTATCGTGGGGTTTCATTTGGTGCACATTGTGAATACTGTAGGAATAGAAGTGTCAAAATATGCCCCAAAATCTTTTGAACTGTTGATCAGGTGGCAGACAATTCCTGTGACCCAGGTCGAGGACTGGCTGCAGAATTTGAGGCATATGCTGGACGGTCAGCTATAGCTACAGCTATCTCATCAGCAACAGCCATGGCGATAGGCCGCCTCTTTCTCCATGCTGCTGCTACGGTCGCAGGTTCGAATCCTGCCTCGGGCATGGATGCGTGTGATGTCCTTAGGTTAGTTAGGTTTAAGTAGTTCTAAGTTCTAGGGGACTGATGACCACAGATGTTAAGTCTCATAGTGCTCCATGCTGCTCCACCTAATTAACCTGTTTCTTCAAATTTCTTGATCATATTCCTTAGCGTTTTTATTTGACGCAAAGCTCTTAACTGCTTTTTCTGTCAGTGATATTCCCGCAATAGAGAGCTGCTATTGTTGTTGTTCTGATAAAACAACTTTAACGACAGTGCACGGTCTTCCTTTCCGATGGTCACTGCTTTCATACGGAAAGCGACATTCTTACCCCCCTTAACATTTCACTGAAGAAAGTAAGCTGTATTACCAAGCGACAAGCAACATACGGATGTCAAAACAGGAAACATTTCACAGTCTGACTGCTTATAGCGCCATATTTTCACCTGGTGGCAAGTAGTGGAACCATTATTTTTTCTCCATATTCCGCAAGCGCACCGATTAATGAGCATACCTACGAAGTTTCTGCGTCCTGAGATGTATACATCCCGCACTGCAGCACTCCGACCACCATCAGGTTAAGTATAACCATCTGGGACATTAAAGGCATTAGTGAAAAATAACCATAATCTGTGTTAGGATCGTAGTGCGCCGAAAACTTTGGCCGACTTCAGCATTGACAACATCGTAGACCAGCATCCCGTGAATTTCACGACAGCGAATTAAGGCTTTTTGGAGAGGTGAAAGTAGAACTTTCTGTGATCGTCGTCGTGGAGGTGCTCCACACCATATGGGGCGTTCCAATAGGGTTGAACTGAATACAGAATGAAAAGAAGATGGCGTTACACGTATGTATGTGTTTCGAGCACGCCGATAAAGCGGGAGGCGAAGCTGTGACTACTGCTGCTGTGCTGCGAGTAATTTGCGGCCTGTAAGCGGCCAACATGGCGCGGAGTGCTAATTCAGATCAACCCAATAAAGCTGGAGCTGGTGCAGCCTGGGAAGGGCGTAACTGGCATTTACGCGTTCGAATTAACGGAGCGCGGGAAGCGGGAATGTATCTACCGGGGACATGGACAGAGCATGCGTATGATAACGGTGAAAGACGACTACTGCCACAAAACGTCTGCGACTGGGCATCTGCTGCATTAACAACACTACGCCGTACTTCCTCATACGGCACTACATCGTAAAGGGGACTGAAATGAAAGATTCGACAGTGGAATTGATCTAGCACGTGGGAAAAGAACGTTGTAGATTAACAGTCAGTCTACATGGAAGTTCTGAGCGACAGCGTTCCAGCTTCCCTGGGGAGGAACGGAAAGGGTGGATGGGGGAATCGAGCGTGTCTATTTTAAAGGCATCTGAACTGATTTCGTGGAAAACACGTAACACGAAAACTTATATGATCGAGATTTGGAAAACTTCTTTTTTTTTTTTTCCTTCTTCCAACATAAGAGTCCTGTGCCTCATCCAGCTGCGTGCTATGAGACTGTGAACTGCTGTTAGTGAAACGAAACACTTTCGTTCTGGTAAAATCTTATGACAGATTTTTTTTTCGTTTAACAACGAACCATCGTTGAGTCTAAATAAGAATTTGCGAAGAAGTGTGACATTAGCAAAGCGAAGTTCCACCGTTCTGGCTGCAGACTTAAGGTATTTGCAATAATTTTGGGAACAACACAAAAATTTCAATTACGCCTTTATTTTCTATGAAAAGTGTTTAATTTTACTGAGAAAAGTTACGATTGCTGGATTACTATAAAGAGATTTACAATTATACTAACTCCGCATCATTATGGGGTGTTTATAAATTAGTTACACAAAAGTAAACTTTAATTTTGACAAAGTTCCGTAATTTACAGAAATGTTGGAACCAGGATTGAATGTAGTATATCTTAAAGTTTTATTTACGAACGTTCTTTTTGCCTGTCTTTTGTAATACGACAAATGTCTCACGTGTAATCAATTCACTGGCAAACTCTATGAAGAAAGTATTGAAGTACGGTGGCAACTACCAGTGTTATCCGTTATCGCAGCTCGTCGACGTTTGGTTCTCTCTGAGGTGTTGGCTTGCGCTTTTTGTCACGAACTGTCTCTGAAGTGTAGTAACGGATTTGGCTTCATGAAACCATGAACACTGTGCGCGCCCTGTGTCGTTATGTGAGTCCATGATCAGTGTTGGAATAACTCGTTCACGCATGCCACCTAGCGGGAACTAACAGTATTAGGGGGGAATAAAACTTGAAGATTCAGCGCTCTATCAAACTTTCTATAAGTTATTTAGCATTGTGGCAATTAAAGATTACTTTTGTATAACTAATTTAAAAACACCCTTATGTTAACTGCATCTTCGATTTCGGATTAAAAGAAAGCGCCACCATGTCGAAATCGTCTTGCAGAATATTTATATTGAGTGACAAATAAGTAAGGTTCAAGTAAAACAAATATTATGCAAGGAAACACTCCTTGACCTTTCTTCCGCATGGTGTAACCAGTCGCTCCTGAAAATCAATCCTTCCAAGACCCAGGCAATCATTGTAGGCTGTACCAATCGCTCCTCCTGGCTCCTTGTTTTCTCCCTTACCATCTGCGCCCATCCTGTCTGCCTCGCCGCCACCCTCACCTACCTTGGCCTCACCATTAATTGTCACCTCACCTGGATCCACTCTATCCAATCCAAGGCCCACGACTGACTCCTCAAACTCCTCTCTGGCCGGACATGGGGGTTGAACCCCTCTACCATACTCCACACCTACAAATCCTTAATCCGTCTCATCCTCTGTTATGCTAGTCTCGCCTGGATATCCGCCCCCTCGAAATTCTGTAAGTCCGTCCAGATCCTCGAGTGCCATGCACTCTGCCTCGCCTTCCGTATATGCCTCCCATCCCCCATGTTGATCCTCTATGACCTGATTCCTTTCCCCCCATCTGCTCCTTTTTCTCGAACATATCCACATCCTCTACACCTCCCTTTGCCTTCATCCCCCTCAGCCCCTGGTTACTCCTCTCCTCTTCCATCCCTGTCCTATGTTGCACCTTCACCATTGTGTAACCCCTACCCTTCACCTCTACACCCTTCATCTCCTTTCCCAAGGTGGATTCCGTCGACTTCCCCTCCCAGATGATGCCCTCTCTCCCTCCATTTATCCCTCCTATCAACTCTGATCCTCACCACCTCATCCCTTCCTCTCTGCTTTCCCCAGGATCCCTCTTCCACCCCTTCCATCCTGCCTTATCCTTGGCTACACTCTCTCTGCCTCCCTTCTCTCCCCTCCATTGCCTTTCCCACTCCTTCTCGTGTCTGCCCAGACACCCTTTTCTATGTCCCCTCCCTCCATTGGCTCTCCCTTTTTTTCTTTTTTTCTTTTCCTCTCCTCCATCCTTTTTCCCCCTCGTAGGTCTGGGTCCTCCCCCCCCCCCCAATCTGCCGCCGTGTCACCAGTATATTGCTGTTGTGAGTGAGTGTTCAGTGTTGTGCTTCCCTGTCAATGTTGCGAACAGCCACCGTACTGTCGCTAGTATTGTTTCTTATCTCGTGCGAACAGAAACCAGACTGTCGCCATGTTTTTTAATTGTGCCTGTCTGTTTGTTGTGTGTCTTCATCGGCATCGTCACCACAGTGTTTTTATATTTTAAATTCCACCACTTTCCGTCATTTTACAGTTTTTTACAATGTCACAGTTTTACCGCCTGATTTTCTTGTTAGTTTATATTCCCATTATGTTTTTTAACTTTTCTGTAGGCTGTATAACAGCATATTACGCTGCTGCCAGTCCGCCGCCACTCTGGGGGAGGGGGGGGGGGGCAGTTCAAATCCAATAAAGTATAACAAAGGAAACACTTCACTGCCCATGTTTCATATTTGTACTTTTTTTATTTTCAATAAATGAAAGCACGTATGTAAAGAAAATGGAGGACTCCTTTAAATCCATTGCTAAAGCTGGGTCAGCATACAACAGCAGCATTCATTTATCAAGGAAAAGGACGTCTAGGCAAGCATAACAGCTATTTCCCCAAAACAAACTGAACAACCATGATCCGAAGAATCAATCGTTCTTTTATATTCACTACATAAATATTTGCTTTAGTCAAAAATACCACACGTATCTGTGTTGAGTGCAAGTTGTAGTGTTTCAAAATATTTGTTGGAAAGCCATCGTCTGTTCCCAACTGAGTGACGTCAGGTAAGTAACAACTAGTTTTTTGGACGTCAGTTACGCAATGTTTATCAATGTATTAAACGTGTACACTCTGTGTTTCATGTCGAGCGCACAAGCTGGTGACTACGTGGTCCAGAGATTTTATCTACGGCCGAGGGGTCCGACAGTGGAGGCCGCTACAAGGGGACAGCGCCCGGGAAAAGTCCGCGATCGCATTGCCAAGAACATTGCTCTGTATTATTACATTGAAAAGCTATTAATTTTGGAATGAGATATGCTCAGCCTGTATGCATTTTATGTAATGAATTTTCAAGAAATAGTATTCTGCTGTTGCGAACTTTTCCACGTTGATGTGATTCTACGGATCCATATAAATCTCGATCGCAGAGAGCAATGAGTCAACAGAAATTAATTAGAAGTTATATTATTTATTTCTCGAATTATTTCTTGTGAATTCATTACGTTGAAAAGTGCATTATCTTCGTCATTTCGGAAGAACGACAGAATCAAATATGTCGATGTTCAATTAAACCTTTCAGAAATATTAAATTAGTATTCAACGGAATAATATCTCTAGCAAAGACATACGCAAGCTTTAGTGCATTTCTCCGTGTTTTTGTTTTGACTAATACCAGAGTATGATCATACGTTTTTAAATATTAAAAAATCTTGATGTTCTTTTCCTACTGCAGGCAAGAAACTGTGATATAATAAATGTTAACGGAAATATAGACTTCCAAATTGCACTCATGCTCAAGAGATTGTGTTGTTGCTACTGGCGACACGGTCATCAAATGGTTCAAATGGCTCTGAGCACTATGGGACTCAACTGCTGAGGTCATTAGTCCCCTAGAACTTAGAACTAGTTAAACCTAACTAACCTAAGGACATCACAAACATCCATGCCCGAGGCAGGATTCGAACCTGCGACCGTAGCGGTCTTGCGGTTCCAGACTGCAGCGCCTTTAACCGCACGGCCACTTCGGCCGGCCGACACGGTCATCCTCTTAAAACAAATCCATATATTTGAGCCTTAATCACTGCAACGTAAGGAAAAATTGCTATAGAATTTTGTGGCCACACTGCTAGGTAAGAAAGCGATCTAACAGATATGCCAGTACACCAAACTATGTGTTTAAACTGTAATCTAGTACTGAAACGAATTAGTTACGGAACAACAAATGCACTGGTGGAAGCTCACCTCGGAGAATATCACTTTGGGTTCTGGAGCAATATGGGACCACGCGAGTCAGCAAAAACCCTAACACTTTTCTTAGTTGATATACCAAGGAAAGTCAAACCTGCGTGTATAACTTTTGTAGATTTGGAGATAGCTGTTGACAATTTTGTCTGTTGTATACTCTTTTTGTAAATTCTGAAGGTAACAGGGGTAAAATACTGGAAACTAAACGTTACCTACGATTTCTACATAAACCAGAGTGTCAAAGGAAGTGAAAGGGAAGTAGTAGTTGACGAGAGTGTGTGACAACTTTGTAGTCTCTCCGCTTTATTAGCTCTATATAGGGTTTGCTGATGCAGTTGCAGGTCTGTCAGTGACGGCAAGGGAAGGGCAGTTGAACAAAATAGATAATATCTTGAAAGTTGATTATTAGATGAACGTGAAGCACGCGTATGCAAACTAGTCAAATAAAATCAATATTGAGGTAATTAAGATGGGAAATAAGACACTAGAAGAAGTCAACGAGTTTACTATTTAGGCAGAAAAATACGTGACTGTGGCAGAAGTAGAGAGGATATAAAATGTAGACTGGCAGTGATTATTTTGTTAACAACAGGTGTAAATGTTAGGACATCTTTTCTGACAATATTTGTCTGGAGTGTATCCTTGTAAGCAATTGAAACGTGTACGGTAAATGGTTTAGGCAATAAGAGATGAAAACTATTGAACAACGGTCATACAAAAGAAAACTAATGATTAGATGGGTAGATCAGATAAGTGGTGAAGAGGATTCGAGCCAACTGAGAGACAAGAAATGTATGGCTGAACTTTATTAAAGGAAGGGTTTGGTTGATAGGACACGTCCTGAGAAATAACGAATATTAAATTTTCTTGCAATATTTGGATCTTGTACCAAATGGTAATTTAGACTCATTGCCACCTCCTATTGCCTAAATAACTCTAAATAACACAGTCTATATCAGAAATATACCGGTTTCGGTCAGTATAAGCCATCCTCAAATCTAAAAACTTGTCTCAGCAACTGTTGACGACTCCCAACAGCTACTGCGACGAGTTTTTTGGCATGAAGATGGCTTATACTGGGTGAAACCAATCGCAGAAAATAAACAGATTTGCGATCTAGACTGTGATATTCAGAAAATTTGAATATAGAATCACTGTTTTGTTTGCCCGACAGCATAATCCCTTCTTTTAGTAGACACGTCCTATAACTTGGTTATAGTAGTCCATTGTGTTGCATTTACCTATTTAGCCAAATTGTTTCTTTGCCAGATCAAAATTTTAATGCTTTTCTTTGCGGTGTGTGTTAATTGTAGTATCTTGTTTGTTATGGAAGTGAAAATGATATTCCTATAGGTGCCGAAACCTTTGCTCCCTACGTTCTCATGAAGCAGAGTGATTACAGAATTGTCCCAGCTTCGATGAATTGTCTCCTATCGCACACATTTTTTCCGCTGAATAGGTCAGGAGTCCACTATACGCAGGAGGCGGCTACGCGGGTAGCAGCGGCTGTGTGGCGTGGACTGGGCGGTTTTTTAGGTTAGAGAGTCCGGGGAGAACACAAAAGGCTGCAGGTCGACACAGCAAGAACGTAGATATAGGAAACATGGGTATAACAGTTGTAAATCGTCGTAGGTGTATTGTGCTCAAATCGTTAAAGGCACTGAAAGCTGGCTACAGCCGGAGACAAGCTCAGCCGAAATTTTTGCGAAGAACCTAATGGTGTTCCGAAAGGATAAGCTAAACACGGTTGGCGGTGCCGTGTTTCTTGCTGTTAGAAGTAGTTTATCTTGCCGCGAAATTTAAGTAGATAATTCCCGTGAGTTAGTATGGGCAGAGGTCATTGTTGGCAACCGGAATAAAATAATAATGTAATAATTGGATCCTTTTACCGACCTCCCAATAGTTGAAAGGTTCAGAGAAAACTTGAGTTTGATTTTAAACACGTACCCGACTAATACAATTATGGTTGGCGGTGACTTTAATTTACCCTTCATATGTTGGCGAAAATACATGTTTAATTGTGGAGGTACGCATAAAACATCATCCGCAATTGTGCTAAATGTATTCTCTGAAAATTGTTTCGAGCAGTTAGTTCGTGAGCCCACGCGAATACTAAACAGTTGTGAAAAGACCTCTTAGCTATAAATAATCCTGATATAATAACGGGCTTCAAAACGGATACAGGGATTAGTGAACACAGGATTGTCGTAGCGAGACTGAATATTGTAACCCCCAGATCCTCCAAAAATAAACGAAAAATATACCTATTCAAAAAAGCAGATAAAAATTCACTCGACGCCTTCCTGAGAGACAATCCCCACTCCTTCCAAATTAACAATATGAGTGTAGACCAGATGTGGCTTCAATACTAGGAGGGTGTGTGTTTGAGGTTTACGGGCGCTAAACAGCGGGGTCATCAGCGCCCAAACGCATAAAAACAGGAACACATGCAGTGAAGGGACTAAGACGGACAGCGAACAAGGAGAACGGCTAAAAGACACAGACCTGACGCAGTTTCAAATCCTCACATACAGAGGCAAAACAAGAGGAGAAGGAACACACTAAAAAGGAAGGGAAACAAGGAAAAGAGAACAGAAACCGAAGGGAAACAAGGAGGTAATCGTGACTGGCGGACCTCTTACCTAAACCCTGGGTGAGCCAGTCACCCAGCAGCACATTAAAACCGTCTCCCTAAAATCCGAGGCAACAAATTGGACAGGACACAAAACCGTAAGTCCTTAACTACAGTCGTTGCATCATCTTGTAAAATAGAGGGCAAATCCGGTGGCAAAGAAAGCACCGCCCTCTGGTCAGAGAATAAAAGACAGTCAAGTAAAATGTGGCGGACAGTAATCTGGACGCCACAAGCACTGCAAATTGGGGGGTCCTCCCGCCGGAGTAAAAAACCGTGCGTTAAGGGACTGTGCCCGATGCGGAGGCGAGTGAGGAGAACCTCATCCCGCCTGCATGACTGGTAGGACGTACGCCATGGCCACGTGGTGGCCTTGACCAGACGCAGCTTATTGTCACCGACTGCCAGCCACTCCTCTTCCCACTGACGCAGAACGCGAAAACGCAGGAGGGAGGTAACAGCATGGAGGGGGACGGCACATGCAACAACGTGAGGGAGGGAACACGCATCTTTGGCAGCCACATCCGCCAGTTCGTTTTCCCTAATACCCACGTGCCCCGGCACCCAGCAGAAGGAAACCTCCTTCCCCTGCCGTTGCAGGTGGAGTAGGGCATCATGGATGTTCTGGACGACCGTATCCGCTGGGTACAAGTGTTGCATGGTCTGAAGGGCACTCAGGGAGTCAGAACAGATGAGGAACTTAAGACTGGGAACACATCACATCTGCTCCAATGCCCGCAAGATCACAAACAATTCGGCATCAAAGATGGTAAACGCCGCAGCAAGCCGTAACTTGACGACTCGATCAGGGAAAACAACAGCACAACCAACAGTCCCCCTGTTTGGAGCCATCAAAATACTGGTACATGGTCGGGATGCTTATAATAAGGAGGTAAAAACAAACGCAGGAGTGCAGCTCCTCCGGTACTCCGACAAGTCTAAAAGGACGCTGGGCCTCTGGAGCAACCAGGGAGGCAGGCGAGTAAAACCTCGTCGTTGGGGGGCCACACGCTCCACACCAAGGGATTCAAGCAAATGCTTGGCACGAATCCCAAATGGTCTCGTTGCCCTGGGACAACCGGAAAATAGACGTTCCATAGGCGGTCGGGCAACGGTAGGGTACGCAGGGGAGGTAGGACAGGCAAGGAATTGACACACCCGTCGCACCATGAGGACTTTCCGCCGGATGGCGAGCGGCGGTTCCCCTGCCTCAGCACACAGGCTGGGGATGGGACTGGTACGGAAGGCACCAGTGGCCAGCCTGATACCCTCATGGTGTACTGCGTCAAGAATCTTCAGATACGAAGGCCTTGCTGACCCATACACGGTGCAACCATAGTCAAGACGTGATCGGACGAAAGCCCTATAAAACTGCAGCAGACGCGCCCGATCTGCTCCCCAGGACCGATGGCTCAGGCATTTCAAAATATTCAGTGCCTTCACGGCCCGCACCTTGAGGTCTTTAAGGTGAGGCAACCACGACAACTTGGAATCAAAAGTGAGGCCCAGGAACCGCACAGTGTCGCTAAAAGGAAGAATGGTGTCCCTCAGACGCAATTCAAGGGAGGTAAAAAGACGTCGAGAACGATTAAAATGAACACACACACATTTGTCTGCAGAAAAGGTAAAACCCGTCTTCGCAGTCCATGCCTCTAATCGCTGTATCGTAAGCTGCAACTGCCGACTAGCAGTGACAAGACTGGAGGAAGAACAGAAAACAGCAAAATCGTCCACAAACAAGGAGCATTGGGCAGGACTCCGGATAGTGGACGTGATACTGTTAATGGCGACGGCAAAGAGGGTGACACTTAAAACGCTTCCCTGAGGAACACCATTCTCCTGCACATACAAATCAGATAGCACATTACCAACCCTATATCGAAAGAGGCGGTGGGAAAGAAAGGACCGAATGAAGATGGGGATACGGCCACGAAAGCCCCACTCATGGAGTTGATTGAGGATATGGCGGCGCCAAGTAGTGTCATACGCCTTATGAATATCAAAGAAGACACCAAGACAATGCCAGTTACGTAGGAAGGCCTGCTGGATGGCCGCCTCAAGCAGGGTCAAGTTGTCTATAGTTGAACGACATCTCCGAAAGCCACACTGCGAGGGGCTAAGGAGCTGCCTCGTTTCAAGCAGCCAAACCAGGCGACGGTTGACCATGCGTTCTAACGTCTTCCCGACACAGCTCGTCAAAGCAATACTTCGATAACTACTGGGATGCGTTCGGTCTTTCCCCGGTTTGAGGAGGGGGATCAAAGTCGCCTCCCTCCACGAGTCAGGGTACGTGCCAGATAACCATATCATATTAAAAAAATTCAGGAGAACTTCCTTGGAAGGCAGTAACAAGTGCTGCAGCATGCTGTACCGGATTTGATCATGGCCAGGCGCAGTATCATGAGCCTCAGACAGCGCCGAATCCAGTTCCCACATTGTGAAGGGGCAGTTGTAGGGTTCAGAATTTGGAGACCGGAAGTCCAAGTGACCCCTCTCGATGGCAGTGCGGTAGCGGCAGAAATCTGGATCACAGTGAATAGTAGCGGTAGATTCCGCAAAATGCATGGCCAGTGTCTGGGCAATGTCTCTCGGCGCCGTGAGGAGACTTCCCTGATGCAGCAATGCCATGACAGGTAGCTGGCCGAGTTTCCCGGAAATCCTCCTGATGGCTTCCCATACTTTCGTAGAATTAGTGGAACGGGAGATGGAGTTCAAGAACGATTGCCATGACCGTCGTTTGCTCTCTTTAATCACTCGCCGCGCTTTCGCCCTTGCCACCCGAAAGGCCACAAGATTGTCAGCTGAGGGACGGCACTTGAAGCGGCGCAGAGCTGCACGGTGGGCTCGGATGGCTGTGCGGCACTCAGTGGTCCACCAAGGGACAGGACGTCTCGTGGGATGACCGGATGACCGTGGGATTGACAATTCAGCAGCATGGGAGATCACGGCTGTAACATGGTCTACCCATTCGTGGACGCTGGCACGGTGTTCCAAAACAGCCAGTTGGCTGAAAAGTGTCCAGTTAGCTCTGCAGAGGTGCCACCGGGGCGGCACTGGTAATGCCATAGCCTCAGCCAGGAGGCGAATCCAAAGGGGGAACTGGTCACTAGAATGGAGGTCTGCAGCAACCTCCCACAGAGCAGAATCCGCGAGTGCTGGAGAGCAAAAGGAAAGGTTAATAGCTGATGACGAAACAGAAGCAGTACAGAAATGAGTGGGAGCACCATAGTTGAGGATACACAGTTCTTCAGACATCATGATGCTTTCCAGAATGCGACCCCTGGGGCAAGTAGTCGAAGAGCCCCATAAGACATTATGAGCATTGAAGTCCCCCAGAAGAAGAAATGGGCGGCGGAGTTGGCTAATAAGGTCTGTGAGAGCCTCAGACTCTATTGCATCCTGAGGCGGTAAATAAACTGAACAGACTGTGAGCCTCTGACCCAGAAGAAGGTTAACTGCAACTGCTTGCAAGTCTGTAACGAGAGGGAGCTCAGATGAGGGGTGCATGTCACGGACAAAAACCGCAACACCACCCTTTGCCCTTTCCCCCGTCAGATCATCTTTCCGATACACGGTATAGCCCCGTAAAGAAGGAGTATCAGTGGCCCAAAAATGTGTCTCTTGGAGACATAAGCACAAAGGGCACTCTCGTACAAGGAGTTGTAATTCGGCCACATGCGTCCTGAACCCATTCAGGTTCCACTGTAATATGGGAGCCAGTGATCAGGGTGGCTGAACTTTCACCCTGCCTCTGTGTTTTGGAGGAGAGCACGTACTGGCCGGAGATTTATTCCTGGGGCGAGAAGATCGCCCCTGGTCGACATCAATGTCCATCAGCTCCGATGACGACCCACGGGAGACGTCAGACAGTACGATGGCCTCGTCATCGGACCGACCCTGACCAGACTCCTCAGGTGGCAAAACCTTCCCCTTCGGCGTCTTTGTCTCGGGGGGCTTACAAGGCAGAGCCTTGGCAGCAGGTGGAGCTGTACCCGCCTGGGCAGAAGGCGCCACATGGGAAGAGGCAGGAAGTACTCCAATGTTAGCAACCACGGCCTTGTCCGACGTTGCGGGGAGAGCTGCAGGTTTCAAAACAACCGCAGCAGCACAAGTGCACTGGCAAACGCAGGTATTAGTGCTAACACTAGCAACATCCGTTTGCGTAGCAACAGTGGCCATTTGTACCGGTTTTTTCAGAGCGGAAGCGAAAGATGTCGTAAACACAGGAGGTTGCATGGCCTTAAAGAGCTTCTTGGCCTCACCATAGGGGATGCGCTTAGATGTTTTGATCTCCTGGATCTTCCGTTCGTCGAGATAGATGGGGCAGACCCGGCTCCAGACAGGGTGACTCCCAGAGCAATTCACGCACTTCACAGGCGATGAACAATCGGCTCCTTCATGGGCAGGCTGACCACATTTACCACAAGTGGCTATCCCACTGCACCCCAACGTAGTATGCCCAAAGCGCTGACATTTAAAACAGCGCATTGAGTCGGGGAAATATGGCCTTACTGGCAAACGTAAGAACCCCGCTTTAACATGCTCTGGGAGTCGTGGGCAACTGAACGTGAGAATAAACGAGTCGGATTTGGCTAGGTTCCCATCGACTCGTTTCATAATATGCTGCACGTCAACAATAACTTCATCAGCCCATTCAGATTTTAACTCGTCTGTGGGGATATCCACCAAGTCCCTACATGTCACAACACCCTTACTGTAGTTGAGAGTGGAGTGGAGCTCGGTCTCGATAGCGTACTCACCGAGACAGGTTGCTTTCCGAAGAGAAGTGACCTGACGGGAACTAGATGTCTCAACTAACAGAGTCCCATTGCGCAGTCGATTCACAGATTTAAGTGTTCCTGCAATTCCCTCAAGACCCTTGTGGATGTAAAAGGGAGAAACCCTCTCAAAGCTACCCTCCTTCCGTTTAATAATCAAAAACACATTCTGAGCATCAGCATGTGCTCTGTTACGGCAGTCTGATAAATCTCGATCAACACTAGGCGCTGGAGGACTCGCAGCACGAAGTCGCTTTTTCGATGGGGTGTGTTTTCCTACCAGTGGCCCACCCAAGCCACTGGTAGGGGGAAATGTAGAGGTCAAAGGGTCCATTGCGGTCCCACGAGCAGCTAGGGAACTAAAGGTCCGCTCAGACAGAGCCCCGCGTGCCTGAGTAAGCCTTACACAAATGGGGTGTGGCAGTTGCCCCAGAGGTTGCCCGCTTGCGACTGTTCCACCTCAACAGCCATCCATCTCATAGGCGCGGAGCACACCGGAAGATTGAGGGGTTTTTATAGAGGTTGGCCTTCCTCGCAATCCAGGCGGTCAAGCCAAGATTACCATTCCCCGCAGCACACAACATTCCACCGCCGCGCCATACGGTGGTCGCTGAAGCATGTCCGGGGGTTACGGTGACAGGAGACCGGCGGCGCCGACCAGTCCCCAGCTCAGGACCCCGTGGTCGCCAAACCCGTACTCAGCAAATGAATGCTGAGCCCCTGGGGGCACAAAAACACAGAGAGCACAGGGAAATCATTCATTAGTCATTCGAAGCGCAAGATAAAAATTCCAGGGGAAGAAAATCCCCAAGGTCAATAATAAAGAAACATGGAAAACGGAGCACAGCAACAAAAGCAACACAGAGAAGAAAGGCAGAAGGAAGGAAAACTGTACAGCAGAGGACTGAGGCTGGCTGATCACGAAAATAATAGGTTGGTTGGTTGGGTTAAAGATTAAAGGGACCAAACTAAAATGGTCATCGGTCCCTTGATTCATAAAAACACAGAGCACAGTGAAACTATCCACCAGTCAGGCGAAGCACTAAAATAAAAATTCCGGGGGAAGAAAAGCCCCATGGTCCATTGTAAGACAACACGGAAAACAGAGCACAGAAACAGAAACAACATAGAGAACAAAGGCAGAAGGAATCAAAACTGCACAGCAGAGGACTGTGGCTGGCTGATCACGACAATAATAGGATGAGCCAGCCACTCTGCAACACGTTAAAACCTCCAGCATAAAAGTTTAGGGTGGAGTCGAATTACAACTCAAAACTAATTAAAAGATACAGCTCAAAAGAGGGTGATGTTAAAATTTAAATGGACCTATAAAAGCCGCTTGTGCGAATAAAACTTAAAACCCGATCTGCCATAGAGACATTGTCACCTAAAAGGGAGGATAAATCACCCAGGAGATTAAAATCACGCCTGAGAGCGGTTAAAAGAGGACATTCCAACAATATATGGGCCACCGTCATGTTCGCGCCACAGCGACAATGAGGGGGGTCCTCTCGACGCAGCCGATGACCGTGCGTCAGCCAAGAGTGACCAATGCGGAGCCTACACAGAACAACAGAATCCCTGCGAGAGGCCCGCATGGAGGAACCCCACACAGTCGTGGTCTCCTTTACCTGCCGCAGCTTGTTGGGTGCAGACAGAGTGCGTCATTCGTCTCCCCACAACCCAATGACCCGACGGTGCAAAACCGTTCGGAGATCAGTTGCCGGGAGGACGATCTCCAACGGCAGTTTACGGGTAGCCTCTTCGGCTAACGAGTCGGCGAGTTCGTTTCCCGCGATCCCAACGTGTCCCGGGGTCCATATGAACACCACCGAACGACCACGCTGTTCAAGAGCGTGAATGGACCCCTGGATGGCACCAACAATGGGATGGCGTGGGTAGCACTGGTCAAGAGCCTGCAGGCTACTGAGCGAGTCACTGCAAATGATGAAGGACTCTCCAGTGCTGGTACGAATATGCTCAAGGGCACGAAAAATGGCTGTCAGTTCTGCGATATAAACACTGCAGCCTTCCGGCAAGGAGCGCTGGTCCACATAGTCCGCATGAGCATAAGCGTACCCCACACGGCCATCAACCATCGAGCCATCGGTATAGAGAACCTCTGAGGCAAGGTATGCGCCTAGGAGAGCAAGGAATTGGCGGCGCAAGACTGCAGGAGGAACTGAATCTTTTGGCCATCGGGAAAGTTCCAGCCGAAGCTGCGGCCGACGAATACACCAAGGTGGTGTATGTGGGCGGACCTGGAAAGCAAATGGAAGAGGCAAACACTCGAGTTCATTAAGGAGCGACCAAACATGGATCCCAATTGTATGGCCTGATCGCGGCCGCCGGTGTGGGAGATGGACTGTCGCATTAGTGAGAAGGAGACGGTAGTTAGGGTGACGGGGCGAACAACGGACGTGGGCAACATAGTTGGCTAACAGCTGTTGACGCCGAATACGAAGTGGAGGAACCCCAGCCTCAGCAAGGAGGCTATTAACAGTGTGTTTGTGACTGTGTGTGTGTGTGTGTGTGTGTGTGTGTGTGTGTGTGTGTGTTGGGGCTTATGGGCGCTCAGCATCGAGGTCATCAGTGCCCCGACACGCATTAAAAGGAACGAATGTGGACAGACCTAATAAAACTGAAAAACACACTCAAAGAAAGCAGGAAATGAAGGAAAAGACTACATAAGAAAGTAAAACCGAAGAAAGGGAAAACTTAGCAACAAGAATGCCACAGGAAATTGTCATTGCCTGGCACACAGTAAACAAGTTAAAATCCTCTCCCTAAAATCCTTGTAAAAACATTTGACATGGCACAGAACTTTAAAACTTTAACCACATTGGTCCGAGTGTTGCCTAAAAGAGATGGCAGGTCCGCCGGCAAGTCAGCCGCGGCCCGCTAGTCAAAAAATAAAACGCAATCCAATAAAACGTGGCGCACAGTGACCTGGACGCCGCAAGCACCACACATTGGAGGGTCCTCTCGCCGGAGCAAGAAGCCATGCGTCATAGGGCTGTGGCCTATTCGAAGCCGCGTGAGGAGAACCTCGTCCCGTCGATGGGACTGGAAGGAAGTACACCACACGCGCGTTGTGGGCTTGACTATACGGAGCTTATTGTCAGTCACTTCCAGCCACTCATCCTCCCACCGACGCATGACTCGTGAGCTCAACAGCGAGGTGAGTGCGTGCAAGGGGATAGCACACTGAGATACTTGTAGTTCGAGACACGCCTCCTTGGCTGCGAGATCCGCCCTTTCATTCCCAGCAATGCCGACATGCCCCGGAACCCAGCAGAAAGCTACAACCTTCCCCAGTCGCTGTAGTCGGAGGAGGGCATCCTGGATGGTCTGGACTATTTTGTCCGCCGGATACAAACGTTGCAATGAGTGAAGGGTACTGAGTGAATCTGAACAGACAAGAAATTTAGGAGAGGAAGAAAGTCTCATCTGCTCCAGTGCCCGCAAGATCGCAGGCAATTCTGCATCAAAGACAGTAAAAGTCTGAGGCAGTCGGACCTTGAGGACACGATCCGGAGAAATAAGTGAGCAACCCACGGAATCCCCTTGTTTCGACCCATCCGTAAAAATAGCTACATAGTCGTGGTGCTCAGATAAAATGGCAGAAAATGCTGCATTAAAAACGCTGGCAGGAGTGCAATCTCTCTTGTACTGCAATAAATCTAAAATCACTCTGGGCCTCTTCAGTAACCAGGGTGGCAGGCGGTTAAAACCCAGGATTCGGGGTTGTATAGACTCCACACCGGGCGACTCTAGAACACGTTGCACACGGATCCCAAACGGCAACGTAGCCCGGGGTCGGCGGGAAAAAAGGCGGTCCAGAGGTGGATGGGCAACAAGATGGTGAGCAGGCGAGCTGGGAGCTGCAAGAAACTTACAAGCTTGGCGCACCAGCAGGAGCTGCCGCCGGATGGTAAGTGGCGGTTCGCCAGCCTCAGCACAGAGGCTGGGTACGGCACTGGTCCGATAAGCACCCGTGGCCAGTCGAATCCCAGCATGGTGAACAGCGTCAAGGATCCGCAAATAAGACGGCCTCGCTGACCCATATACTGTGCACCCATAGTCCAGCCGTGAGCGCACGAAAGCTCGATAAAACTGAAGTAGTCGCGCCCTGTCCGCTCCCCAAGACCGGTGACACTTGAGGATGTTCAGTGCCTTCAGCGTTCTGGCTTTCAAGTCACGTAGGTGTGGCAACCATGACAACCTGTAGTCAAAACTTAGGCCCAGAAACCGCACTGTGTCTCTAAAATGTAGGACAGTATCCCCCATATGCAAGGCAGGCAACGTAAAAAGACGACGAGAATGATTAAAATGAACACAAACACACTTATCGGCAGAAAACCTAAAATCCGTCTTTGCAGCCCACTCCTCTAACCGCCGCACTGTTAGCTGCAATTGACGGCTCGCGGATGCAACACTAGAGGAGGAACAGAAAACAGCAAAGTCGTCCACAAACAAGGAGCACTGTACCCGACTCCTCACTGTAGACGTTATACTGTTTATGGCTATGGCAAAGAGGGTAACGCTTAAAACACTGCCCTGGGGGACACCGTTCTCTTGCTCAAAGCGATCAGACAGTGTGTTACCAACGCGGGTCCGAAAAAACCGCTGAGACACGAAAGACCGAATGAAAATGGGGAGGCTGCCACGAAAGCCCCATTGATGCAGTTGTGCAAGAATACAGTGTCTCCAAGTAGTATCATATGCCTTACTGATATCAAAGAAGATACCGATACAGTGATGCTGACGGAGGAAAGCCTGCTGAATAGCCGCCTCGAGCAGGGTCAGGTTGTCGACTGTGGACCGCAATTTTCGGAATCCACACTGAAAGCGGCTAAGGTGCTGTCTGGTCTCTAGCAGCCAGACCAGACGACGGTTAACCATCCGTTCCAGGGTCTTTCCGACACAGCTTGTCAAGGCGATACTACGATAACTACTGGGACATGTGCGCTCCTTTCCTGGTTTGAGGAGAGGGATGAGGATTGCCTCCCTCCACGAGGTGGGGAACACTCCTGTCTGCCATATGAGATTAAAACATTCGAGGAGGATTTCCTTTGACGCCGCTGGCAGATGTCGAAGCATGGAGTACCGGATGCGGTCGTAACCTGGTGCAGTGTCAGAAGTCTCAGTAAGAGCAGAGTCAAGTTCCCACATGGAGAAAGGGGAGTTGTAGGCCTCAGAACTGTTCGACCGAAAGTCCAAGTTCGCTCTTTCGACAGTCGCACGGTAGCGACGAAACGCTGGATCCTGGGTTGCAGTGGCAGTACTTTGTGCAAAATGCTCTGCCAGCGACTGAGCTATGGCTCTGGGTGTCGTTTGGAGGCATCCCTGGTTCAGGACTGCAGCTATTGGTAAACGGCTGCGTTTACCGTAAATCCTCCGGATGGCTTCTCATACCTTTGTGGAACAAGTGGAACGGTTGATGGAGTCCAGAAACTCCTGCCTTGACCTTTTCTTGCTCTCTTTAATGACGCGGCGTGCCCTGGCTCTCGCGATACGAAAGGCGGTAAGATTGACCACTGTTGGGCGGCATTTAAATCGGCGAAGAGCCGCACGCCTGTCCCAGATGGCTGAACGGCACTCTTCTGTTCACCAAGGCACAAGGCGCCGCATAAGAGTGCCAGAAGACTGTGGTATGGACAGGTCAGCAGCATGGTGGATCACAAGCGTGATGTGATCCACCCATTCCTGTACGCTGTTGTGGCGGTCAAAGACAGCCTACCGAGTGAACAGTGGCCAGTTAGCCCTGCCAATCATCCACGATGGTGGCCGCTGCTCCAGCAATACACCATCCAGGAGATGAATGCGGATAGGGAAGTGATCGCTGGAATGTAGGTCGTCAATGACCTCCCAGTGAACGGAGTCAGTGAGGGTTGGAGAGCAGAAAGATAGGTCAATGGCTGAGAATGACCCTGTAGCACTAGAGAAATGACTCGGAGTACCTGTGTTGAGGATGCACAACATTTGAGATGTTAGGAGGCTCTCCAAAATTCGACCTCGAGCGCAAAGAGAAGTGGAGCACCACAGGACATGATGGGCATTGAAGTCTCCCGGGAGGAGAAACGGGCGGGGTAGTTGGTCGATAAGGTCTGGGAGAGCCTCTAAGTTCGCTGCATCCAGAGGGGGTAAATAAAGGGAGCAAACGGTAAGCCTCCGACGGGAATAAATTTCAACTGCAACTGCTTGCAGGTCGGTATCCAGGGGGAGAGCAGAGGAGTGGTGGTCATTATCGACAAACACGGCGAATCCGCCTTTGGCTCTGTCTCCAGTCAGGTCATCTCGGCGATATAACGTATAGCCCCTTAGTACAGGAGCATCAGATGGTTTGAAATGCGTTTCCTGTAAACACAAGCACAGGGGTCGTTGTCGTGCTAGGAGGTTCAGTTCTTCCACATGTGCCCGGAATCCATTCATGTTCCACTGTATAATGGGAGCCATCTATTGGGGTGGGAGTACCTTCATTCTCACTTTCTGTCGGGGAGGAGAGCCCACAACAGGTGGAGGCTCAGTTTTGGGGCGAGATGATTGCGCCAGTCTGACATCAACCTCCACCGCCTCAGAAGAGGAGTCGAGAGAGACGTCAGAGAGAATGACATCCACATCAGCAGAGTGTAGAACTTCAGTCTCCTTTAGTGGGCGAGTCTTCACCTTTGTCTTTGGCTTCGATTTTCTAGCCTGAGGTGGCATTGGAGCCAAAACCTCAGAAGCAGTAGGGGGTGTAGCAGCACTGGGCAGTGCACAAGACTGGACCTGGGAAGGGGCAGGAAGTTCCATGATGACAGGTACCACAGCCTGGTCAGAAGGCCCGGGGGGGGGGGGGGGGGAGCAGCAGGCTTCACAGGAATGGCAGCAGCACACGTACATCGACAAACGCAGGTGCTAGTGCTGACAGTAGCAACCTCCGTTTGTGTAGCGGCATCGGTTTTCAAGACTGGCTGTTTGGGAACGGAAGAAAAGGAAGCAGCGAACGTGGGCGGCTGCAGGGACTTGTAAATTTTCTTCGCCTCATCATGTGGGATGCGTTTTGTAGTCTTAAGTTCCTGGATCTTCCGTTCCTCAAGGAAAACTCTGCATTCCCTACTCCACACAGGGTGATCCCCAGAGCAGTTGACACACTTGGGAGGAGAGGAGCAACCAACTCCCTCATGGGCGGCTTTACCACAATTCCCGCAAGTGGCTTCCCCTCTACAGCCGAGAGTAGTGTGTCCAAAGTGGTGGCATTTAAAACACCGCATGGGGTTGGGGTAATAAGGCCGTACACTGTGACGTAGGAAACCTGCCTTCACATGCTCTGGCAATTTGGTGCTTTTAAATGTAAGGATAAATGAGTCAGTCTTTATGAGAGTACCATCCACCCGTTTCATAACGTGTTGCACGTCGACAATTCCTTCCCAGGACCATTCAGCCTTCAGTTCGTCTTGGGGAATGTCAACGAGATCTCTGCAAGTCACAACACCCTTGCTGTAGTTCAAGGTGTTGTGAAATTCAGACTCTATCGCAAACTCCCCAACAAATTGTGCCTTCTGAAGGTTCTGGACTTGCTGGAAGCTAGATGTTTCAACCAACAAGGTGCCATTTCGCAAGCGCTTTACAGATTTTAATGTGCCAGCAATACCTTCTAAGCTTTTCTGGATATAAAATGGCGAAACTTTTTCGAAACTCCCATGTTTTCTTTTAATTATAAGAAACCCATTCTGCGAAGCAGCATGCGTTCTGTTACTACTACCTGAATCAGGAGGACTGGCTACACAAGCCCTCTTCTGAGATTGGGTGCTAGAACCTACCAGCGGCCCACCCTTTCCGCTGGGAGGAGAAGAAGAAAACTTCGAGGGTTCCATCTCGGTCCCACGAGCAGCTAGGGAACTAGGAGTCCACCTAGACAGAGCCCCGCGTGCCTAGATAAGCTTTATACAACTGAGGTGCGGCAGGCTCCCCAGAGGTTGCCCGCTAACGACTGTTCCACCTCAACAGCCATGCATCTCATCGGCGCACAGCACACCTTGAGATTGAAGGTTTTTTATAGAGGTTTACTCCATCCTCGCGATCTGGGCGGTCAAGCCAAGATCCCCATTCCCTGAGACACACAACGTTCCACCGCCTCGCCGCACGGTGGTCGCTGAAGTATGCTCAGAGCTTACGGTGACAGGTGACTGGCGGCGCTTACCAGTCCCCAGCTCAGGAACCCCGGGATCGCCAAGCCCGTACCCAGCAAATGAATGCTGAGCCCCTGGGGGCCTCTCGCTGAAAGGAGCATTCTATGTTTCAGAACGACGCATGTGGAATGATAACGGCGTCTGCTCGGCCCGCTCCTTTAGAGAGCGAAAGGCGGGGGGATAAGTTGCAGTCGCAGAGCTCTTAGCAAAGGGCGCAGCAAGGTGTTCAGCAATGGCGGCAGCGTCCGCGCAGACAGCGCCGTCCAAGGAGATCCCAGGGACACCCATAGGGGTCTGGTGTCCGTAATTCCGCCGGATCCGGGACCACACGAGCGAGGGGGAGACACGGGAGCCCAAGGAGGAGACATACCTCTCCCAGCACTCCTGCTTACGCCGTGTAATAAGACGACGGGCCAAGGCACGGAGCCTCTTAAAGGCGATGAGGGTCTCGAGAGACGGGTGCCGCCTATGACGCTGGAGAGCCCGCCAACGGTCGCGAATAGCCTCAGCAACCTCCAGCGACCACCAGGGTACAGCTTTCCTCCGAGGGAGTCCAGAAGAGCGGGGTATGGCAGCCTCGGCCGCTGAAATCATGGACGTGGTTAAGACACGGACCACCTCGTCAATGTCACCCTGTGGGAGAGACTCAATGGTTGCAGCGGAAGTAAAAGCCGGCCAGTCAGCCCTGTGGAGAACCCAGCGGGGCAGGCGCCCAGAAGAATGACACTGGGGCAGTGACAAATAGATGGGAAAATGGTCACTACCACACAGGTCAGGATGCACTCTCCAGTGGAGGGATGGGACAAGTCCGGGGCTGCAAAGAGAGAGATCGATGGCCGAGAACGAGCCATGGGCCACACTGACATGCGTGGGAGCATCGGTGTTCAAAAGGCTAAGGTCGAGCTGAGCCAACAAGTGCTCCACGGCATGACCGCGGTCATCGGAGACAGTCCCACCCCACAGAGGGTTGTGGGCATTGAAATCGCCCAGCAAAAAGAAAGGTGGCGGCAGTTGGGCTATCAGAGCAGCCAGGACATGCTGCGCAACAGCACCATCCAGTGGAAGGTAAATACTGCAGACGGTAACAGCCTGTGGCGTCCACACCCGAACAGCGACAGCCTCTAAAGCTGTTTGTAGAGGTACAAACTCGCTGTGAAGAGAGTTAAGCACATATATGCAGACGCCACCAGACACCCTTTCATAAGCTGCCCGGTTCTTATAATAACCCCGATAGCCACGGAGGGCGGGGGTTCGCATTGCTGGAAACTAAGTTTCCTGCAGAGAAATGCAATGGAAAGGATGAAGGCTGATAAGTTGGCGGAGCTCAGCTAGATGGTGGAAGAAACTGCTGCAGTTCCACAGGAGGATGGTATTGGCCATGGATGGAAAAGGCGTGAAGGGACTGGGGAGGCAGGTTACGCCTCCGGGGCCCCTGCTGCTACTGAGTCACCACCTGTACAACAGCCATCCATTGCGTCCGAGGGACTGGCGAGATCCAGGTCCTCAGCGGACGCCAGAATCTCCACCTCATCCTCAGACGCAGAGCTTGTACGAAGCGGTGGGATGGGTGCCACCGCAATGTCGGTAGCCTTGGGGACTTTCTTCTTCTTCTGCTTCTCGCGCTGTGCCTTCGGTGTTTCAGGCTGGGAGGGCATCACTGGGTCAGTCTCAGGGACAGACGACGACCGTGTGTCCCGACGACCAGGGACCAGCGGTTGTTTGAGCCACTTGCGGCTGTCGGCTTTGGTACCGGTCGGAACTTGCGAAGGGAGGTCCCCAAGGGACCCCTTCCTGGCGAGAGGAGCCGAAGAAGTCTTACGCTTCTCCGGCTGGGAAGGGGGAACTGATGTCCCCGATGGTTGGGGGGGCGTTGCTCCTGAGGTAGATGGATCAGGAGCAACAGGGAGTTTAGTGCCCCCCACTATCAAGGGGGCAGGTGTGGGCCTTCGACTCTGAGAGCTGACTGGAGCTGATGGAACTGGAGCAGGAGCGACAGTTGCGGCACAAGAAGATGTCATACGCACTGGATGAAGCCGATCATATTTCCGCTTCGCCTCAACGTACATCAGGCGGTCGATGGTCTTGATTTCCATGATTTTCCGCTACTTCTGCAGAATCGGACAGTCCGGCGAGCAAGGCGGATGGTGCTCACCATAGTTCACACAGATGGGAGGCGGGGCACAGGGATGATCAGGATGGGATGGTCGACCACAATCGCGACATACGAGGTCGGAAGCACAGCGAGAAGACATATGGCCGAACTTCCAACAATTGAAGCATCGCATCGGGGGAGGGATATATGGCTTGACATCACAACGGTATACCATCACCTTGACCTTCTCAGGTAACGTGTCACCCTCGAAGGCCAAGATGAAGGCACCAGTGGCAACTTGATGATCCCTCGGATCCCGGTGGACGCGCCGGACGAAATGGACACCTCGTCGCTCCAAGTTGGCGCGCAGCTCGTCATCGGACTGTAAAAGGAGATCCCTGTGGAAGATAAAGCCCTGGACCACATTCAGACTTTTATGGGGCGTGATAGTTACGGAGACATCCCCCAGCTTATTACAAGCGAGCAAGGCCCGCGAATGGGCGGAGAATGCCGTTTTTATCAACACCGATCCGGACCGCATCTTGGACAAGCCCTCCACCTCCCCAAACTTGTCCTCTAAATGCTCTACAAAGAACTGAGGCTTCACAGAGCGAAACGAGTCATCATCAGCTCTGGTACAGACAAGATACCTGGGCGAATACGTCTCACTTTCATTCAATGCCTTTCGTTCCTCCCATGGTGTGGCCAGGGATGGGAACGATTGGGGGTCATAAACGTTAGCTTTAAAATGAGCCCTCGAACGCTTAGAGACTACTGGTGGCTGGCCGCCAGCGAGAGATGATGTACCACGCTTCATTGCGGGTCATCCGCCCTGATGCCACCTACTCCGACCAAGGGCCCTCCCCACGGGCGCCACCCAGCCGTCGCAATAGCCACCTGGCAGGATGGCCATTGCCAGGAGTCCTGATGCCCCAGGGAGATGGGCATCTACTCCTTGGCATACGTGGGGAGTTAACGGCGCAGGCATCAGTAGAGCGATCCCTGTGTTGTCAGGGGGCTACAACCAACAGGGTACATGGCAGCCCCACCACAATGGACTGGCTACCGTGCTGGATCTTAGGTGCAAAAATGTCCAAGGTCGTCGTCGCAGTTAAAAGCAACACACCAGAGTGCAGCGTGGTAATAGCACCCAGGGACGTATCCTCGCCCAAGAGATGGAAAACGAGCGGGACACCATTGCAACGACGAAAAAGCCGGCTACAGGTCTCAATGCATGACGGATACAGTGCACCATGTAAGGCGCCCTTCCCCAATTGGCTCGCTCTTCGGAATAATTCAGAAAGATGGAGGTCAAACCCAAGAGGGGACTATCACGTAAGGCCGAAACATGTGAGACTCCTTTTAGTCGCCTCTCACGACAGGCAGCAATACCGCGGGCCTATTCTTACCCCAGAACCCGCAGGGGGGGGGGGGGGGGGGCTACCGTGCTGGATTTTGGGTGCCATTGGTGGTCCATAGTTAACGTGGGTGCAGATGGTGACGCACTAAGGGCGTAACTGACACAATCCATCAGGTGTGTATGCCCAAAATGAGGGATGGAGGGTGCAGTTACGACGCCAAGACGATAACGTGTGCCAAGGTCTTAGGGCACAGAGGACTCATGGTGCACCACGTAAGGTGTCCTTCCCCAAAAGGCTCGTACTTCTGTTGAATTTGGAAAAATAGAAGTCAAACCCCAATGGGGACCATCACATTAAAGGCCGAAACAGTTGAGACTCCTTTTAGTCGCCTCTTACGACAGGCAGGAATACCGCGGGCCTATTCTAACCCCTGAACCCGCAGGGGGGATTTGGTTGGTTGGTTGGTTTGTGGGATTAAAGGGACCAGACTGCTACGGTCATCGGTCCCTTATTCCAAGAACTAAAAACACCCACAGAGAATAAAAACGATCAACAGAATAGAGCACAGACGACACAGAACAAGAGAAACTGAGACAAAGACCAGACAAAACGAACTAAAATCACACAGAGTGTGACGATGGTTGGCCGACCATACAAATAAAAAAGGAAAAGCCAACCACTTAAAACACATTAAAAAATCAGTTTAAAACCGGAGGCCAAGGGCCAGTATCCACACAAAACAATAAGATAAAACAGAAACACTTAGATTAAATAATAAAAACCCCCTGCCCGAATAAAACGTAAAACTAAGTCAGCCGTAACAGAGTCATCTGTCAAAAGGGCAGGGAGCGTGTCAGGCAGTGCGAACGACTGCCTGAGCACAGCTAAAAGCGGACACTCCAATACAATATGGACCACAGATAAAACGGAGCCGCAGCGACATAGAGGTGCGTCCTCACGGCGCAATAAGTGGCCGTGCGTAAGCCGAGTATGCCCAATGCGCAGCCGGCAGAGGACAATAGACTCCTGACGGGAGACCCGCATGGACGACTGCCACAAAGTCGTCGTCGCCTTGATTGGACGGAGTTTGTTGGGCGTGGGCAGATTGCGCCATTCAGCGTCCCAAACCGAAAGAACTTCGCGGGGTAAGACTGCCCGCAAATCAGTCTCCGGGCGTTCAATGTCCAGAGACGATTTAGTAGTGGCCTCTTTCGCCATGCGGTCAACATTCTCATTGCCAGGTATCCCAACTTGGCCTGGGGTCCACACCAAGACCACAGAGCGACCGCAACGCGCAAGAGTATGCAGGGACTCATGGATAGCCATCACCAGACGAGAACGAGGAAAACACTGGTCGAGAGCTCGTAAACCGCTCAGGGAATCGCTACAGATAACTAAGGACTCACCTGAGCAGGAGCGGATATACTCTAGGGCACGAAAGATGGCGACCAGCTCAGCAGTTGGTTGGTTGGTTTGTGGGATTAAAGGGACCAGACTGCTACGGTCATCGGTCCCTTTTTCCAAATCCTGAAAACATCCACAGAGAAGAAAAACGATTAACAGAACACAGACGACACAGAACAAGAGAAACGGAGATAAAGACCAGGCAAAACGAATTAAATCACACAGAGTGTGACGGTGGTTGGCCGACCATAGGAAAAAAAAGGAAAAGCCAACCACCGTGAACACATTAAAAACCGAGTTTAAAACCGTAGGCCAAAAGCCAGAATCAACACAAAATAATAAAATAAAACACAAACACTCAGATTAAATGATAAAAACCCCCTGCCCGAATAAAACGTAAAACTAAGCCAGCCATAGCAGGGTCATCAGATAAAAGGGTAGGGAGCGTGTCAGGCATGGCGAACGTCTGCCTGAGCAGAGCTAAAAGCGGACACTCCAATAAAATGTGCACCACAGAGAAAACGGAGCCGCAGCGACACAGGGGTGGGTCCTCACGGCACAGTAAGTAGCCGTGTGTCAGCCGAGTGTGCCCAATGCGCAGCCGGCAGAGGACAATAGACTCCTTGCGGGAGTTCCGAATGGACGACCGCCATACAGTCGTCGACGCCTTGATACGACGGAGTTTGTTTGGTACGGGCAGGTTGCGCCATTCAGCGTCCCATAAATCAGAAATTTTGCGGCGTAATAGTGCCCGGAAATCAGTCGCCGGGAGGCCAATCTTCAGAGGTGGTTGACTGGTGGCCTCTTTCGCCAGGCGGTCAACATTCTCATTCCCGGGGATCGCAACATGGCCTGGGGTCCAAACAAAGACCACAGAGCGGCTGCAACGGTCAAGAGTAGACAGGGACTCCTGGATAGCCATCACCAGACGGTAACGAGGGAAACACTGGTCGAGATCCCGTAAACTGCTCAGGGAGTCGCTACAGATAACAAAGGACTCACCTGAGCAGGAGGGGAGATACTCTAGGGCTCGAAAGATGGCGACCAGCTCAGCAGTGTAAACGCTGCAGCCAGCCGCCAAGGAACGGTGTTCGGAATGGTCCCCTAGAGTTAGTGCATACCCGACACGACCAGCAACCATCGAACCGTCAGTGGAAACAATGCCAGAGCACTGATACGTGGCCAGGATGGAATAAAAGCGGCGGCGGAAGGCCTCTGGAGGGACTGAGTCTTTCGGGCCCTGTGCCAAGTCGAGCCGAAGGCAAGGCCGGGGCACACACCATGGGGGCGTGCGCAGAAGTGCCCGGAAAGGAGGTGGAACAGGGAAAAACCCAAGCCCAGAGAGGAGCTCTTTGATGCGTACGGCGATCGGACAACCCGACCGGGGCCGACGTTCTGGCAGATGGACGACTGACTGCGGGAACAGGACACGGTAATTTGGATGCCCGGGCAAGCTAAAAACATGGGCAGCATAAGCAGCCAGTAATTGTTGGCGTCGTAACTGCAGTGGAGGGACACCTGCCTCCACTAGTATGCTGTCCACAGCGCTGGTACGGAAAGCACCAGTGGCAAGGCGTATTCCGCTGTGGAGAATTGGGTCCAGCACCCGCAACGCAGATGGGGATGCTGAGCCATAAGCCAGGCTCCCATAATCCAGACGGGACTGGATTAACGCCTGGTAGAGCCCCAACAGGGTAGATCGGTCGGCACCCCAGCGGGTGTGACTCAAACATCGCAGAGCATTGAGATGTCGCCAACACGCCTGTTTGAGCTGCCGGATATGAGGCAGCCAAGTCATCCGGGCATCGAAAACCACCCCCAAAAACTACTGAAAGAAGTTCGCCGTTAAGACAAAGCTGCGGCTCCGGGTGGACAGTACGTCGCCGGCAGAAATGCATAACGCAGGTCTTGGCTGCTGAAAACTGGAACCCATGAGCTACAGCCCAAGACTGCGCCTTCCGGATAGCGCCCTGTAGCTGACGTTTGTAAAGGTCGAGGAGGCGTCGCTTGCAGTCCACTGAAAGGTGTTTCAGCATATGACAGTGGATGCCATCTGGCCCAGGAGCGGTATCAGGGCAAGCGACTACGGTACTGCGAAATTCCCACTCACTGAATGGAGTATTGTAAGATTCTGGATGGTGGGTGTGAAACGAAAGGCTCTGACGTTCCATCCGCTCTTTAATGGAGCGGAATTCCGGTGGCTAATAGGAAGAAGCGGAACTAAGAGCAAAATGCTCTGCCAAGCTGTTGGCAATTTCGTCGGAGTCTGTACAAACTGCTCCATTCAGTAAGAGCGCAGGGACGCTGACAGGGGTCCGATAGCCATAGAGGCGTCGGATCTTGGCCCAGACCTGCGATGGAGAGACATGGAGGCCAATGGTGGACACATAGCGCTCCCAGCACTCCTGCTTGCTTTGGTGGATAAGGCGGCGGGCCCGCGCACTCAGCCGTTTGAAGGTGATTAGGTGTTCAATGCAGGGATGTCGCTTGTGAAGCTGTAGCGCCCGCCGGCGTTCTTTAGTAGTAGTAGTAGTAGAGAGGGGTTTTGTGGGCGCACGACAGCAAAGTCTTCAGCGCCCGTTCAGTATCGTAGTGAGACGGGTGTCAAGAAAAAAAAAAGCTCAGAACATTTACATAAAACGGAACAGAAAACACGGGGAACAATCATTGGAAAATATGTGTTCACCCACACCGAAGCGTGGGATGAAGCAGGGCGTCAGCAGTGAAACATGGACAACACAGGAAGAAAATGGTAGAGGGAGCTAAAACAGTGTAGCAGATGGAAGTGGCTGGCTGACCGCAAGGAAAAAAGGGAGGAGTCAGCCACTCTGCAATACACTAAAACCTCCAGCCTAAAAGTTTAGGCCAGAGTCCAGACACATCACAAAACTTAAAAACCCTAGACACACACGTCTCATCGTTTCCTAAAACACAAGACAGATCCCCATCAACTTGTGCTTCTGCCCGTGCATCACGGTATAAAATGCAGTCTGTTAAAATGTGCCGGACAGAGATGTGCACACCAGAAGCATCACAAAACGGAGGATCCTCCCGCAGTAATAAATAGCTATGCGTCAGAGGACAGTGCCCGATCCGCAGACGTGTGAGGGCCACCTCTTCCCGCCTGAGCAACCGGCAGGAGGAACGCCACGGCCGAGTGGTTGACTTTACCGACCGCAGTTTATTGGTCGTCACCGCCAGCCATTCGTCCTCCCACAACTCCATGCTCTTCCTGTGGAGTGCAGCGATGACTGACTGCAAGGGGATAGGACACTGGACCACATCCTGCTCTCTGCAGGCCTCCTTGTCAGCCCGATCAGCCTGTTCATTGCCCCTTTTGCCGACATGACCAGGCACCCAGCAGAAGGATACCTCCTTACCCCGCTGTTGGAGGAAGTACAGTTGGCCATGTATCAGCTGGACCATCTCCTCAGTCGGGTATAGGTTCTGCAGTGATTATAAGGCACTAAGAGAATCGGAGCAGAGAAGAAATCGATCGCCCCGAACACGATTCATCTGCTCCAGTGCCTTCAGGATCGCGTGGTGCACCGCTGCGAAAACGGTATATTCAGCAGGGAGGCGAATCCGGGTAACATGGTCAGGGAACACCACAGAACAGCCAAGGAAATTCTCCTGTTTGGAGCCATCAGTGTAAACGACAGTGAAACCGTGATGCACATCTAAAATGTTTAAAAAAAGTGACTGGAATGTAAAATCTGGCGTGCCATCCTTCTTAAAACGAGTCAAATCTAAAATAAGTTTGGGTCTCCGGAGGAGCCAAGGTGGAGATCTGCTCCAACCGCGACGTAAAACACGAAGACCAGCCATAGACAGTGCAGCGAGGCAATCCTGTGCGCGAATCCCATAGGGCTGCGTCGCACGGTGCCGGATATGAAATAACCGTGCCAGAGGAGGCTGAGCAACGGTATGGTATGCAGGTGTGTATGGTGTGGACAAAGTTTTATACGCCTGGCGTACCGTAAGTAGCCGTCGCTGCATATGAAGTGGCGGTTCACCAGCCTCTGCACAGAGGCTTGGTATGGGGCTAGTTCGGAATGCCCCAGTGGCCAACCGAAGCCCTTCATGGTGGACAACGTCCAAAATCTTTAAGTACGAAGGCCTCGCAGACCCATACACCGTGCACCCATAATCGAGCCGAGATCGCACAAACGCCCTGTAAAAGTGGAGGAGACAAGTCCTGTCAGCTCCCCATGTACTGTGGCTAAGACATTTTAAAATACTTAAAGCCTGAAGCGACCGCCGTTTCAGGTCTTTAAGATGAGGTAACCACGTGAGCCTCGAGTCAAAAATGAGCCCCAGAAATCTCACCGTGTCTTTAAAAGAAAGAATAGTGTCCCTCAAGCGCAACTCAGGAAAGGTGAAAATCGAACGACACGGGTAAAAAGAACACATACAGACTTCTCGGTGGAAAACTTAAATCCACTCTTCAGCGCCCAGTCATCCAAACGCCTAATCGTAAGTTGCAACTGACGAGTTGTCGTTGCAAGGCTTGAAGAAGAGCAGAACAAAGAGAAATCATCAACAAACAAAGAACACTGGACAGGACTTTTCACTATGGACGTAATGCTATTAATAGCGATGGCAAAGAGAGTCACACTTAAAACGCTACCCTGGGGGACACCATTCTCCTGCTCAAAGCGATCAGACAGGACGTCACCAATTCGGTATCTAAAATATCGTGGCGAGAGGAAACACTGAATAAAAAGAGGAAGACAACCACGAAAACCCCATTCGTGAAGCTGCTCCAGGATGAGACGCCGCCAAGTGGTATCGTAGGCCTTCTCGATGTCGAAAAATTCACCTAGAATGTGATGACGGCGTAGGAAAGCTTGTTGGATAGCCGCCTCCAGGAGGGCAAGGTTATCGAAGGTGGAACGAAACCTCCTGAACCCACACTGAAAGCGACTAAGGAGTTGCCGGGATTCCAACATCCAGACAAGGCGGCGGTTGACCATCCGCTCCAAGGTCTTCCCTATGCAACTAGTGAGGGCAATACTACGGTAGCTACTTGGGCTCGTGCAGTCTTTCCCAGGTTTTAAAAAAGGGATTAAAACTGCCTCACGCTACGCGTCAGGAAAGTGACCCGACGCCAAAATGTCATTAAAAAGTGCGAGGAGTAGTTCTCTGTTGCGCATTGTGAGGTGCCATAGCATACTGTAATGGATCCTGTCGTGACCAGGGGATGTGTCACGAGCTCCAGACAATGCAGAATCCAGCTCCCACATAGAAAATGGGCAGTTGTAAACTTCATGAGAGGTGGACTGGAAGTTCAGACTATATCTCTCAGCAACCGCTCTATGGCGCTGGAAACCTGGATCCTGACTGGTTGTGGCAGTAACTGTCGCAAAATATGCTGCCATAGTCTGGGCAATGTCTCGCGGATCTGTGTGGAGAGTGCCGTTATTCATTACAGCAGCTATGGGGCACCTCCCTCCTCTGCCAGAAATTCTCCTGATGGTCTCCCACACAATGGAACTTTTGGTGGAACGATTAATGGTGTTCAGGAACTTTTGCCACGACCTCTTCTTGCTCTCACGAATAATGCGGCGACATCTTGCCCTCGCCACCCGAAAGGCTGCAAGATTCTCAGCAGTCGGCCGACACTTGAACCGCCTGGTCCTGATTGCAGAGCGGCATTCGTCACTCCACCAAGGCACAGGTGGCCTTTTCCGGTGGCCTGTGGACTGTGGAATGGATGCTGCAGCGGCGTGGTGGACCGTTTTGGTAATATGATCCACCCACACCTCAAGATTCGCACAGTGTTCGAATTGGGCCAACTGGCTGTAAAGTGTCCAGTCAGCTCCACTGAGCACCCATCGTGGTGGTCTCCTTTCGGGGCCCACGCCATCTGGCAGGTGAATCCAGATGGGAAAATGATCACTGCCGTGCAAGTCAGCGACCACTTCCCAGTGAGCACTGGCGGCAAGAGCTGAGAGCAAAGCGAGAGATCAATGGCAGAGAACGACCCGGTCACCGTGCAGAAATGAGTACTCTGTCCTCCATTGAGTAAGTAGGCACAGGATGACAGAAGAAGCCTCTCAATTGCTCTACCCCTGGGGCAGGTAATGGCAGAGCCCCAAAGCACATTGTGGGCATTAAAATCACCACAAAGAATGAATGGCTGGGGGAGCTGTGTAAGAAGGTCGGTGAGGGCCGCTTCATCAAGAGCATCATGTGGGGGCAAGTAAAGTGAACATACAGTCAATGGATGACGCACGTGCACGGACACAGCGACGGCCTGTAGAGTCGTCGTAAGTGAGAGAGGCGAGGAGTGGTAGTCCGTCCTGACGAAAATACCTACGCCTCCTCTAGCTCTCTCTCCACGCAGGTCGTCCTTTTTGTGGAGTGTATAGCCTCGTATCTCAGGAGAATAAAATGGATGGAAATACGTTTCCTGGAGACAGACACAGTGGTCTACCCTGAGAAAGTAGACGAAGTTCCTCCACATGCGCCCTGAACCCTTGCAAGTTCCACTGGAGTATGGGAGCCATCTATGTTGGGGGTACCACCTTCATCCTGTCTCTCCGACGGGGCGGGGAGACCGCAGCAGGTGGAGGGGCAGGCGTGGGACGAGATGATTGCCCCACACATACATCGTACTCCATCAACTCTGGGGAAGAGTCAGATGAAGCCTCGCGTAAAACAACATCCGCATGGTCAGATGGTTTACCACGGGATTTGACCCGCTGTTGCTGCTGCACAGTAGCTTTTAGTGGCTTGGTGGACTTTGGGGGAGCGGATGTGGGAGTGGTAATTGGCGCACTGGGCTTGGGGACAACCTCAGCTGTTGGAGGCGCGAGGGGCTGGACCAAGTCCGCCACTGTACCTTTGTCTGCCGTTCGAGTAGGGGCTACTGACTCTGGAACACTGGCTGCGTTGCAAGTGCACTAACAGCTACAGGTGTTAGTGCCAACACTCACCACCTCAGTCTGCGTCGAGGCATCGACTTTTGGAGTAGGCTTCTGTACCAGGGATGCAAAAGATGTAGCAAATGTGGGAGGTTGCATCGACTTATAAATCTTCTTGGCCTCACCATAGGGGATACGCTTGGTTGTTTTTATTTCCTGGACCTTGCGTTCCTCTAAAAAGATCCGGCAGTACCTAGTCCAAACAGGGTGGTTCCCAGAGCAATTAATACATTTAGCCGGAGACAAGCAACCAACTCCTTCATGAGCAGCCTGACCACAGTTTCCACAAGTCGCGTCACCTTTGCATCCTAAGGTGGTATGCCCAAAACGCTGGCATTTGAAACAGCGCATTGGGGTCGGGAAATAAGGCCTCACACTAAGCCTAAGAAAGCCAGCTTTCACATGTTCAGGAAGTTTCGTGCTATTGAAGGTTAGAATAAAGGAGTCGGATTTGACAAGATTGCCATCAACCCTCCTCATGATATGTTGAACATCAACGATACCTGCCGGAGCCCACTCACGTTGCAGTTCTTCCTTGGGAATGGCAACTAGATCCCGGCACGTCACAACACCTTTGCTGTAGTTCAAGGTGCTGTGCAGTTCAGTGGCTATGGCATACTCTCCAAGGCATTGAGCTGACTGAACTTTAGTCGCTTGCTGGGAAGTGGAAGTTTCCACTAGCAAGGTCCCATTACGTAAGCACTTCACCGATTTTAAGGAGCCACAGATTCCCTCCAACCCCTTTTGTATATAGATGGGCGAAACCTTCTCGAAACTACCCTCCTTCCGTTTCACAATGAGAAACACATTCGGATTACCAGAATGCATTCTGTTACCTAAGACTGGACTTTGTAAAGAAGCGCCGGAGTCAGGGGGACTGACTGCACGGGCCCTCTTAAGAGACTGGGCGTTAGAACCTTCCAGCGGCCCACCCTTTCCGCTGGGAGGAAAAAAAGAAGATTTCGAAGGATCCATCGCGGTCCCACGAGCAGCTAGGGAACTACAAGTCCACCTAGACAGAGCCCCGCGTGCCTAGGTAAGCCTTATACAACTGAGGTGCGGCAGGTTCCCCAGAGGTTGCCCGCTATCGATTGTTCCACCTCAACAGCCATGCATCTCATCGGCGCGCAGCACACCTTGAGATTGAGGGGTTGTTTATAGAGGTTTATTCCATCCTCGCGATCCGGACGGTCAAGCCAAGATCCCCATTCCCTGAGACACACAACGTTCCACCGCCGCGCCGCACGGTGGTCGCTGAAGGATGCTCAGAGGTTACGGTGACAGGGAACTGGCGGCGCTGACCAGTCCCCAGCTCAGGCACCCCGGGGTCGCCAAGCCCGTACCCAGCAAATGAATGCTGAGGCCCTGGGGGGGGGGGGGGGCGTTTTTTAATCGCTGCAGCGATCTCAGGCGACCACCAAGGCACAGTCCGCCGCCGAGAGGACCCAGAGGAACGGGAATGGCAGACTCGGCGGCAGTAACGATGCTGGTGGTGACCGATTGAACCACCGCATCAATGTCATCATTAGAGAGAGGCTCAAGAGCGGCAGTGGAGGAGAACAACTCCCAGTCAGCCTTATTCATAGCCCATCTGCTAGGGCGCCCAGAAGAGTGACGCTGTGGTAGTGACAGAAAGATCGGAAAGTGGTCACTACCACACAGGTCGTCATGCACACTCCATTGGACAGACGGTAAGAGGCTAGGGCTACAGATTGAAAGGTCAATGGCGGAGTATGTGCCATGCGCCTCACTGAAGTGTGTGAAGGCACCATCATTTAAAATCGAGAGATCGAGCTGCGACAATAAATGATCAATGATGGCGCCTCGACCTGTTGCCACTGACCCACCCCACAGAGGGTTATGGGGGTTGAAGTCGCCCAATAGCAAGAAAGGTGGCGGCAATTGGGCTATCAGCGCAGCCAGGACATGCTGCGAGACATCACCATCCGTTGGAAGGTAAAGACTGCAGACGGTAACAGCCTGTGGCGTCCACAGCCGAATCGCGACAGCCTCTAAAGCTGTTTGTAGAGCGACAGACTCGCTGTGAAGAGAGTTAAGGACATATATGCAGACGCCACCAGACACCCTTTCAAAACCTGCCCGGTTCTTATAATAACCCCGATAGCCACGGAGGGTGAAGGTACGCATTGCTGCAAACCAAGTTTCCTGAAGAGCAATGCAGAAGAAGGGGTGAAGGCTGATAAGCTGGCGGAGCTCAGCTAGATGGTGGAAGAAACCGCTGCAGTTCCACTGGAGGATGGTATTGTCCATTGCGGAGAAAGGCGTGACGGGACTGGGAAGGCAGATTACGCCGCTGGGTCACCTGCCGCCTCCGATGGAGCACCCGTGCAAGTGCTATCCATTGCGTCTGAGGGATCTGCGAGATGGAGGTCCTCAGCGGACGCAAGGATCTCCACCTCATCCTCAGGCGCAGAGCTTTTAGGTAGCGGTGGAGTAGGTGCCACCTCAGGTGTCTTGGACTCACAGGTCTTCAAAGTCGTTTTCTCTCGCTGTTCCTTTGGTTGCCGTTGTTGAAAGGGCTTATTGGAGTCAGTCTCTGGGACCGAAGAGGATCCGAACCCCGTCGACCAGCGACCTGTGGCTTCTTCAGCCACTGGTTGGTGTCTGCTGTGCCGCTGGTAGGAACCTGGGAAGGGAGTGACCCAAGGGATCCCTTCCGAGCGAGAGAAGCCGAAGAAGACTTACGCTTCTCCGGCCTTGAAATGGGGACTGGTGTCCCCGATGGTTTAGTGGGTGCTGCTCCCGAGGTAGATGGTGTGGGAGCAACAGCGAGAGAAGGGGCCCCCATCGTCAAGGGGGCAGGTGAGGTCCTCTGACTCTGAGAGCTGACTGTATATCTTGCAGCTGAAGGAGCTGGAGCAGGAGTGACAGTGGAGGCATAAGATGACATCATGCACATGGGATGTAGTCGTTCAAATTTCCGCTTAGCCTCAGTGTAAGTCAGTCGGTCCAGGGTCTTATATTCCATGATTTTGCGTTCTTTCTGTAAGATACTGCAGTCCGGCGAGCAAGGGGAATGAGGCTCTCCACAGTTGACACAGACGGGAGGCGGAGCACATGGAGTATCGGGATGAGATGGGCGTCCACAATCTCGACATGTGAGGCTATAAGTACAGCGAGAGGACATGTGACCGAACTTCCAGCACTTAAAGCACCGCATTGGGGGAGGGATATAGGGTTTGACGTCACACCTGTAGACCATCACCTTGACCTTCTCTGGTAAGGTATCACCTTCGAAGGCCAATATGAAGGCACCGGAAGCTACCTGATTGTCCCTCGGACACCGATGAACACGTCGGACGAAATATACACCTCGGCGCTCTAAATTGGCGCGCAGCTCGTCATCAGACTGCAAAAGGAGGCCCTGTGGAAAATAACACCCTGGACCGTATTTAAACTCTTACGTGGGGTGATGGTAACGTGAACATCCACCAACTTGTCACAAGCAAGTAACCTGCGTGACTGGGCAGAGGATGCCGTTTTTATCAACACCGATCCGGACCGCATTTTGGACAAGCCCTCCACCTCCCCAAACTTGTCCTCTAAATGCTCTACAAAGAACTGAGGCTTCACGGATAGAAACAAGTCACCATCAGCTCTGGTGCAGACGAGATACCTGGGCGAATACACGTCACTGTCATTCATTGCCTTTCGTTCCTCCCATGGTGTGGCCAGGGATGGGAACGGTTGGTTGGATGGTTGGTTTGAGGATTAAAGGGATCAAACTGCAGAGGTCATCAGTCCCTTGTTTCATAAACACACAGAGCACAGGGAAACCATCCATTAGTCATTCGAAGCACAAGATAAAAATTCCAGGGGAAGAAAATCCCCAAGGTCAATAATAAAGAAACATGGAAAACGGAGCACAGCAACAAAAACAACACAGAGAAACAAGGCAGAAGGAATTAAAACTTCACAGCAGAGGGCTGTGGCTGGCTGATCACGAAAATAATAGGATGAGCCAGCCACTCTGCAACACGTTAAAACCTCCAGCCTAAAAATTAGGGTGGAGTCGAATTACAACACAAAACAAAGTAAAAGATACAGCACAAAAGAGGATGACGAAATAAAATTAGAGGGACCTATAAAAGCCACTTGCTCGAAGAAAACCTAAAACACGATCTGCCATAGAGACATCGTCAGCTAAAAGACACGATAAATCACCCAGGAGGTTAAACATTCGCCTGATGGCGGTTAAAAGTGGACATTCCAACAATATATGGGCCACAGTCATGGTTTCACCACAGCGACAATGAGGGGGATCCTCTCGACGCAGCAGATGACCATGCGTCAGCCAAGAGTGACCAATGCGGAGCCTACAGAGAATAACAGAATCCCTGCGAGAGGCCCGCATGGAGGAACCCCACACAGTCGTGGTCAACATTACACGCCGCAGCTTGTTGGGTACAGACAGAGTGCGCCATTCGTCTGCCCACATCCCAAAGACCCGACGGCGTAACACCGATCGGAGATCAGTTGCTGGGAGGCCGATCTCCAACGGCAGTTGGCGGGCGGCTTCATCAGCTAGCTTGTCGGCATGTTCGTTTCCCGCTATCCCAACGTGTCCCGGGGTCCATATGAACACCACTGAACTTCCACGCTGTTCAAGAGCATGAACGGACTCCTGGATGGCAACAACAATGGGATGGCGTGGGTAGCACTGGTCAAGACCCTGTAGACTACTGACAGAGTCACTGCAAATGACAAAAGACTCGCCAGTGCTGGTACGAATACGCTCAAGGGCACGAAAAATGGCTGTTAGCTCTGCGGTGTAAACACTGCAGCCTTCCGGCAAGGAGCGCTGGTCTACATAGTCTGCATGAGCATAAGCGTACCCCACACGGCCATCAACCATCGAGCCATCTGTATAGATAATCTCCGAGTCATGGTATGCGCCTAGGAGAGCTAGGAATTGGCGGCGCAAGACTGCAGGAGGAACTGAACATTTTGGCCATCGGGAAAGTTCCAGCCGAAGCTGCGGCCGACAAATACACCAAGGTGGTGTATGTGGGCGGACATGGAAAGCAGATGGAAGAGTCAAACACTCGAGGTTACTAAGGAGTGACCAAACACGGATCCCAATTGCGTGGCCTGATCGCGGCCGCTGGTGTGGGATATGGACTGCCGCATCGGCGAAAAGGAGACGGTAGTTAGGGTGACGGGGAGAACAACGGACGTCGGCAGCATAGTTGGCTAACAATTGTTGACGCCGAATACGAAGCGGAGGAACCCCAGCCTCAGCAAGGAGGCTATTAACAGGGCTGGTGCGGAATGCTCCTGTCGCCTGTCGAACCCCACAGTGGTGAACGGGGTCCAGCAGTTGCAACGCCGAGGGCGACTCTGAGCCATACGCCACACTCCCATAATCAAGCCGGGACAGCACAAGGGCTTTGTAGAGCTGCAGCAGCGTATTACGATCTGCACCCCAAGTTGTGTTGCTGAGGCAGCGAAGGGCATTCAGATGCTGCCAGCACTGACGCTTGAGTTGACGAATATGTGGAAGCCAAGTAAGCCGGGCATCGAACAACAATCCCAGGAAATGGTAAGTGTCAACAACCCTGAGGTTGGCATCCTTAAGATAGAGCTCAGGTTGGGAATGGACAGTTCGACGCATAACACAAGTCTTCGCAGGAGAAAATTGAAACCCATGGGCTAGGGCCCACGCCTGCGCCTTGCGTATGGCTCCCTGCAACCTACGTTCTGCAACACTAATGGTGGAGGAGCTGAAAAAGATGCAGAAATCGCCAGCATATAACGTGGGTGAGACAGACGACCCTACTGCTGCTGCAAGGTCATTAATGGCCACAAGGAAAAGGGGCACGCTCAATACAGAGCCCTGTGGAACGCAGTTCTCCTGGATATGAAGCGAACTATGGGATGTGCCAATTAAAACGCGGAATGTCCGAAGAGATAAAAAATTCTGAATAAAAATGGGGAGAGAGCCCCGGAGACCCCAACCGTGCAATGTGGCGAGAATATGGTGCCGCCACATCGTGTCATATGCTCTGGAGAGGTCGAAAAAGACGAGGCGTTAGCGCCTGGAAAAAGCAGTGCGGATTGCAGATTCAAGAAATACCAAAGCATCGGCGGTAGAACGGCCCTGACGGAAGCCGCTCTGGCACGGAGCCAGAAGACCCCGAGACTCGAGCAGCCAACACAGCCGTCGACTCACCATGCGTTCCAATAGCTTGCACAGAGTATTTGTCAAGCTGATGGGCCGATAGCTATCCACATTAAGTGGGTCCTTACCAGGCTTCAGCACCGGAATGATGGTACTTTCTCGCCACTGCGACGGAAAGACACCATCGCCCCATATGCGGTTGAAGAGGGCAAGAACACACTGCTGACAATCCGGGGACAGGTGTTTGATCATCTGATTGTGGATGCCATCTGGCCCAGAGGCAGTATCGGGGCACTGTGCCAGGGCGCTTTGGAGTTCCCACAAAGTAAATGGGGTGTTATACGCCTCAGGGTGGCGAGAAGCAAAAGAAAGCCGTTTGCATTCCTCCTGGCGTTTTAGCGCGCGGAACGCGGGCGGGTAATTGACCGACGCAGAGGCCCGAACATAGTGCTGGGCGAAATGCTCGGCGATTGCATCGGCATCGGTGGATAGCGCCCCGTTGATGGTAAGCCCTGCGGCACCTGTAGAGTACTGCAATCCAAAGATGCGCCGAATCTTCATCCACTCCTGAGAGGGAGATGTACGGGAGCCAATAGTGGAAACTTACCTCTCCCAGCACTCCTGTTTCCGCCTTTTGATGAGCCGCCGTGCCTGAGCACGGAGACGTTTGAAAAAAATGAGGTTCTCCAAAGACGGGTGCCGCTTATGTCGCTGAAGAGCCCGCCGACGTTCTTTAATGGCTTCAGCGACCTCTGGAGACCACCAAGGCACTGACTTTCGCCGGGGGCACCCTAACGAACGAGGAATGGTATGTTCCGCAGCGGAAGCAATCGCTGCAGTCAGTGCCTCAACCGCCACATCGACGGTACCGTGGGGGAGAGAGTCAACAGTGGCAGCAGAGGAGAACGTTTCCCAGTTTGCCTTGCTAAATGCCCATCTAGGCAAGCGTTCATGGGAGCGACGCTGTGGTAGTGAAAGGAAGATTTGAAAATGGTCACTACCACACAAGTCGTCATGGACTCTCCAGTGGACCGATGGTACAAGCCCTGGGCTGCACAACGACAGATCTATGGCCGAGAACGTGCCATGCGCCACACTGAAATGTGTGGCGGCGCCAGTGTTTAAGAGGCAGAGGTCGAGTTGGGAGATGAGATTCTCGACATCTCTGCCTCGGCCAGTAATCTTTGTTCCAACCCACAGGGGATTGTGGGCGTTAAAATCCCCCAGGAGAAGAAAAGGCGTGGGAAGTTGGGTGACAATTGCAGCCAATTCGGTCAGGGAGACTGTACCACCTGGAGGGAGATAGACACTGCAGACGGTTATGTCCTGGGTAGTCCTTATGCGGACAGCCACAGCTTCCAATGATGTTTGAAGGGGCACAGGAGCACTATATACAGAGGTAAGGACATACACGCAGGCTCCACCTGACACACAATTGTAAGTGCTACGGTTGCAGTAATAACCCCTGTATCCACGAAGGACAGGGGTCCGCATTGCCGGGAACCAGGTTTCCTGGAGGGCAATGCAGAAAGCAGGTGTCATGCTTAGAAGCTGACGTACTCAGGTAGATGGCTAAAATAACCGCCACAATTCCACTGGAGGATTGTACAAAGCGTTTCCTGTAGGGGCATGCAAGCACTGAAAGTTCAAATTACTTCGCAGGGTCACATGCTGCCATCGACTCAGAGACGGACGTCGCTACGTCCATTGTTTCAGAGGAGACGGCGAGATCTAGGTCATCAGGGGATGCAAAGAGCTCGACCTCATCCTCAGAGGCTGAGCTGACAGGAAGCAGTGGCGCGGGAACCACTGGGTCCTTAGGCTTCTTAGAGAGCTTCCTCTTCTCTCTCTTGTCTTTTGGAGAAGGGTTTACATGCTCGGAGGGCTTTCCTGAAGCATTATCAGGAACAGATGAAGAGCGTGAAGCCCTTCGACCAGCAGCTAGTGATTTCTTCAGCCACTGGCTAGTGTCTTGTGAGACACTGGGGAAGTCCTTGGAAGGGACTCCCTTCCGAACAAGTGAGGCCGGAGGAGGCCCGTGCGTCCCCGGCTGAGCAGCCGGAGAGCACCCCCCCCCCCCCCCTCCGGCTGAGAAGCCGGAGAGTGCTGTCGCCTCTCCGGCTGAGAGGTGGGGACTGACGTCCCCAGTTGTAAGTTAAACGGTCCAGGGTCTTAATTTCTTGTATCTTCCGCTCTCTTTGGTAGACTGCACAGTCTGGCGAGCAGGGAGAATGATGCTCCCCACAGTTAACGCAGGTGGGAGGCGGAGCACACGGAGCATTGGGATGAGAAGGTCACCCACAATCTCGACACGTGGGGCTGGCAGTGCATCTGGAGGACATGTGTCCGAATTTCCAGCACCGGATGTATCGCATAGGGGGCGGGACATAGGGCTTGACATCGCACCGGTAGATCATGACCTTGACCCTCTCAGGCAAGCAGTCGCCCTCATAGGCCAGGATGAAAGCACCGGTAGCGATCCTATTATCCTTCGGCCCCCTAAAGTCACGACAGACAAAGTGTACACCTCGTCGTGCCAAGTTCTCCCGTAGCTCGTCATCAGACTGTAGCAGAAGATCTTTATGAAAGATAATACCCTGGACCAAATTTCGTGACTTACGGGGAGTGACGGTAACGGGTATGTCACCAAGCTTCTCACAGGGGAGTAACGCCCTTGACTGTGCAGAGGAAGCTGCTTCTATCAAAATGGCCCCACTCCGCATTTTGGAAAGAGATGCCACTTCCCCGAACTTATCTTCAAGATGGGTCACAAAGAACAGAGGCTTCGTCCCCAAAAATGAATCCCCATCAGTTCTGCTGCACACAAGGTATCGCGGTGAATATGGCTCCTGTCTGTCCGCAGCCCTGCGTCCATCCCAGGGCGTGGCTAGGGAAGGGAACGATTTGGAGTCATATGCCACAGCGTTAAAGTCGACTTTACCGCGCTTAGAGACGTTGGTGGTCGTGCGACCACCGGATTGAGACTTGACCCGCTTCATTGCGGGGTATCCGCCCCGATGCCACCCACTCCGACCAGGGGCTCTCCCCACGGGCGCCACCCAGCCACAGCAAAGGCCACCTGGCAGGATGGCCTTTGCCGGGAATCCTGATGCCCCAGAGGGATAGGAATCTACTCCTCGGCATACGTGGGGAGGTAGCAGCTCAGGCATCAGCAGTGCGATCCCTGTGTAGTCAGGGGGCTACCACCAAGAGGGTACATGACGGCCCCATCACAATGGACTGGCTACCGTGCTGGATCTTAGGTGCAAAAATGTCCAAGGTCGTCGTCGCAGTTAAAAGCAACACACCAGAGTGCAGCGTGGTAATCGCACCCAGGGACGTATCGTAGCCCAAGAGATGGAAAACGAACGGGACACCATCGCAACGACGAAAAAGTCGGCTAAAGGTCTCAATGCACGACGGATACAGTGCACCATGTAAGGCGCCCTTCCCCAATTGGCTCGCTCTTCGGAACAATTTAGAAAGATGGAGGGCAAACCCGAGAGGGGACCATCACATAAGGCCGAAACGTTTGAGACTCCTTTTAATAGCCTCTTACGACAGGCAGGAATTCCGCGGACCTATTCTAACCCCCCAACCCGCAGGGGGGAGCTGTTAAGTACCCACCATCGTCTTCAGAGTTTACATCTCCTGACTTCTACGCATCAGGGAACTTGAGAAAAGAAGTTTATCAACAGAAGCCAGTTACACAGAACGAAACTGGGGTCACTCTGAATACGTAAAATAACCTTCCCGCCCACGCGTGAACTGTAACGGTATCTCATTCTGCTCCATTAATTTTGAGTGTTAAAGAGTGTCTACATTTTTCTGGACCCCATTATATTTTTTCAAATGCCGATTTTGTTGCTTAATTTGTTCTAGTACACATCCCAGTTGTTCTCAAAATTTAGATTATTTATGTTCCTGAGTTTCTGTATCATTAGTCTGTGCCTTTTCTTTTTTTCTTTTTTTTTACTTTACCCTACAAGCCTCTGATTAATCGTAATCTGAAAGATGTTTCGGGCCATGTGATTCTGAGAACTGTCTTTGTATTTAGGTGAAATATGACCAGTCCCATTTCCGCTTTCATTTTTTTTTATATTTCCAAGAAAGTTTTCTATTTGCTTTCATCTGGGGGAATGTTTTAAGTACAAACTAGTTGCTTTTCTCGGAAAATTCTACCAAAGTATGACGTCTATTGTTTCTGATATCGTTTCGAAAATTTGCCACAGTAGGATTGTTCATCAGTTTTTGTTCCATATTATCTTATCTTGTCCAACATTCTCTCCCATTATCTCCATGCAGGATATGCGTGTCTTCCATCAGCTTCTCTGACCATTTCTAAAGAAAGTATCAAAAAGGGCTTTACAACTTCGACAATTAATATTGGACTACCCATTTAACAAACAGACACACAGATGAGCCAAAGCATTATGACCACTGCCCACCGCGACCTTGGATGCCGTCTGGCGCGTTGCCGGCACGTGACGCGGTAACAAAAGTATGTAAGCGCAGCAGACAAGAAAGCGGGATCACACTAGCGTAGGTATGCGCTGCAAATGGGAAAATCCATTAAGATAAACGGCTCTGACAAGAGGCAGATTATTACGCAGAGCCTGTGAACGAGTATCTCGATGGTTGGACGTCCACGACTCTTCACAGAACTTGGGGTTCGGGGGCTTGTCTCCTTTGTAAGGTAAGATAGATGGTAATCTGTGGCATCTCAGCCGAAAGAGCACAATGCTGGTGCACGCACATGTGTTTCTGAGCACACCGCTCATCGTACATTGTCGAACATGGAGCTCCACAGCAGACCACCACTACGTGTTCACATATTGACCCAACGACATCGTGAATTATGATTTCAGTGGGGACGAGACCATCGAAATTCGACCGTCGATCAATGGAAACGTGTCGATTCTCCGGGTGAATCACACTTTTGCTACACTTGGTGAACGACGACTCGCAACGTGCAGCACGCCACGGACACAGGCTGGTGGGAGCAGAATTATGCTATGGGAGACAGCTCCGGCGCATGCATGGGACCTGTGGTAGTAACCGAAGACACGCTGACGGCTGCGAACCACATCTACATCTACATGGTTACTCTGCAATTCACACTGAAGTGCCTGGCAGAGGGTTCATGGAACCTTTTTCATACTACTTCTCTACCATTCCACTCTCGAATGGCGCGTGGGAAAAAGGGACACCTAAATCTTACAGTTGGAGCTCTGATTATTTTATTATGATGCTCATTTCTCCCTACGTAGTTGGGTGTCAGCAAAATATTTCGCATTCGGAAGAGAAAGTTTGTGACTGAAATTTCGTAAATCTCGCCGCAAAGAAAACCGCCTTTGTTTCAGTGACTGCCACCCCAACTCATGTACCATATCAGTGACACTCTCACCCCTATTGCGCGATAACACCTGCGTCCCTTCGTGCCTGATGTCTTCCTCGACAGAGATGTCATTTTTCAGCAGTGTAACTGTCCGTGTCTCGGAGCCAGAACCGTGTTACAGTGATCTGAGGAACTCACATTGATGTCTCGGCGATCAAATTCGCCTGATGTAAATCCTTGGACCCCCACTGGGTCGCCATCGGGCGTCGTGACCGCGTACCCTACTCAGTGGCCGTCTGATGGGACGCGCCTCTACAAAGTTACCAATAAACTGTCGGATCCATCATAAGCAGAATCAGTCATGTATTTCGTTTCAACGGTGGACAAACAAGTTATTAAGCGGGTGGTCATAATGTTTTGGGTCATCAGTGCAGTTTTCAAAACATGGTTGAAATGGCTCTGAGCACTATGGGGCATTTACTTCTGAGGTCATCAGTCCCCTAGAACTTAGAACTACTTAAACCTAACTAACCTAAGGACATCACACACATCCATGCCCGAGGCAGGATTCGAACCTGCGACCGTAGCGGTCGCGTGGTTCCAGACTGTAGCGCCTAGAACCACTCGGCCATCCCGGCCGGCTCAGTGCAGTTTTGATGTCATTTTATAACAAAGTACATTCAAGTTTTTAAGTTTTTTTAGCTGATACCTAAACAAATTCAGTGCGACTTCCGTTGTTTATGTGGCACACAGCCCATCTGAAGTCGATTGCTCGCCAAACTCGCGGCAGCATGTTCAAGTGCGAGGTACATTCTAGCTCTGACCTCTTTGTTCTGGTAGAGCAGCCGCAGCCGGTTGGGGTGGAACAAACATGGTACCCTGGTATCCTTGATGAATTTCAGCCCCCCCCCCCCCCCCCCCCGCCTCTCCGCCCCAAAAAATGTGAAGAGGAGTCACGTGCGTTGAACGTCGGAGACCTGCAGCTGGCGCACATCTCCCTATCTACTTACCTGGAATGTGGGAATTTAGGAAGTTCCAGACGTCGGAGAGTTAGTGTGCTGGTGCGCCATTTTACATAAAGCGCAATATGTGTTCTTGGTCATCAATATCAATATGACGGATTAAAACATTTTCCAGCATTTTCCGACTTGTGTAAACCTGCCCTGAAACTTTTGACACAGGAAGAATTCTCCGAAAGAAACTGACAAAGTTTTAGCTGCTAAGGCACAGTGTACGTGTTTTGTAAAAAGTGTTAAATTTACTCTTTTTGCCATACAAATAACAGCGTTTTGTACAGCCCTTCCTACTGTAACATCATAGATCAAAGGTCGACCTGCGACAGCAATCGCACAACTTGCGTATGGGCCGCTAGACGCCACCACGAGCGCTAGAGTGCATTGCGGTCGCAGGCGCGCGTGTTGCGTACGGGCCGCGAGGTGCCGACACGAGCGCAACCGTATATAAGTGCCAACCGAGTTCGGCCAGCTCTCTCGAGGGTGCTTCTGCCGGCGCACCGCAGAGGGTGTTTCAGCCAGTGACAACCAACACACTTCTGGTACGAGTGACGCTGGATTCAAGAAACCGCCGCCTAAGAAGAGGGCGGCTCCACGACAGCGCACACCCGTTGCCCCTGTACCTACTGCTAACCAGTACGACGCCCTACAGGATGGCGCCGACTCTGAAGATGCCGACGAACCTACACCAGCGACCGCCGACGACGCTACACATCGCTCTGGCCCTAAGCTGCCACCGATTGTTATCGACTACCCTGACGATTATATGACGCTTCGGGACTGGCTACAGAACAACCTGAAGAATGCCTTCACCGCCAAACACTGCGGCGAGGACCGTCTGAAGCTGACAGTCGCCACCACTGAAGATTACGTGGCTGTCATGGACATGGTTGGTGCACGTGGTATACCCAACTACTCCTTCCCTACTGTACGTCCAAAAGTTCTCTAGGTTGCCATGAGAGGTATACCGCTGAAGATGAAGGCAGACGCCTTTAAGGACGGCCTCATAACTATGGGTTTCGCACCTACTGCTACCGCGCGGATGAAGATGCCTGGTACTCAGCGACCCATCCCTTTGATGGAGATAGTGTTGCCTGATACGCCTGATAACAGGCAAATATACCAAGTCACCCGGTTTTATGACCTCTCGGTGACTGTCGAGAAGTTACGCGCCCGAAAGGGCCTCGTACAATGCTATAATTGTCAAGAGCCAGGCCACACTTCCCGCCTGTGTCGCATGAGGCCCCGTTGTGTCAAATGTGGCGAGGGTCACCTCAGCCAGCAGTGTACCCGGAACCGGGACGAACCGGCCACCTGTGCCCTGTGCAAGCGGGCTCATCCTGCAAGCTACCGCGGTTGTGCTGTTCACAAAGCAGCCAGCCGCCGCCAGCGTGGACTACCTCCCTTGCGACCGCCGTCCCGCTCCGACGGCCAACAGCTGCGGCGCCGAGCTGCGCCACCACCTGCTCCACCTGCTACTCCTCCGCGACAACCCGCCCAGCGGCGCCTGCTTGCTGCTCGGGCAGACCTTGGCTACGCCGACGTCCTCCAGGGCCGGACGACGCCTCCTCCTGCCCTGCTGTCTAGCCTCCGCAACGCCCTGAAGACAGACCTGCTCCTCCTGCTGCAGCTGATGACTTCATCGCGGTCTTAAAGGAAGTCCAGGCCACCCTTGTGGCTGTCTCCGCCGCTCTGGCCCAGCTGCCGACCGCCATCACTGCTGCAGTCCATGCAGCCCTCCGAAGTTTCCCCACCGCCACGGCGATCGCAACCACTGGACATGGCTCACAACCTTAAGCGCCACCAGAACTTCACGGCTGTCACATGGAACGCGAATGGCCTCTTCCCTGCGCTTCTCGAATTCCGGCAGTTTCTCCAGGATTACAGCGTGGATGTGTGTCTCCTCACAGAGACACACCTCAAACCTGGCCTTCGAGCAAACGCCCCAAATTATGTCTGCTATCGCAACGACCGGCTGACGGCTGGCGGTGGGACAGCCATCTATGTCAAGCGGACACTCCGGCACTGTCGTGTCCCTCTGCCGCGACTGGACTCCTGTGAAGCCACGGCCGTTGCAGTGGAGACGTCCCTTGGGACAGTAATCTTTCTCTCCGTGTAGCGGCCGCCACGAGGCCACCTCAACGTTCACGACGCTGACACTCTTCTCCGTGCTGGAGGCAAGCTCTTCCTCGCCGGAGACCTGAATGCCAATCACCAGCTCTGGAATTCTCGGACACTGAACATCAGTGGGAGGCGGCTCTATCATGTTGCTGAGAGGGCACGAGCTTCTATCTATGGACCTGATAAGCCGACGCATTATCCTCCAAACGGCAATGCCCCCGACGTCTTGGACATTTGTCTTGTCAAAGGTGTCAACTGGTTTGTCACCCCCGACGTTCTCCACGCCTGGAGCTCCGACCACTTGCCGGTGCTCTTTTGACTGCATGTCACTCCACTTCCTCCAGCAGCTAAGCTCGACACCCGGAAGACCGACTGGCCGCGCTTCCAGCAGCTTGTTCTGGAACGCCTCCCAGACGAGCCACCACCACTGGACACGGATGTCAATGCTGCTCTCCACACCCTGACTGTGGGTCTCACCACAGCTGTCGCTGACTCCACTCCGCCTCCACAGGTTTCCTCTGTGGCAGCTCCAACTCTTCCTGCAGACTTACAGGACCTTATCCGGGAACGCAACCGGTTCAACAGAGTTTGGCATGAAACACGCGAGCCTCTGCTGAAGCGTCGCATCAATCATCTCCGCCGCACCATCAAGGCTGCCCTTGCTGCTCACCGTATACGCCAGTGGGAGGAGAAGCTTGTCTCGGTTGATCCTGGGGCCGACACGTGGGAGATGGTCCGTTCCCTCACACGGCATCGCCACACCTGCCGCCGCTCACAACAACGGATGGACCTGCCTACACGCCTGCCGCTAAAGCCGCGGCCCTGGCGACGACTTTCGAGGCCAACTTCCAGCCCCTTGCGGCGCCGGTCAACCACCCGGTCCGCACAGTTGAGACCCGATTTGCTGCCTTCCTCCACGGCGACCACGGTGACGCCGCCATTGTACCGACGTCGGAAAGGGAGGTCACTGACCATATTCGACGACTTCCCCAGAAGAAGGCCCCGGGGCACGACAACCTTGACGGGAGAGTCCTCCGCATGCTGCCCAGGCTTGCCATCTTGTATGTGGTCGCTCTCTTCAACGCCATCTTTGACCAACTGCAGTACCCAGAAGCTTGGAAGAAGGCTGTCGTTGTGGCGGTCCCGAAGCCGGGCAAAAACAGGACAGTACCGGCGCATTATCGCCCCATCAGTCTCCTCCCGACGTTGAGCAAAGTTTTCGAGAGAATCCTCCTCTCTAGATTCGGCCGGCTGCTTCACCAAGACAATATCATTCCTCGGGAGCAGTTTGGATTCCGCCAGCACCACTCCACCACTCAACAGTTGCTCCGCGTCGTCGAGGAGGCGACACTGGCCTTCAACAATCGGGAGTTTTGCGGCCTTGTCCTGCTTGATGTGTCAAAGGCCTTTGACACCGTCTGGCACCACGGCCTGCTCTTCAAGTTGTTCCACCTCGGCATCCTTTCGTGCTTCGTCCGCCTACTTGCCAGCTACCTTGAGGGACGTACTTTTGTCGTCTGAGTTGGCAGCACGACTTCATCTGTTCGCCCCGTCCTTGCTGGCGTGCCACAAGGGAGCGTTCTGGGCCCGATCTTGTACGCTGTCTACACCTCCGACCTGCCGGTTTCCCCGAGGGTTGGTCGTGCCATCTATGCTGATGACACGGCCCTCTTCTCGCGCCATCGCAACATCGACGCCGTCCTCCAACGTCTGCAAGCTGCACTGCAGGACCTCGAGCGTTGGGCCGCCGACTGGAGGATCGGCTTCAACGCCACCAAATCTCAGGGGATGATCCTCACTCGCCGTCTCCCACCTGACGTGCAACCACTGGTGCTTTGTAACCAGGCCATCACCTGGACAACGACTGCTACCTACCTCGGCGTCATTCTCGATCGCCAACTAACATGGAAGGCTCACGTCACCGCTGTCCACCGGAAGACGTCTCAGAGGGCTGGGGCTTTGTACCCCATGCTCAACGCATCCTCCTCGCTCCCTGTCGCCAACGGACTGCATCTCTATCGCACGTGCATCCGTCCGGTCATGGACTACGCATGTGAAGTCTGGGGCAATGCTGCCCCCTCTCACATTCAGAGGCTCCAGCAACTACAAAACAAGATCTTGCGCCGAATTTACCATGTGCCGCGTGATTTCCGTCATCGCCTCCTCCATCGGGCAGCTGAGGAACCCCTCGTCCGGGAGAGATTTCAAGACGCGGCGCGCCGGTTTTATAATACCACCCGCACTTCAGACAATCCCCTCGTCCGGCGGTTAGGACGACATAATGACAATCACGACCACTACAGGCGGCCCATTGCCCTGATCGAATAATCAGGTCCGCCCCGAAGACTCACCACCACCTACTCCTCTCTGCGACTTCAAGTTATCACACGCGCTGTCCACCGCCGACCACAATCCGCAGCCGTGGTAGGAAATGCCTCTCGGTAAACCCTACGTTCACGATAGACTGGGATGTTCCACACCCAGTCCAGAAGAAGGAGGCCGCGCGCCAGCTCTCTCAGTTCTTCACGTCACAGTCTCTGAGATGTGCAGCCGCGAGAAGGACGCACCTGCGCTTCCTAGTGACGCGAAGGGTGTGGCAGATCGCCGTCCGGCCGCGCTTGCGCCGTCGGCGGCCCCATCTGGCCCCCCAGTTATTATGACCAGCGCTATGGCTATAGATTTGATGGACACAGCTACGGAAACCTTGAAGACAGCGCTGTCTGCTCCGCTCCCCGATTCCGAAGATGAGAGGTCCACCGCGCCTCAGCCACGCGGACGACGCGGGAACAATAAGAGGAGAGCAACAGCCACGACGTCCGCTGTTCGCACCTCGCCGAACGAGAAGAGGGCAAAGCAAGATTTCGCCTCTGACGCCGACGTCTTCGTCCCGGCCTGGAGAACTGCAAGACGCTTGCAGTCATCGACGGCGCTTCCAACTGCCGTCGCCAACTCATTCGACGCGCTCGCTGACGCGCCGGAACACCTGCCGCGCGATCCTGCGCCGAAGAAAGGCTCACATCTTCCGCCGGTGGTCCTCCAGTATCGGCCGCCGTATGGGGAACTGCAGAAGTTGTTGCGCAGCTGGACAACGGCCGTGTACGCCGTGAAGCCTGCAGGCCGTGACTTGTACCGGGTCACACTCCGCACTGCTGACGATTATCGCCGGGTCACTCAGGAGGCGTCTGAGCGTGGTATCCCCTTCTATACCCACGCTTCCGCTCCTGACAAGGTCCTGAAGATCGTAATACGCGACCTTCCATTCAACATGGCGGCCGATCACCTGCATCGTTAACTCGCTGACCTGGGCTTCTACATCCGGGCAGTCGTGAAGATGAAGTCGCCTAAATCACGTGATGATATGCCGCTCTTCCTGGTCGTCTGCTCCGATACCGTGGAGAACCGCAAGCTCTACCAATTGCAACGGGTCGCCGACGTCCCGGTTCGGACCGAAGATCTTCGCTCCAGGAGAGGACCAGTGCAGTGCTTTCGCTGCCAGGGGATAAATCACGTCGCGCGCCACTGGACTATGCTGGACAGATGTGTTAAATGCGCCGGCGCCCACGCAGGACGAGCGCGCCCCCGTCCGCCCACCGAGAAGCCGACATGTGCACTCTGTGGCGGTGCACACGTGGCCAGTTATCGTGGGTGTGAGGTGTGGAAGCGTGCCATCGCTCGCCAACGTGGCCAAACACCCGCGCCACGTCCGAAGAAGCCAGCAACGAGACGGCCCGGCGTCTCTTTCGCGGTGGCAGCATCAGGGGCGCCCTCCAGACAGCGTCGGCCGTTCCTGCTCCCGCCGCATCCGAGGCCGTGCCGACGCGTGAGGCTCCTACACCTCCACCACAGCCGCTAGTGGCGGAACCGGGTACTGCCTCTCCCGTGGCGTCGGCCGGATCGCGCCCCGCCAACCGCCGGCGCGGGGGTCGACGCCCCGTGGGTACCCAGCGCTCAGCAACGACAGTCGAGCAGCCCCAGGTGGACCCTCACAGCGAAGCAGCCACGCCTCCCCCTTCCAGCGACGGGGCCGCGCCGGCTGCCTCCACCGCTGACCTGCCCAACCTCGTCACGCAGCTCACTGTCCTGGTGTCCAGTGCCACGAAGTTGATCGAGGTCCTGTCGCAGCAACTCACCGCTGCAGTGCCGATGGCCGTCCCGGCCCCTACTGCTGTTGTCCCTCACCAGCTGCACCATGGGAAGCGTTAGATGGCTCACGGTCGTCGCGTGGAATGCCAATGGCGTCCGCACCCGAGCCGGCGAAAGTCGCCAATTTCGACGTCTGCCTTATCAACGAAACCCATCAGAAGCCTGGGGTCGACGTCACGGCGGCAAACTACTCCAGCTACCGCACCGATCCACTGACGGCGGGCGGACGGACAGCCGTTTACGTCCGCAATGGCATTCATCATCACGTGATACAACATCCACCACTGGCAACGCTGGAGGCCACTGGCGTCGTCGTTCACACCTCGGCGGGTTGGTTGGTTGCTTTAAAGATAAAGGGACCAAACTGCAAAGGTCATCGGTCCCTTGTTTCATAAAAACACAAAGCACAGTGAAAATATCCACCAGTCAGGCGAAGCACTAAAATAAAAATTCCGGGGTAAGAAAAACCCCAAGGTCAATGGTAAGACAACACGGAAAACGTAGCACAGCAACAAAAACAACACAGAGGAGAAAGGCAGAAGGAATGAAAACTGTACAGCAGAGGACTGTGGCTGTCTGATCACGAAAATAATAGGATGAGCCAGTCACTCTGCAACACGTTAAAACCTCCAGCCTAAAAGATTACAACACAAAACTAAGTAAAATATACAGCATAAAAGAGGGTGGCGCAATAAAATTAGAGGGACCTACAAAACCCACTTGCTCGAATAAAACGTAATGTCTCTATCGCAGATCGTGTTTTGTCACCTAAAAGAGATGATAAATCACCCAGGAGATTAAAAGTTCGCCCGAGGGCGGTTAAAAGAGGACATTCCAACAATATATGGGCCACCGTCATGTTTGCACCACAGCGACAATGAGGGGGGTCCTCTCGACGCAGCAGATGACCATGCATCAGCCAAGAGTGGCCAATGCTGAGCCTACACAAAACAACAGAATCCCTGCGAGAGGCCCGCATAGAGGAACCCCACACAGTCGTGGTCTCGTTTACTTGCCTCAGCTTGTTGGGTGCAGACTGAGTGCGCCATCCGTCGCCCCACATCCCAAAGTTCAGACGGTGCAAAACATTTCGGAGATCAGTTGCCGGGAGGCCGATCTCCAGCGTCTGTTTGCGGGTAGCCTCTTTGGCTAACTTGTCGGCGAGTTCGTTTCCCGCGATTGCAACATGTCCCGGGGTCCATATGAACACATCCGAACGACCACGCTGTTCAAGAGCGTGAATGGACCCCAGGATGGCACCAACAATGGGATGGCGTGGGTAGCACTGGTCAAGAGCCTGCAGACTACTGAGCGAGTCACTGCAAATGACGAAGGACTCTCCAGTGCTGATACGAATACGCCCAAGGGCACGAAAAATGGCTGCCAGTTCTGCGGTGTAAACACTGCAGCCTTCCAGCAAGGAGCACTGGACATGGTCCGCATGAGCACAAGCGTACCCCACACTGCCATCAACCATCGAGCCATTGGTATAGATAACCTCCGAGTCATGGTATGCGCCCAGGAGAGCAAGGAATTGGCGGCGCAAGACTGCAGGAGGAACTGAATCTTTTGGCCATCGGGAAATTTCCAACCGAAGCTGTGGCCGACGAATAAACCAAGGTGATGTATGTGGGCGGACCTGGAAAGCAGATGGAAGAGGCAAACACTCGAGTTCACTAAGAAGTGACCAAACATGGATCCCAATTGTATGGACTGTCGCATTAGCGAAAAGGAGACAGTAGTTAGGGTGACGGGACGAACAACGGACGTGGGCAGCATAGTTGGCCAACAGTTGTTGACGCCGAATACGAAGCGGAGGAACCCCAGCCGCAGCAAGGAGGCTATTAACAGGGCTGGTGTGGAATGCTCCTGTCGCTATGGGATGTGCCAATTAAAACGCGGAATGTCCGAACAGATAAAAAATTCTGAATAAAAATGGGGAGAAAGCCCCAGAGACCCCCCCCCCCATGCAACGTGGCGAGAATATGGTGACGCCACGTCGTGTCATATGCTCTGGAGAGATCGAAAAAGACGGAGACGAGGTGTTGGCGCCTGGAAAAAGCAGTGCGGATTGCAGACTCAAGGAAGACCAAAGTATCGGCGGTGGAACGCCCCTGACGGAAGCCGCTCTGGCATGGAGCCAGAAGAGCCCGAGACTCGAGCAGCCAACACAGCCGTCGACTCACCATGCGTTCCAGTAGCTTGCACAGAGTGTTTGTCAAGCTGATGGGCCGATAGCTATCCACATGAAGCGGGTCCTTACCAGGCTTCAGCACCGGAATGACGGTACTCTCCCGCCACTGCGACGGAAAGACACCATCGCCCCATATGCGGTTGAAGATGGCAAGAACACACTGCTGACAATCCGGGGACAGGTGTTTGATCATCTGATTGTGGATGCCATCTGGCCCAGAGGCTGTATCGGGGCACTGTGCAAGGGCGCTTTGGAGTTCCCACAAACTAAATGGGGTGTTATACGCCTCAGGGTGGCGAGAAGCAAAAGAAAGCCGTTTGCATTCCTCCTGGCGTTTTAGCGCGCGAAACGCGGGCGGGAAATTCCCCGACACAGAGGCCAGAACATAGTGCTGTGCGAAATGCTCGGCGATTGCATCGGCATCGGTGGATACCGCCCCGTTGATGGTAAGCCCTGTGACACCTGTAGAGTGCTGCAATCCAAAGATGCGTTGAATCTTCATCCACACCTGGGAGGTTGGTTGGTTGGTTTGAGGATTAAAGGGACCAAACTGCAGAGGTCATCGGTCCCTTGTTTCATAAACACACAGAGCACAGGGAGACCATCCATTAGTCATTCGAAGCACAAGATAAAAATTCCAGGGGAAGAAAATCCCCAAGGTCAATAATAAAGAAACATGGAAAACGGAGCACAGCAACAAAAACAACACAGAGAAGAAAGGCAGAAGGAATTAAAACTGCACAGCAGAGGACTGTGGCTGGCTGATCACGAAAATAATAGGATGAGCCAGCCACTCTGCAACACGTTAAAACCTCCAGCCTAAAAGATTAGGGTGGAGTCTAAGTACAACACAAAACAAAGTAAAAGATACAGCACAAAAGAGGGTGACGCAATAAAATTAGAGGGACCTATAAAAGCCACTTGCTCGAAGAAAACCTAAAACACGATCTGCCATAGAGACATCGTCAGCTAAAAGACACGATAAACCACACAGGAGGTTAAAAGTTCGCCTGAGGGCGGTTAAAAGAGGACATTCCAACAATATATGGGCCACCGTCAAGGTTTCACCACAGTGACAATGAGGGGGGTCCTCTCGACGCAGCAGATGACCATGCGTCAGCCAAGAGTGGCCAATGCGGAGCCTACACAGAACAACAGAATCCCTGCGAGAGGCCCGCATGGAGGAACCCCACACAGTCGTGGTCTCCTTTACACGCCGCAGCTTGTTGGGTACAGACAGAGTGCGCCATTCGTCTGCCCACATCCCAAAGACCCGATGGCGCAACACCGATCGGAGATCAGTTGCCGGGAGGCCGATCTCCAACGGCAGTTTGCGGGTGGCTTCTTTAGCTAACTTGTCGGCGTGTTCGTTTCCCGCTATCCCAACGTGTACCGGGGTCCATATGAACACCACTGAACGTCCTCGAGCCGGCCGAAGTGGCCGTGCGGTTAAAGGCGCTGCAGTCTGGAACCAGAAGACCGCTACGGTCGCAAGTTCGAATCCTGCCTTGGGCATGGATGTTTGTGATGTCCTTAGGTTAGTTAGGTTTAACTAGTTCTAAGTTCTAGGGGACTAATGACCTCAGCAGTTGAGTCCCATAGTGCTCAGAGCCATTTGAACCATTTGAACGTCCTCGTTGTTCAAGAGCATGAACGGATTCCTGGATGGCAACAACAATGGGATGGCGTGGGTAGCACTGGTCAAGGGCCTGTAGACTACTGAGAGAGTCACTGCAAATGACAAAAGACTCGCCAGTGCTAGTACGAATACGCTCAAGGGCACGAAAAATGGCTGTTAGCTCTGCAGTGTAAACACTGCAGCCTTCCGGCAAGGAGCGGTGGTCCACATAGTCCGCATGAGCATAAGCGTACCCCACATGTCCATCAACCATCGAGCCATCTGTATAGATAACCTCCGAGTCAGGAAATGCGCCTAGGAGAGCAAGGAATTGGCGGCGCAAGACTGCAGGAGGAACTGAATCTTTTGGCCATCTGGAAAGTTCCAGCCGAAGCTGCGGCCGACGAATACACCAAGGTGGTGTATGTGGGCGGACATGGAAAGCAGATGGAAGAGTCAAACACTCAAGGTCACTAAGGAGTGACCAAACACGGATCCCAATTGCGTGGCCTGATCGCGGCCGCCGGTGTGGGATATGGACTGCCGCATCGGCGGAAAGGAGACGGTAGTTAGGGTGACGGGGAGAACAACGGACGTCGGCAGCATAGTTGGCTAACAATTGTTGACGCTGAATACGAAGCGGAGGAACCCCAGCCTCAGCAAGGAGGCTAGTAACAGGGCTGGTGCGGAATGCTCCTGTCGCCTGTCGAACCCCACAGTGGTGAACGGGGTCCAGCAGTTGCAACGCCGAGGGCGACGCTGAGCCATACGCCACATTCCCATAATCAAGCCGGGACAGCACAAGGGCTTTGTAGAGCTGCAGCAGCGTATTACGATCTGCACCCCAAGTTGTGTTGCTGAGGCAGCGAAGGGCATTCAGATGCTGCCAGCACTGACGCTTGTGTTGACGAATATGTGGAAGCCAAGTAAGCCAGGCATCGAACAGCAATCCCAGAAAACGGTAAGTGCCAACAACCCTGAGCATGGCATCCTGAAGATAGAGCTCAGGGTGGGGATGGACAGTTGGACGCCAACAAAAGTGCATAACACAAGTCTTTGCAGGAGAAAATTGAAACCCATGGGCTAGGGCCCTCGCCTGCGCCTTGCGTATGGCTCCCTGCAACCTACGTTCTGCAACACTAATGGTGGAAGAGCTGAAAAAGATGCAGAAATCGTCAGCATATAACGTGGGTGAGACAGACGACCCTACTGCCGCTGCAAGGCCATTAATGGCCACAAGGAAAAGGGGCATGCCCAATACAGAGCCCTGTGGAACGCCGGTCTCCTGGATCTGAAGCGAACTATGGGATGTGCCAATTAAAACGCGGAATGTCCGAAGAGATAAAAAATTCTGAATAAAAATGGGGAGAGAGCCCCGGAGACCCCACCCGTGCAATGTGGCGAGAATATGGTGCCGCCACGTCGTGTCATATGCTCTGGAGAGGTCGAAAAAGACGGAGACGAGGTGTTGGCGCCTGGAAAAAGCAGTGCGGATTGCAGACTCTAGAAAGACCAAAGCATCGGCGGTAGAACAGCCCTGACGGAAGCCGCTCTGGCACGGAGCCAGAAGACCCCGAGACTCGAGCAGCCAACATAGCCATCGACTCACCATGCGTTCCAATAGCTTGCACAGAGTATTTGTCAAGCTGATGAGCCGATAGCTATCCACATGAAGCGGGTCCTTACCAGGCTTCAGCACCGGAATGACGATACTCTCCCGCCACTGCGACGGAAAGACACCATCGCCCCATATGCGGTTGAAGATGGCAAGAACACACTGCTGACAATCCGGGGACAGGTGTTTGATCATCTGATTGTGGATGCCATCTGGCCCAGAGGCTGTATCGGGACACTGTGCCAGGGCGCTTTGGAGTTCCCACAAACTAAATGGGGTGTTATACGCCTCGGGGTGGCGAGAAGCGAAAGAAAGCCGTTTGCATTCCTCCTGGCGTTTGAGCGCGCGGAACGCGGGCGGGTAATTCCCCGACGCAGAGGCCCAAACATAGTGCTGGGCGAAATGCTCGGCGATTGCATCGGCATCGGTGGATACCGCCCCGTTGAGGGTAAGCCCTGTGACACCTGTAGAGTGCTGCAATCCAAAGATGCGCCGAATCTTCATCCACACCTGGGAGGGTGAAGTACAGGAACCAATGGTGGAAACGTACCTCTCCCAGCACTCCTGTTTCCTCCTTTTGATGAGCCGCCGTGCCTGAGCACGGAGACGTTTGAAAAAAATGAGGTTCTCCAAAGACGGGTGCCGCTTATGTCGCTGAAGAGCCCGCCGACGTTCTTTAATGGCTTCAGCAACCTCTGGAGACCACCAAGGCACTGACTTTCGCCGGGGGCACCCTAATGAACGAGGAATGGTACGTTCCACAGCGGAAGCAATCGCTGCAGTCAGTGTCTCAACCGCCACATCGATGGTACCGTGGGGGAGACAGTCAACAGTGGCAGCAGAGGAGAACGTTTCCCAGTTTGCCTTGCTAAATGCCCATCTAGGCAAGCGTTCATGAGAGCGTCGCTGGGGTAGTGAAAGGAAGATGGGAAAATGGTCACTACCACACAAGTCCTCGTGGACTCTCCAGTGGACCGATGGTACAAGCCCTGGGCTGCACAACGACAGATCTATGGCCGAGAACGTGCCATTCGCCACACTGAAATGTGTGGCAGCGCCAGTGTTTAAGAGGCAGAGGTCGAGTTGGGAGATGAGATTCTCGACCTCTCTGCCTCGGCCAGTAACCTTCGTTCCACCCCACAGGGGATTGAGGGCGTTAAAATCCCCTAGGAGAAGAAAAGGCGTGGGGAGTTGGGCGACAAGTGCAGCCAATTCGGTCAGGGAGACTGTACCACCTGGAGGGAGATAGACACTGCAGACCGTTATGTCCTGGGTAGTCCTTACACGTACAGCCACAGCTTCCAATGATGTTTGAAGGGGCACAGGAGCACTATATTTAGAGGTATGGACATACATGCAGGCTCCACCTGACACACTATTGTATGTGCTACGGTTGCAGTAATAACCCCTGTATCCATGGACGACAGGGGTCCGCATTGCCAGGAACCAGGTTTCCTGGAGAGCAATGCATAAAGCAGGTGTCATGCTTAGAAGCTGACGTAGCTCAGGTAGATGGCTAAAATAACCGCCACAATTCCACTGGAGGATTGTACAAAGCGTGTCCTGTAGGGGCATTCAGGCACTGAAAAGGCAAATTACTTTGCAGGGTCACATGCTGCCAGCGACTGAGCGATGGACGTCGCTACGTCCACCGTTTCTGAGGAGACGGCGAGATTTAGGTCATCAGGGGACACAAAGAGCTCGACCTCATCCTCAGAGGCTGAACTGACAGGAAGCTTTGGTGCGGGAACCACTGGGTCCTTATCCTTCTTGGATAGCTTCCTCTTCTCTCTCTTGTCTTTGGGAGGAGGGTTGGCATGCTGGGAGGGCTTTCCTGATGCATTATCAGGAACAGAGGAAGAGCGTGAAGCCCTTCGACCAGCAGCTGGTGGCTTCTTCACCCACTGGCTAGTGTCTTGTGAGACACTGGGGAAGTCCTTGGAAGGGACTCCCCCAAGGGATCCCTTCCGAACAGGTGAGGCCGGAGGAGGCTGTTGCGTCTCCGGCTGAGCAGCCAGAGAGAGCTGTCGCTTCCCCGGCTGAGGAGCCGGAGAGGGCTGTTGCCGCTCCGGCTGAGAGGTTGGGACTGACGTCCCCAGTTGCTTGGGGAGCACTGCTCCCAAACTGGGTGTTTTAGGAGCAGTGGAAGAGAGAGTGGCCTGTCCCAGCGGTGGGGCAGACGTTACTTGACTTCTCTGTGGGCCAACGGAGAAGGGAGTCTGTGCAGGGGCTGGTGGCGGCAGTGTGACGGTAGCATAACTCCTCAACATATGTGTGGGGTTGAGTCGTTCTAGCTTCTTCTTTGCCTCTTGGTAAGTTGAACGGTCCAAGGTCTTAATTTCTTGTATCTTCCGCTCTCGTTGATAGACTGCACAGTCTGGTGAACAGGGAGAATGATGCTCCCCACAGATAACACAGGTGGGAGGCGGAGCACATGGAGCATTAGGATGCGGAGGTCGTCCACAATCACGACACGTGGGGCTGGCAGTGCACCTGGAGGACATCTGTCCGAATTTCCAGCACTGGAAGCATCGCATAGGCGGCGGGACATAGGGCTTGACATCGCACCGGTAGATCATGACCTTGACTTTATCAGGCAAGCAGTCGCCCTCAAAGGCCAGGATGAAAGCTCCGGTAGCGATCCTATTATCCTTCGGCCCCCTAAAGACACGACGGACAAAGTGTACACCTCGTCGTGCCAGGTTCTCATGTAGCTCGTCATCAGACCGTAGCAGAAGTTCTTTATGAAAAATAATCCCCTGGACCAAATTTAAGGACTTATGGGGAGTAACAGTAACAGGGATGTCACCGAGCTTCTCACAGGCGAGTAATGCCTGGGACTGTGCAGATGAAGCTGCTTGCATCAGAATGGCCCCGCTCCTCAGTTTGGATCGAGACGCCACTTCCCCAAACTTACCTCCGAGATTGTGCACAAACAAAAGAGGCTTAGTCCCCAAAAACGAATCCCCATCAGTTCTGCTGCATACAAGGTATCGTTGCGAATACGGCTCCTGTCTGTCTGCAGCCCTACGTTCCTCCCATGGTGTGGCTAGGGAAGGGAACGATTTCGGGTTATATGTCAGAGCGTTAAATTCCACCTTACCACGCTTAGAGACATTGGTGGTCGGGCGACCACCAGATTGAGATTTCACCCGCTTCATTGAGGGGCATCCACCCCGATGCCACCCACTCCGACCAGGGGCTCTCCCCACGGGCGCCACCCAGCCACAGCAAAGGCCACCTGGCAGGATGGTCGTTGCCGGGAGTCCCGATGCCCCAGAGAGATGGGCATCTACTCCTTGGCTTACGTGGGGAGGTGTCAGCTCAGGCATCAGCAGTACGATCCCTGTGTTGTCAGGGGGCTTTAACCTAGAGGGTACATGACGACCCCACCACAACGGGCTGGCTACTGTGCTGGATTTTCGGTGCCATGGGTAGTCCATAGTGATCATGGATGCAGATGGTGACGCACTAAGTGCGTAACTTACACAATCCGTCAGGTGTGTATGCCCCAAATGAGGGATGGAGGGTGCAGTTACGACGCCAAGACGATAAAGAGTGCCAAGGTCTTAGGGCACAGAGGACTCATGGTGCACCACTAAGGTGTCCTTCCCTAAAAGGCTCATACTTCTGTTGAATTTGGAAAAATGGAGGTCAAACCCCAATGGGGACCATCACATTAAAGTCCGAAACAGTTGAGACTCCTTTCAGTCGCCTCTTACGACAGGCAGGAATACCACGGGCTTATTCTTACCCCCGAACCCACAGGGGGGACCTCGGCGGGCGCCATCACTTTCGTCGCTGCCTATAGACCACCATCCCGTCCACTGGACGCTGCTGACATCGATGCTCTGCTCACCTTGAGGGGGCAGGCGTTCGTCGCTGGGGACTTCAATAGCAAATGTGTCACTCCAGGATCACCAATGCCGCGCATGGATTGTCCACCGTCCACCGCATCAACGCCGGTGTGCCGCAGGGCTCGGTCTTGGGGCCCCTCCTGTACTCGCTGTACACTTCTGATGCGCCGAAGATCGACCGTGTGCGGCTCGCCCTGTACGCTGACGACACGGCTCTATATACGAGGAGCCTCAATGCTCGACCTTGACACCCTGGCAGCCTGGGCAGTCAAGTGGCGTCTACAATTCAATGGGGCCAAGACGCAGTTCCTGGTCGTCACCAGGCGACTCGTTCCTGCGGGTCTGCAACCGCTCACCGTCGGTGGAAGCCCTGTCCCGTGGCGTCCGACGGTGCATTACCTCGGCGTCACCATCGATCGCCGACTCACGTGGGGTCCACACATCCGCGAAGTGAAGAACAAAGTGCGGAACGGGCTCTGCAAACTCTACCCGGTGCTGAACCCCGGTTCCCAATTACCACCAAGGCTGGGTATCACTCTGTACAAGGCGCTGCTCTGCCCTGTACTCCAATACGCCGCCGTCGTCTGGGGGAACGCCGCCGCCACCAACCTGAAGAAGCTGGAGACACTGCAGAATCGCATACTTCGGCTGGCCTTACACCTGCCTTGTGATTTCCCCAGCGCTCATCTTCACGACATCGCGGAAGTACCACTACTAAGCGGCGCAGCGTCACCACCAGATGGCCGCAACTGCTCGCTGCCTAGCTAGCACTGCAGAACTGTGCTGAGGAAACACCCATGAAGACAATCAACAAGTGAGGACGCATTACATCAGCATGCATGGGAGACAAAGCAATAGCTGCTGTGAACTCCATCACACACCGGAGGACAAAATATCTCCGTGAAGATCCACGCGAGGAGCATGAGGCCAGCTCTCATTTTGTTGGCATCTCATTTTTGCCTATTCTCTTACTTGCTTAGTTGCTTAGCTCTTATTCGTTTATGGCTCATGTTATTGTGCTCTCTTTAAGCCATTCTGATTGTTTTGATTTACTCCCAATTGAGAAGTGCTCATTTTGGCATTTCACTTTTGCATATTTCTCATTTTGCTAATAATATGCTCCTTAGCTTTTTACAGCTGAATTAATTAACATAGTCTCATGTACTGTTTGTTCATTTCAGCCTGTTTATATTTTGATGTTCTTTAAATACTGTATTAATTATCGGAAGCATTTCTTCCCTTAAACTTGTGTAAAGTATTCTCGATGTAGGATTTGTTCTGTGACACAGGTGTAAGGTTTTGAATATAAATTATATACGATGATTCAAATGGCTCTGAGCACTATGGGACTTAACTTCTGAGGTCATCAGTCCCCTAAAACTTAGAACTACTTAAACCTAACGAACCTAAGGACGTCACACACATCCATGCCCGAGGCAGGATTCGAACCTGCGACCGTAGCAGTCGCGCAGTTCCAGACTGTAGCGCCTAGAACCGCTCGGCCACCCCGGCCGGCAATTATATACGAAACTGTGCTTTAAAAGGAATTTATTTTTTCAGTTTGTACTACATCAGACGACAATTTTGTGGTATGAGGGAGAAATATGAGGGGCAAACCCATGGAAATAGTCTTAAGTGATCCCCTTTAAAAATAAAAATTTGTGTGACAGTGAAAGACGTGACACTGTAGGCACCGAAAATTTACATATATAAAATTATACGTCACACTGCCCATCGCCTAATCGGTGAATATGCAGACGCAGTTGTTTCAGTAGGACTTAGCGTTAGGTAGAGCAAAATCCGAAGACGTATTTTAAGCTCGCAACCACACCAAAAAGATCTCAAATAATTACTGTTATGAATACCTGGCAGTGCATATCGACAGCTAAACTCTTACAGATGTGAGTAGCAGCGGAAGGAAACTGAAGGCAGTGTATGATGTTATACTACAGAATACTTGATTAATCGGAATTTAATTTGTCGACATATATTTTATAAAATTTCCCGCAGCACAGTTCTCATTTTTAAATACTGTATATTTTGCTAACAATGAAACAGTTTCTTGTTTATTCCCTCTGGTCGTCACAAAATTTCGAAGTACCTCTTCGATGATGCCAAACATTTCCCTTACAACAGACAGACTTAAAATAAGAAAAATTAATGCATTCAGGCACTTGACGGTAACCACTAGTTTTCTTTAGACACAAGTGAAATGGCTGTGGACGTCGTTCTGCATACTATGCTGAGCGCCACGCATACTTGACCTAATTCGTAAAATGTCGTGACGCAAACTGACCACGAAGAAATGACTGAACAGTACTGTTCCGTTGATAAAACTGAAATGACCAGGAGATAACGAAAATTACATTGCCAGTTAATCTTTCGAAAAATGCTTTAGAGTGTTGAATTTTTATTTTATTTATTTTTAATAAAGAGGCTGAATCACGCTATTACTTCCGGGTCTCATGCGAATTATATTAACAGTCTTTTCTTCGTCTTCAAACATAGAGGTATCGTTATTCTCAGGCCAAGAGTCCAACAAAAGCAATGAATAAAATGTAAATGTCGTGTGACTAGGGCCTCCCGTCGGGTAGACAGTTTGCCGGGTGCAAGTCTTTCGATTTGACGGCACATTGGCGACTTGCGCGTCGATCGGGATGAAATGAGGATCATTAGAACAACACAACACCCGGTCCCTCAGCGGAGAAAATCTTAGCCGTGAATCGAACCCGGTCCCTTGGGATCTTTTTTTTTCGTTTTTTTACATTTCAAGAACCGGATGGACAGTTCATAATGTTGTGAAAAAACTAGCACCAGGGAGGTTTTTTTTTGACAATTACCACTTTTTAATCCCTTTTTTTTCCGACACAGGAAACACACCGTAAAATACACTCAAATGGCAGTGCTTTCCTTCAAAAGAAAATATTCTCTTTTTTCTCCCGAAACACTTATTGAAGGCAATGTCGACAAAAACAAAAGGGTGAAATTAGAAAAAAGTATAGGAAGGAATGGGGCGTCAATTTTAACTTGCCCACACATTCTTTCTTCTGTCACTTCTACATCGTGGAACATCGAAATCTATAGAAGTGTCCACAAAAATAAAAATAAAAAGAAATAAAAATAAAAAAGGGGGGACATGGCAACTCATTTAACGCCTTGTCGATGAAAAACAAGATACAACATATTAGAGAAAAATTCATGATAACGGGGCATCCTGAGCCACGTCCAATGTGCGGTACACGGATCTGCGTCATATCCACTCAGTACCATGTAGTGGACATAATGACCAACAAGCCACATGATGGTATTGTTCTTCGATAGAGGAAAGAAGGTTGAATCGGGACGCACGAGAATCTCCCCCGAGATAGCCGCCTCCGACGTCCTGAGGAGAAAAGCCAGTTGTCGGCGAAGCCATCTCCAATGGTCATGACCGCAGGAAATTAACCGATGAAATAATGTATCAGTTTCATGGTAACGATTGCAGCGATCCGTTACACTGAGGCCAATACGAAAAGGTCGCACGTTTGCAGGTAAAATATCATGAACAACTTGGTACCACGAGGACGCCACTTCCATCGGGAAAGTCGGGAGACTGATGTTAGACCAAACAATCTTCCAGTTCGTTTCTGGCGACAAGGCTTCCACAGAGGGAATACTATGAAGAACTGTCCAGCGGCTTAACAGCATTTTTAGGGAGAGATTCGCTTGGGAAAGGATATTTACTCCTAAATAACTCACCTCAAGAAAAAATTCCTTGACGTACCGTAATTTATAACTAATCCTACCAATATCTACTGGAGGTGTTAACTCGCCGGTCGGATACAGTCATAAAGGCGAGCTGTAAGTGACTGGGGTGCGCGTTGACGCGTTAAAACGGTGCGACGGATGAATAAGGCAGAAGCCTTAACCCGAATGTCAGGGAGGCCCAAACCTCCCTGCAAACGGGGCCGCGCCATGACCCCATAACGCACGCGAAATACAGAGTGGTGCCAGATAAAACTGACAGTTAAACTTTGCAACTTGCGGGTCATCATCGCAGGAAGTGGAAAGATTTGTCCAATAAAATAACCCTTACTTAACACATACGTTTCCATGGCCTTATGAAGAAGTGAGAGTGTGTGTGTGTTTGAGGTTTACGGGCGCTAAACAGCGGGGTCATCAGCGCCCAAACGCATAAAAACAGGAACACATGCAGTGAAGGGACTAAGACGGACAGCGAACAAGGAGTACGGCTAAAAGAGACAGACCTGACGCAGTTTCAAATCCTCACATACAGAGGCAAAACAAGAGGAGAAGGAACACACGAAAAAGGAAGGGAAACAAGGAAAAGAGAACAGAAACAAAAGGGAAACAAGGAGGTATTCGTGACTGGCTGACCTCTTACCTAAAACCTGGGTGAGCCAGTCACCCAGCAGCACATTAAAACCCTCTCCCTAAAATCCGAGGCAACAAATTGGACAGGACGCAAAACCGTAAGACCTTAACTACAGTAGTTGCGTCATCTTGTAAAATAGAGGGCAAATCCGGTGGCAAAGAAAGCACCGCCCTCTGGTCAGAGAATAAAAGACAGTCAAGTAAAATGTGGCGGACAGTAATCTGGACGCCACAAGCACTGCAGATTGGGGGGTCCTCCCGCCGGAGTAAAAAACCATGCCCGATGCGGAGGCGAGTGAGGAGAACCTCATCCCGCCTGCATGACTGGTAGGACGTACGCCATGGCCGCGTGGTGGCCTTGACCAGACGCAGCTTATTTTCACCCACTGCCAGCCACTCCTCTTCCCACTGACGCAGAACGCGAAAACGCAGGAGGGAGGTAACAGCATGGAGGGGGACGGCACATGCAACAACGTGAGGGAGGGAACACGCATCTTTGGCAGCCACATCCGCCAGTTCGTTTCCCCTAATACCCACGTGCCCCGGCACCCAGCAGAAGGAAACCTCCTTCCCCTGCCGTTGCAGGTGGAGTAGGGCATCATGGATGTTCTGGACGACCGTATCCGCTGGGTACAAGTGTTGCATGGTCTGAAGGGCACTCAGGGAGTCAGAACAGATGAGGAACTTACGACTGGGAACACATCTCATCTGCTCCAATGCCCGCAGGATCGCAAACAATTCGGCATCAAAGATGGTAAACGCCGCAGGAAGCCGTAACTTGACGACTCGATCAGGGAAAACAACAGCACAACCAACAGAGTCCCCCTGTTTAGAGCCATCCGTAAATACTGGTACATGGTCGGGATGCTGGGTTACAATATCATAAAATAAGGAGGTAAAAACAAAAGCAAGAGTGCAGCTCCTCCGGTACTCCGAAAAGTCTAAAAGGACGCTGGGCCTCTGGAGCAACCAGGGAGGCAGGCGAGTAAAACCTTGTCGTTGGGGGGCCACACGCTCGACACCAAGGGACTCAAGCAAATGCTTGGCACGAATCCCAAATGGTCTCGTTGCCCTGGGACGACTAGAAAAGAGACGTTCCATAGGCGGTCGGGCAACGGTAGGGTACGCAGCGGAGGTAGGACAGGCAAGGAATTGACACACCCGTCGCACCATGAGGAGTTTCCGCCGGATGGCGAGCGGCGGTTCCCCTGCCTCAGCACACAGGCTGGGGATGGGACAGGTACGGAAGGCACCAGTGGCCAGCCTGATACCCTCATGGTGTACTGCGTCAAGGACCTTCAGATACGAAGGCCGTGCGGACCCATACACGGTGCAACCATACTCAAGACGCGATCGAACGAAAGCCCTATAAAACTGCAGCAGACGCGACCGATCTGCTCCCCAGGACCGATGGCTCAGACACTTCAAAATATTCAGCGCCTTCAGGGCCCGCACCTTGAGGTCTTTAAGGTGAGGCAACCACGACAACTTGGAATCAAAAGTGAGGCCCAGGAACCTCACAGTGTCTCTAAAAGGAAGAATGGTGTCCCTCAGACGCAATTCAGGAGAGGTAAAAAGACGTCGAGAACGATTAAAATGAACACACACACATTTGTCCGCAGAAAAGGTAAAACCCCTCTTCGCAGTCCATGCCTGTAATCGCTGTATCGTAAGCTGCAACTGCCGACTAGCAGTGACAAGACTGGATGAAGAACAGAAAACAGCAAAATCGTCCACAAACAACGAGCATTGGGCAGGACTCCGGACAGTGGACGTGATACTGTTAATGGCGACGGCAAAGAGGGTGACACTTAAAACGCTTCCCTGAGGAACACCATTCTCCTGCACATACAAATTAGATAGCACATTACCAACCCTATATCGAAAGAGGCGGTGGGAAAGAAAGGACCGAATGAAGATTGGGAGACGGCCACGAAAGCCCCACTCATGGAGTTGATTGAGGATATGGCGGCGCCAAGTAGTGTCATACGCCTTATGAATGTCAAAGAAGACACCTAGACAATGCTGGTTACGCAGGAAGGCCTGCTGGATGGCCGCCTCAAGCAGGGTCAAGTTGTCGATGGTGGAACGACATCTCCGAAAGCCACACTGAGAGGGGCTAAGGAGCTGCCTGGTCTCGAGCAGCCAAACCAGGCGACGGTTGACCATGCGTTCCAACATCTTCCCGACACAGCTCGTCAAAGCAATACTCCGATAACTACTGGGATGCGTTCGGTCCTTCCCCGGTTTGAGGAGGGGTATCAAAATCGCCTCCCTCCACGAGTCAGGGTACGTGCCGGATAACCATATCATATTAAAAAAATTCAGGAGAACTTCCTTGGAAGGCAGTAACAAGTGCTGCAGCATGCTGTACCGGATTTGATCATGGCCATGCGCAGTATCATGTGCCACAGACAGCGCCGAATCCAGTTCCCACATTGTGAAGGGGCAGTTGTAGGGTTCAGAATTTGGAGACCGGAAGTCCAAGTGACCCCTCTCGATGGCAGTGCGGTAGCGGCAGAAATCTGGATCACAGTGAATAGTAGCGGTAGATTCCGCAAAATGCATGGCCAGTGTCTGGGCAATGTCTTTCGGCGCCGTGAGGAGACTTCCCTGATGCAGCAATGCTGTGACAGGTAGCTGGCCGAGTTTCCCGGAAATCCTCCTGATGGCTTCCCATACTTTCGTAGAATTAGGGGAACGGGAGATGGAGTTCAAGAACGATTGCCATGACCGTCGTTTGCTCTCTTTAATCACTCGCCGCGCTTTGGCCCTTGCCACCCGAAAGGCCGCAAGATTGTCAATGGAGGGACACTGCACTTGAAGCGGCGCAGAGCTGCACGGCGGGCTCGGATGGCTGAGCGGCACTCAGTGGTCCACCAAGGGACAGGACGCCTCGTGGGATGACCGGATGACCGTGGGATTGATAATTCAGCAGCATGGGAGATCACGGCTGTAACATGGTCCACCCATTCGTGGACGCTGGCATGGTGTTCCAAAACAGCCAGTTGGCTGAAAAGTGTCCAGTCAGCTCTGCAAAGGTGCCACCTGGGCGGCACTGGTAATGCCACAGCCTCATCCAGGAGGCGAATCCAAAGGGGGAAGTAGTCACTAGAATGGAGGTCTGCAGCAACCTCCCACAGAGCAGAATCCGCGAGTGCTGGAGAGCAAAAGGAAAGGTCAATAGCTGATGACGACCCAGAAGCAGTACAGAAATGAGTGGGAGCACCAGAGTTGAGGATGCACAGTTCTTCAGACATCATGAGGTTTTCCAGAAGGCGACCCCTGGGGCAAGTAGTCGAAGAGCCCCATAAGACATTATGAGCATTGAAGTCCCCCAGAAGAAGAAATGGGCGGGGGAGTTGGCTAATAAGGTCTGCGAGAGCCTCAGAGTCCATCGCATCCTGAGGTGGTAAGTAAAGTGAACAGACTGTGAGCCTCCGACCCACAAGAATGTCAACGGCAACTGCTTGCAAGACTGTAACGAGAGGGAGCTCAGATGAGGGGTGCATTTCACGGACAAAAACCGCAACACCACCTTTTGCCCTTTCCCCCGTCAGATCATCTTTCCGATATACGGTATAGCCCCGTAAAGAAGGAGCATCAGTGGCCCGAAAATGTGTCTCTTGGAGACATAAGCACAAAGGGCACTCTCGTACAAGGAGTTGTAATTCGGCCACATGCGTCCTGAACCCATTCAGGTTCCACTGCAATATGGGAGCCAGTGATCAGGGTGGCTGAACTTTCACCCTGCCTCTGTGTTTTGGAGGAGAGCCCGTACTGGCCGGAGACTTATTCCTGGGGCGAGAAGATCGCCCCCGGTCGACATCAATGTCCATCAGCTCCGATGACGACCCACGGGAGATGTCAGACAGTACGATGGCCTCGTCATCGGACCGACCCTGACCAGTCTCCGCAGGTGGCAAAACCTTCACCTTCGGCGTCTTTGTCTTGGGGGGCTGAGAAGGCAGAGCTTTGGCAGCAGGTGGAGCTGTACCCGCCTGGGCAGAAGGCGCCATATGGGAAGAGGCAGGAAGTACTCCGATGTCAGCAACCACGGCCTTGTCCGACGTTGCGGGGAGAGCCGCAGGTTTCAAAACAACCGCAGCAGCACAAGTGCACTGGCAAACGCAGGTATTAGTGCTAACACTAGCAACCTCCGTTTGCGTAGCAACAGTGGCCATTTGTACTGGTTTTTTCAGAGCGGAAGCGAAAGACGTCGTAAACACAGGAGGTTGCATGGCCTTAAAGAGCTTCTTGGCCTCACCATAGGGGATGCGCTTAGATGTTTTGATCTCCTGGATCTTCCGTTCGTCGAGATAGATGGGGCAGATCCGGCTCCAAACAGGGTGACTCCCAGAGCAATTCACGCACGTCACAGGCGATGAACAATCAGCTCCTTCATGGGCAGGCTGACCACATTTACCACAAGTGGCTATCCCATTGCACCTCAACGTAGTATGCCCAAAGCGCTGACATTTAAAACAGCGCATTGGGTTGGGGAAATAGGGCCTTACTGGCAAACGTAAGAACCCCGCTTTAACATGCTCTGGGAGTCGTGGGCAACTGAACGTGAGAATAAACGAGTCGGATTTGACTAGGTTCCCATCTACTCGTTTCATAATATGCTGCACGTCAACAATACCTTCATCAGCTCATTCAGATTTTAACTCGTCTGTGGGGATATCCACCAAGTCCCTACATGTCACAACACCCTTACTGTAGTTAAGAGTGGAGTGGAGCTCGGTCTCGATAGCGTACTCACCGAGACAGGTTGCTTTCCGAAGAGAAGTCACTTGACGGGAATTAGATGTCTCAACCAACAGAGTCCCATTGCGCAGTCGCTTCACAGATTTAAGTGTTCCTGCAATTCCCTCAAGACCCTTGTGGATGTAAAAGGGAGAAACCCTCTCAAAGCTAGCCTCCTTCCGTTTAATAATCAAAAACACATTCTGATTATCAGCATGTGCTCTGTTACGACAGTCTGATAAATCTCGATCTACACTAGGCGCTGGAGGACTCGCAGCACGAAGTCGCTTCTTCGATGGGGTGTGTTTTCCTACCAGTGGCCCAGCCAAGCCACTGGTAGGGGGAAATGTAGAGGTCGAAGGGTCCATTGCGGTCCCACGAGCAGCTAGGGAACTAAAGGTCCGCTCAGACAGAGCCCCGCGTGCCTGAGTAAGCCGTATACAACTGGGGTGTGGCAGGTGCCCCAGAGGTTGCCCGCTTGCGACTGTTCCACCTCAACAGCCATGCATCTCATAGGCGCGGAGCACACCGGAAGATTGAGGGGTTTGTATAGAGGTTGGCCTTCCTCGCAATCCAGGCGGTCAAGCCAAGATCACCATTCCCCGCAGCACACAACATTCCACCGCCGCGCCATACGGTGGTCGCTGAAGCATGTCCGGGGGTTACGGTACAGGAGACTGGCGGCGCTGACCAGTCCCCAGCTCAGGACCCCGGGGTCGCCAAGCCCGTACTCAGCAAATGAATGCTGAGCCCCTGGGGGCAAAGAAGTGAGAGGGAGCGACGCTCGTGTGCAGTGATTGCACCCTGAATCTTATGCGAGACAGACTTCCAGTTTCCAGAATGAGATTTTCACTCTGCAGCGGAGTGTGCGCTGATATGAAACTTCCTGGCAGATTAAAACTGTGTGCCCGACCGAGACTCGAACTCGGGACCTTTGCCTTTCGCGGGCAAGTGCTCTACCAACTGAGCTACCGAAGCACGACTCACGCCCGGTACTCACAGCTTTACTTCTGCCAGTACCTCGTCTCCTACCTTCCAAACTTTACAGAAGCTCTCCTGCGAACCTTGCACAACTAGCACTCCTGAAAGAAAGGATATTGCGGAGACATGGCTTAGCCACAGCCTGGGGGATGTTTCCAGAATGAGATTTTCACTCTGCAGCGGAGTGTGCGCTGATATGAAACTTCCTGGCAGATTAAAACTGTGTGCCCGACCATGGCTAAGCCATGTCTCCGCAATATCCTTTCTTTCAGGAGTGCTAGTTCTGCAAGGTTCGCAGGAGAGCTTCTGTAAAGTTTGGAAGGTAGGAGACGAGGTACTGGCAGAAGTAAAGCTGTGAGTACCGGGCGTGAGTCGTGCTTCGGTAGCTCAGTTGGTAGAGCACTTGCCCGCGAAAGGCAAAGGTCCCGAGTTCGAGTCTCGGTCGGGCACACAGTTTTAATCTGCCAGGAAGTTTCATATCAGCGCACACTCCGCTGCAGAGTGAAAATCTCATTCTGGAAACATCCCCCAGGCTGTGGCTAAGCCATGTCTCCGCAATATCCTTTCTTTCAGGAGTGCTAGTTCTGCAAGGTTCGCAGGAGAGCTTCTGTAAAGTTTGGAAGGTAGGAGACGAGGTACTGGCAGAAGTAAAGCTGTGAGTACCGGGCGTGAGTCGTGCTTCGGTAGCTCAGTTGGTAGAGCACTTGCCCGCGAAAGGCAAAGGTCCCGAGTTCGAGTCTCGGTCGGGCACACAGTTTTAATCTGCCAGGAAGTTTCATATCAGCGCACACTCCGCTGCAGAGTGAAAATCTCATTCTGGAAACATCCCCCAGGCTGTGGCTAAGCCATGTCTCCGCAATATCCTTTCTTTCAGGAGTGCTAGTTGTGCAAGGTTCGCAGGAGAGCTTCTGTAAAGTTTGGAAGGTAGGAGACGAGGTACTGGCAGAAGTAAAGCTGTGAGTACCGGGCGTGAGTCGTGCTTCGGTAGCTCAGTTGGTAGAGCACTTGCCCGCGAAAGGCAAAGGTCCCGAGTTCGAGTCTCGGTCGGGCACACAGTTTTAATCTGCCAGGAAGTTTCATATCAGCGCACACTCCGCTGCAGAGTGAAAATCTCATTCTGGAAACATCCCCCAGGCTGTGGCTAAGCCATGTCTCCGCAATATCCTTTCTTTCAGGAGTGCTAGTTCTGCAAGGTTCGCAGGAGAGCTTCTGTAAAGTTTTGAAGGTAGGAGACGAGGTACTGGCAGAAGTAAAGCTGTGAGTACCGGGCGTGAGTCGTGCTTCGGTAGCTCAGTTGGTAGAGCACTTGCCCGCGAAAGGCAAAGGTCCCGAGTTCGAGTCTCGGTCGGGCACACAGTTTTAATCTGCCAGGAAGTTTCATATCAGCGCACACTCCGCTGCAGAGTGAAAATCTCATTCTGGAAACATCCCCCAGGCTGTGGCTAAGCCATGTCTCCGCAATATCCTTTCTTTCAGGAGTGCTAGTTGTGCAAGGTTCGCAGGAGAGCTTCTGTAAAGTTTGGAAGGTAGGAGACGAGGTACTGGCAGAAGTAAAGCTGTGAGTACCGGGCGTGAGTCGTGCTTCGGTAGCTCAGTTGGTAGAGCACTTGCCCGCGAAAGGCAAAGGTCCCGAGTTCGAGTCTCGGTCGGGCACACAGTTTTAATCTGCCAGGAAGTTTCATATCAGCGCACACTCCGCTGCAGAGTGATAATCTCATTCTGGAAACATCCCCCAGGCTGTGGCTAAGCCATGTCTCCGCAATATCCTTTCTTTCAGGAGTGCTAGTTCTGCAAGGTTCGCAGGAGAGCTTCTGTAAAGTTTGGAAGGTAGGAGACGAGGTACTGGCAGAAGTAAAGCTGTGAGTACCGGGCGTGAGTCGTGCTTCGGTAGCTCAGTTGGTAGAGCACTTGCCCGCGAAAGGCAAAGGTCCCGAGTTCGAGTCTCGGTCGGGCACACAGTTTTAATCTGCCAGGAAGTTTCATATCAGCGCACACTCCGCTGCAGAGTGAAAATCTCATTCTGGAAACATCCCCCAGGCTGTGGCTAAGCCATGTCTCCGCAATATCCTTTCTTTCAGGAGTGCTAGTTGTGCAAGGTTCGCAGGAGAGCTTCTGTAAAGTTTGGAAGGTAGGAGACGAGGTACTGGCAGAAGTAAAGCTGTGAGTACCGGGCGTGAGTCGTGCTTCGGTAGCTCAGTTGGTAGAGCACTTGCCCGCGAAAGGCAAAGGTCCCGAGTTCGAGTCTCGGTCGGGCACACAGTTTTAATCTGCCAGGAAGTTTCATATCAGCGCACACTCCGCTGCAGAGTGAAAATCTCATTCTGGAAACATCCCCCAGGCTGTGGCTAAGCCATGTCTCCGCAATATCCTTTCTTTCAGGAGTGCTAGTTGTGCAAGGTTCGCAGGAGAGCTTCTGTAAAGTTTGGAAGGTAGGAGACGAGGTACTGGCAGAAGTAAAGCTGTGAGTACCGGGCGTGAGTCGTGCTTCGGTAGCTCAGTTGGTAGAGCACTTGCCCGCGAAAGGCAAAGGTCCCGAGTTCGAGTCTCGGTCGGGCACACAGTTTTAATCTGCCAGGAAGTTTCAGACTTCCAGTTAATCGTAGCCATCTTTAGCGGACAGCTGTCAATTATAACACCCAACGATCGATATCGGGTGACCTTCAAAGCCCATGGAATTTCAGCAGCGTCAAATCCTCGCAAACTGAGTAAACGAAATTTCTGGTCATTAACCCTCGCTCCTGTATGACGACAAAAGGCATCCAAAACCTCCTTCAGCAGTGGTATACCATCATGGGTACGGAGAAGAAACGTAACGTCATCAGCATATGCACGAACGGTAAACCTTTTTCCCAGCAGCGACCAGCCACTCAACCGAGCAGCTATAGTTCGCAATAATGCTTCCAGAAACAGCACGTAGAGCGACATTGATAATGGACTCTCTTGGACGTCCTGACACACCGCGATGGGGGAAGTAAAACGGCCATTTACGTCAATGGACGCCCGAATACCAGTGATTAGAGAGCTAAACAGCTGTCGTGCAGCACCGTTAAAACCAACAGTCGTCAATACTCGCATAAGGAATCCGTGATTGACGCGGTCGAAAGCTTGGTGAAAATCAATGAAAAGCAACGCGCTTGGCACGGGAATGGTGGAAGCAATCGAAATTAAATCTCGACATTCAGCAACGGGAGTCATGAGAGTACGACCCGGAAGACAACTTTGATGGCTCGCGATGATGGTAGTCAACAGTACCGATAGTCGGCTATTGACCGCTCGCGCCACTATTTTATAATCATAGTTGAAGAGGGTTATCGGGCGAACCTGATCCACATGCAATCGTCCTGGCTTTTTGGGAATCAGGACTATTTTAGCAAACTTAAAGCGGCAGAAGGCCTCCGTGAAACATTTCATTCACCACGGAAGTTATTAGGGACCAAAATCGAATATAAAATTCTTTGGGAAGGCCATCGGGGCCAGGTGATTAGTGGGAGGCAGAACGAGCCACAATGTCAAGTATATTATCGCGATGAAATACAGAGAAAACTCTTCCTGGAGAGCTGGTGTAACAACACGATCAAGGAGGGAGGTGAAATCAACAGACGATGGACCGTCTGAGTCCACTTCAGCATAGAGCTCGGAATAGTACTGGTAAAGTACACTCTCAGATTGGGAGGACCACTCACGCCCATCTAGAGAACGAATGGTAGAAAGACACGTCCTTCGAGATCGCTTGTGAAGCCGGAGAAGATTATAGAGGTCAACTCATCCTGTACGATTGAACGAGACTGGGAACGAACACCATCCAATTGCCTACGTTTGAGTTGGAGAAGTTTCGCCTTCACACGGTGGATGTTGACTACCCTCAAGGGGGCATCACGAGCATTATCGTAAATATCGCAAAGGACTGCATAAATAAATTCCCTAGTGCGCCTTATTTCAGCCGTTTTTCAGCGCTAAAACGCTTGAGTGTATTTCAAATCCGGGGTTTAGCAAAGGTAGCCCACCATTCGAGAAATGAGGAATAACGCGTCTGGGACTGGGTTGTCCACCGCCATACGTCTGCGATGATGTCTTCCAGAGGGGTTCGTGAGATGTAGAGTGTTTAGTTTCCATAAAGGGCAGCGTGGAGGGTAAATATCGTAGAGGGAGACCAAGAGATTAATACACTAAGCAGATTCAGAAGGATGTAGGTTGCAGTAGGTACTGGGAGATGAAGAAGCTTGCACAGGATATAGCAGCATGGAGAGCTGCATCAAACCAGTGTCAGGACTGAAGACCACAACAACAACAACAACAACAAAGGGAGCGAAAGATGGACCCGCTGCGGGACGTGTTTAGAGTCGTTCAAACAGCACAGTGATCAGTGAAACTGGCAGGAATTACATCAATCGAAGAAGCTGACTACATATGGGGGCAGATAAATAAAAGCGGTCCAATCGGCTACTTGAAGTAGCTGTAAAAAACGGAAACCACACCAATGTAGGATACCTGCAAACCCAAGCATCCTGGAGATGCAAGGACGTTACCATGTCATTAAGTTCGACAAAATGTATAATTGGGGGTGTGTTGTGCGTACTGTAAAACCTTCGGTGCACACACCATTAGATTATTTGACTTGTCGCTCTAACGAAGTAGGCGAGTGTCAGCAATGTCTCGTGGTCTTATCGTGGCGTGTTTATCTTCTGCCGTTAGGTCAGACGATAGAAATGCCACTTTCACGCTTAGAGTAGCAGATTGACGGTGACCAACTTTTAACAGAACTTGATTAATTTTCTCACACATTTATTAAAATAATAACAAGCACTAAATTACTTAACTTGATTCTGGATGCTGTTTACAATTGACAATCTGAAGTTGCTTTGGTCTTGGTACGTTAATATTATTCTCACATATCTCTGATACTTGACAAAGTGTCTATACATTTATCTTCATGGCTATGTACAAGAATATGATAATCTTATTAGGCGCAGACAAACTTGACTACAGACTAATGCAGACTGGTAATCGGAGGTCTGTACACTCGTTATAATACCTCGCGCGTTCAGGTATCACTGCGCGAGTGCGATCCGCGAGGAGAAAAGGTTCTACGTTAGCAGCAATCTCATTGGCTGCGTTACATATTAATACGCGGATCGGCGGAAGCAGAATTTGGTCCGTCTTTATGGCAGCGCAATCTCGTAGTGCGGAGACGGACGAGCGCTGCGCCTGCGCTGTTGTGCTTAGCGGGGCGCGCTCTAGTGGGAAAGTTGTGTACGCGCTGACTACGCGGAACTATGTACATAACAGGGGGTCTGATCTACACGGTGCAAGGCGCAGTTAAAATCGCCCCCTAACAAAACCTTGCGTGGGTACCGTCGGGGTAAATAAACAACTCCTTCCTTATAAAACCGCGCGCGATCGGTTAAACGACCGGATCCAGACGGAGCGTAAAGAAAAATTAAGGTGAGGTCATAAAACCTACAGCCTATACCGCGACCATCATCTAGCGTTTCGAAGTCCGTCAGCGGGATTCCATCTCGGTAAAGCAGAGCCATACCGGTAGATTTTTCAGGCGCGACATTGAAAAACATAGAATATCCAGGAAGACAAAACACATCAAATAAAACCTCTTGTAAGCACACGATATCAGCTTGGGAATCGTAAATAAACTGGCGTAACGCAGCAAGCCGTAATGGGGAACTTATCCTATTAACATTGAGGGTTAGAAATGTATCCGTTAACAGAGGTAAGGTCAATAAAACAACATTAAGGAAAAAGCACAATCACGTCCGTCTCTCCCCAACGTCCGGAGGCGGGGAAAAGAAAGTATAATGCTAGTCCTCCCCACCTGACGCCGAGGAGTCCTCGTTTTTCTTTTTACGACGCGCCGCAGCACGTGCAGGTTGAAAACGCTGTTTCACACCACTCTGTGAAAACATACACCCTTGATGTGGAGGGGTTGGGCGCACGTCAAGCTCCGATTTGATAGAGGAGCCATCGTCACCGCACTTATTGGAAATCGGGGAGCACAACACAGAATGACCAGCAGCAACATCAGGTACAGAAGAGACAGGTAATGCAGTGCCGGTGTCGGGTGGCATCTCCTGAACATCAGGAAGAGAACCCATAGAATCCTGTTGTTCTACCGTCTCAGCGTGGAGGAAGGGTGGTACTGCAGTAGGACACTGTAAAGGCTGGCCAGCAGGTGACGTCCCTGCGGGAACAACGGAACCCACGGGAACCGTCACGTCGACGGGTGAAGTGGAGGACGCAGATTGGACGCACATTTCAACATCAACAGAAGCAGCTACATCTTCTCTGGTAATACTGGAATCATAATTAACATCAGTAGACAACGCATTACCGCCAGAAGGTGCACCCTCTGTCAACGCTATGTCAGAAGAACGAGACTGGAGTGGGGCGTCCTCGGAATCTGTGCCGTCCTCAGTCCGCCGGCGTTTGACGTGCGCTGCAGGAACCGTCGCCCCCTCGTGGACAGAGGCCGCACTGGTACCCGTCGGTAACGGTGAAAATTCGCGAGGAGTAGGGGGTAATGTTGCCCCTAAATCGCTTAAAGCTGGAGACTGACTGACAGCTGACTGCAAAGATACTATGTCTGCTAACGTTAATGGAAGACGTTTTTGATAAGACGACGTCAGAATAGTAGTACGGCGCGGGCAGTCAGATCTGACATGTCCGCTTTCGTTACAGAGAAAACAAGTTCCTTCTTGCCCTGTATACGTAACATGGATGCGGTAACCACAAACAGTTAAGTGGGAAGGAATATTCTTTTTAACGCACATGTCCACAGTCCGGATACCATTATAACACTGGTGGTGGTGGTTGTTGGATTGTTTAAGGGGGACTAAACAGCTAAGGTCATCAGTCACCCATTCCAAAAAAAAAAACAAAAAAAACAGGCGAGACATAGTCACGAAGCAGGTAAAACCCCAAGGGGAAGGAGACTCCCCCCTCCCAGGCACTGAAAGAACACAAATGCAGCAACTAACACTACAGACAAGAAGAGTACAGATTAACAGCAGACAGAAAGAAACAGAAGAAAAGAAGATGGCCGGAGACTGGTTGACTGACCACGAGAACAAAAAAAGGGAAAGAGTCAACCATCCGACTACACACTAAAATCTGCAACCAAATATGACAGACTTGAGGGCAAGAGACACACAAAGGAAAAGGAGCAGGACCTCCCTAAATAGAACCATAAAAAGGACTACCATGGATAAAATTTAAAACGTCATCAGCCATGGAGGCATCGTCGCATAGAACCAAAGGCAAAGTGCCCGGGAGATTAAAAGACTGCCGGAGGGTGTGCAGTCAGGGACACTCCAACAGAATGTGGGCTACCGTCAGCCGGGACCCACACCGACACAGGGGGGGGGGGGATCCTCCTGACGCAAAAGATGGCCGTGTGTCAGGTAGGTATGGCCGATGCGGAGGCGACACAGGATGACAGAGTCCCTGCGAGAAGCCCGCAGGGAGGAGCGCCACACATCGGTCGTCTCCTTGACAGCCCGCAGTTTATTCGGGGCTGTCATGCCACGCCACTCAACAGACCACATCCCAAGCACCTTATGGCGCAACACCAGCTGCTAATCGCGAGCCGTGAGGCCGATCTCCAAAGCTGGGGCGTCGATCGCCCCTTTGGCCAGCCTGTCAACACGTTCGTTCCCCGGGATGCCAACGTGACCTGGCGTCCAAAAAAATACCACCGAACGACCAGAACAGGTAATGGCGGAAACAGACTCCTGAATAGAGGACACCAGAGGAGAAGAGGGATAGCAGCGGCCGGCAAGGAGCGCTGCTCAACATGGGCAGCATGAGCAAAAGCGTAGGCAGTGCGACCATCAAGCAGGGAACCATCAGTGTAGATAGTCTCACAGCCCGAAAATGAGGCGAGGAGCGCAAGAAAACGGCGACGAAAGGCCTAAGGCGGAACCGAGTCCTTGGGTCCCTGTGCCAAGTCCCGGCGTACGGACAGCTGGGGCAAACACCAGGGAGGCGTAAGTGCACAGACCCGGAAGGGAGGTAGAAGAGGGAATGACCCCAGTTCCGACAGCAGGGACTGGACACGGACAGCTATGGAAAGCACAGACCTAGGTCGCCGTTCGGGCAGATGGAGGACCATGACAGGGAAAAGCAGGCGATGATTGGGATGGCCCGGCGAGCAATGCACGTGGACAGCATAGTCGGCGAGCAGTCGATGGCGGCGAATCCACAGCGGGGGAACCCCGGCCTCCACCAGTATTCTATCCACAGGGCTCGTACGAAAAGCGCCAGTTGCAAGCCGAACCCCAAAGTGGTGTATGGGGTCTAACAACTTCAACACTGAGGGTGATGCAGACCCATAGGCCAGGCTCCCATAATGAAGCCTGGACTGCACAAGGGCTCTGTATAATCGCAACAGCGTGCAGCGATCCGCATCCCAAGATGTGTGGCTCAGGCAGTGGAGGGCGTTGAGGAGCCGGCAGCACTTTTGCTTCAGCTAATATGAGGAACCCATGTGAGCCGGGCATCAAAGACGAGTCCTAAGAAGTGGCATGTGTCCACCACTTCAAGCAGGTGGCCGTCAAGGTAAAGTTCAGGATGAGGGTGGACCACCCGACGCCTGCAGAAGTGCATAACTCGAGTCTTGGCTGCAGAGAACTGAAAACCATGAGCCAGAGCCCATGATGCTGCCTTGCGAACGGCTACTTGCAGCCTGCGTTCGGCGACGCCCATAGTTGTGGAGCCAAATGAGATGCAGAAGTCGTCGGCATACAAAGAAGGAGACACTGACGACCCCACGGCTGCAGCCAGACCATTAATGGCCACTAGAAATAAGGAGACGCTCAACACCGAGCCCTGCGGGACCCCATTTTCCTGTATATAAGATGAACTAGAGGCGGCACCCACTTGCACCCGGAAAGAGCGGCGCAATAAAAAGGTTTGAAGAAAAGCCGGGAGCTGACCACGAAGACCCCACACATGCAACGTAGCAAGGATGTGATGCCTCGCCGGCCGCGGTGGTCTAGCGGTTCTAGGCGCTCAGTCGGGAACCGCGCGACTGCTACGGTCGCAGGTTCCAATCCTGCCTCGGGCATGGATGTATGTGATGTCCTTAGGTAGGTTAGGTTTAACTACTTCTAAGTTCTAGGGGACTAATGACCTCAGAAGTTGAGTCCCATAGTGCTCAGAGCCATTTTTTTTGTGATGCCTCCATGTGGTGTCATACGCCTTCCGCAGATCAAAAAATACAGCAACGAGATGCTGACGTCGGGCAAAGGCCGTACGGATAGCAGATTCCAGCCGCACCAAATTGTCCGCTGCAGACCGGCCCCGACAGAAGCCACCCTGGGATGGAGCGAGGAGACTGCGTGACTCAAGGACCCAACACAAACGCCGCCCCACCATACGTTCGAGCAATTTGCACAAAACGTTGGTGAGGGTAATGGGACGATAGCTGTCCACCGCCAGTGGGTCCGCACCGGGCTTCAAGATGGGGACAATAAGACCCTCTCGCCATTGCGACGGGAACACACCCTCGTTCCAAATGCGGTTAAAGATGGTGAGAATGTGTCTCTGGCAGTCCCTGGAGAGATGCTTCAGCATCTGTGCGTGGATGCAGTCTGGTCCTGGTGATGTATCAGGGCAATAGGCGAGGGCAGCGAGGATTTCTCTCTCGCTGAAAGGAGCATTGTATGTTTCAGAACGACGCGTGTGGAACGATAACGGCGTCTGCTCGGCTCGCTCCTTGAGAGAGCGAAAGGCGGGGGGATAAGTTGCAGTCGCAGAGCTCTTAGCAAAGTGCGCAGCAAGGTGTTCAGCAATGGCGGCAGCGTCCGTGCAGACACCGCCGTCCAAGGAGATCCCAGGGACACCCATAGGGGTCTGGTATCCATAAATCCGCCGGATCCGGGACCACACGAGCGAGGGGGAGACACGGGAGCCCAAGGAGCAGACATACCTCTCCCAGCACTCCTGCTTACGCCGTGCAATAAGACAACGGGCCTAGGCATGGAGCCTCTTAAAGGCGATGAGGGTCTCGAGAGACGGGTGCCGCCTATGACGCTGGAGAGCCCGCCTACGGTCGCGAATAGCCTCAGCAACCTCCAGCGACCACCAGGGTACAGCCTTCCTCCGAGGGAGTCCAGAAGAGCGAGTGATGGCAGCCTCGGCCGCTGAAATGATGGACGTGGTTAAGACACGGACCACCTCGTCAATGTCACCCTGTGGGGGAGACTCAATGGTTGCAGCGGAAGTAAAAGCCGGCCAGTCAGCCCTGTGGAGAACCCAGCGGGGCAGGCGCCCAGAAGAATGACACTTGGGCAGTGACAAATAGATGGTAAAATGGTCACTACCACACAGGTCAGGATGCACTCTCCAGTGGAGGGATGGGACAAGTCCGGAGCTAAGATAGCCGAGAACGAGCCATGGGCCACACTGAAATGCGTGGGAGCACCGGTGATCAAGAGGCTAAGGTCGAGCTGAGCCAACAAATGCTCCACGGCACGACCGCGGTCATCGGAGACAATCCCACCCCATAGAGGGTTGTGGGCATTGAAATCGCCCAGCAACAAGAAAGGTGGTGGCAGTTGGGCTATCAGAGCATCCAGGACATGCTGCGCGACAGCACCATCCGGTGGAAGGTAAATACTGCAGACGGTAACAGCCTGTGGCGTCCACACCCGAACAGCGACAGCCTCTAAAGCTGTTTGTAGAGGTACAAACTCGCTGTGAAGAGAGGTAAGGACATATATGTAGACGCCACCAGACACCCTTTCATAAGCTGCCCGGTTCTTATAATAACCCCAATAGCCACAGATGGCGGGGGTTCGCATTGCTGGAAACCAAGTTTCCTGCAGAGCAATCCAAAGGAAAGGATGAAGGCTGATAAGTTGGCGGAGCTCAGCTAGATGGTGGAAGAAACCGCTGCAGTTCCACTGGAGGATGGTATCGGCCATGGATGGGAAAGGCGTGAAGGGACTGGGGAGGCAGATTACGCCTCTGGGGCCCCTGCTGCTACTGAGTCACCATCTGTACAACAGCCATCCATTGCGTCCGAGGGACTGGCGAGATCCAGGTCCTCAGCGGACGCCAGAATCTCCACCTCATCCTCAGACGCAGAGCTTGTAGGAAGCGGTGGGATGGATGCCACCTCAATGTCGGTAGCCTTGGGGACTTTCTTCTTCTTCTGCTTCTCGCGCTGTGCCTTCGGTGGTTCAGGCTGGGAGGGCGTCACTGGGTCAGTCTCAGGGACAGACGACGACCGTGTGTCCTGACGACTAGGGACCGGCGGTTGTTTGAGCCATTTGCGGCTGTCGGCTTTGGTACCGGTCGGAACTTGCGAAGGGAGGTCCCCAAGGGACCCCTTCCTGGCGCGAGCCGAAGAAGTCTTACGCTTCTCCGGCTGGGAAGGGGGAACTGATGTCCCCGATGGTTGGGGGGGGGGGCGTTGCTCCTGAGGTAGATGGAGCAGGAGCAACAGGGAGTTTAGTGCCCCCCACCATCAAGGGGGCAGGTGTGAGCCTTCGACTCTGAGAGCTGACTGGAGCTGATGGAACTGGAGCAGGAGTGACAGTTGCGGCATAAGAAGGTGTCATACGCACTGGATGAAGCCGATCGTATTTCCGCTTCACCTCAGCGTACGTCAGGCGGTCGATGGTCTTGATTTCAATGATTTTCCGCTCCTTCTGCATAATCGGAAAGTCCGGCGAGCAAGGCGGATGGTGCTCACCACAGTTCACACAGATGGGAGGCGGGGCACAGGGATGATCAGGATGGGATGGCCGACCGCAATCTCGACAGACGAGGTCGGAAGCACAGCATGAAGACATATGGCCGAACTTCCAACAGTTGAAGCACCGCATCAAGGGAGGGATGTATGGCTTGACATCACAACAGTACACCATCACCTTGACCTTCTCAGGTAACGTGTCACCCTCGAAGGCCAAGATGAAGGCACCGGTGGCAACTTGATGATCCCTCGGACCCCGGTGGACGCGCCGGACGAAATGGACACCTCATCGCTCCAAGTTGGCGCGCAGCTCGTCATCGGACTGTAACAGGAGATCCCTGTGGAAGATAATGCCCTGGACCATATTCAGACTTTTATGGGGCGTGATAGTTACGGAGACATCCCCCAGCTTAGTACAAGCGAGCAAGGCCCGCGACTGGGCGGAGGACGCCGTTTTTATCAACACCGATCCGGATCGCATCTTGGACAAGCCCTCCACCTCCCCAAACTTGTCCTCTAAATGCTCTACAAAGAACTGAGGCTTCACGGATATAAAAGATTCCCCATCAGCTCTGGTACAGACAAGATAACTGGGCGAATACGTCTCACTTTCATTCAATGTCTTTCGTTCCTCCCATGGTGTGCGAGGGAGGGGAACGATTTTGGATCATTAACGTTACCTTTAAAATGGGCCCTCGAACGCTTAGAGACTGCTGGTGGCTGGCCACCAGCAAGAGAAGATGTGCCACGCTTCATTGCGTGTCATCCACCCTGATGCCACCTACTCCGACCAAGGGCCCTCCCCACGGGCGCCACCCAGCCACAGCAAAGGCCACCTGGCAGGATGGCCATTGCCGAGAGTCCCGATGCCCCAGGGAGATGGGCATCTACTCCTTGGCATACGTGGGGAGTTAACGGCGCAGGCATCAGTAGAGTGATCCCTGTGTTGTCAGGGGGCTACAACCAACAGGGTACATGGCGGCCCCACCACAACGGACTGGCTACCGTGCTGGATGTTAGGTGACATGTGGTCCATGGTCACCGTCAGTGCAGAAAATGGTCCTGCAGATTGCGTGGCAGAAAGTGCACACAGGAGCGTATCCATGCCCAAGAGATGTAGAGCGGGCAGGACTGCAACGCAACGACGAATAAGCTGGCGAAAGTTCTCAACGCAAGATGGACACAATGCACCAACTAAGGCGCCCTTCCCCAATCGGCTCGCTCTTCGGAAAAATTTTGAGATATGGAGGTCAAACCCGACAGGGGACCATCACATAAGGCCGAAACGTTGGAGACTCCTTTTAGTCGCCTCTTACGACAGGCAGGAATACCGCGGGCCTATTCTAACCCCCGAACCCGTAGGGGGCTATAACACTGGAAGCGATGTTGTGCTGACCAGCGTTCCCATCGGATATGCCGTATGATTCCTAACGGAAGCAACACTGTTTTAAGAAATGAATCGTCCACTTCAGGAGGAAGGTTATAAATTCTAACCGGAGTATACTCGAGTGCCGCATTTACGAGGAGGACTTCACTAACACAACCATCGTGATGTGTAAACAACACTTTAGAACCAACCCGGGAGAGAAGTCTTTCTACTTGACCGGGATCATAAAACTTCGCAAAGAATGCATACAAATCATAGTCAAAGTAAGCAGTATCTACATAATCAGGTGTAACACGGATAACATCAGCCAAGCAATCGTGAATTTCTAAGGAGCCAGGTTGAACACGACGCGTACTCTTGTCAAAACAGAAACGAACAGTAGCTAAACGAGGAACAGATTTAGGAGACTCGACAGACACCATGGCGCGGGCAGAAAACACCGCCGCCAGGAGGAAAACGACAACAAACTACGCTACGCAACTACGATGTGACTCCGGCCGATACACCAACAAGACTGAAGTAGCTTCGACACCAGCGGCGCTGCGGCACAGGCGGAAGTTAACGACGACCTGCTCGCTCGACGCGCAAGGCGACACTGGTGGGGGTTGACACACTGGCGCGCTGACTACTCAGCTACTGGGAGCGGACAAGCAATGAATTATTGTCTGCAAATGGTAAAAAGACGTTTTGGATGTACCACTGAAAATTATTCTTTCCAATTCCTCCAGATGTTGCCACATCGATTACAAGATTTTTGCAAGTAAACGCTCCTTTTTTTTAATTTTTGGTCGCAATTTGCCTTGATTTTTCTGAAAACATATACAAGGGAACACAAAGAGTAATTCACTGACACTTGTCATTGTCGTTGGTGTATAAAAATGTGTCACAGCATTCATCGACTGCACAAGCGACTCTGATTTTCTCTGGAAATGATAAAGTCTGGTCCGTATGAAACCTGACTGTTTTGTAGGCAACATCTTATGAGATAACAATGAGCTTCGTTTTCACGTCAGGTACGAATTTCTCTACAGATTTCCCGTTAATGACATCTGCTCTACAAGTTTACTTGAGGTAAACTTCATAATTTTGCGACTTCCTTTCCCGTATAATTTCGTAAATCTGTTTAAGCAGTTTGAAGCAGCCTGGAAAACAGTAATGTTCATCCCATTTGAAATTCAGAGGACCAAGTCTCATAGATATCCTTCGGTGACGGCGTATTCACACTCACGAGTAGTACTATTTCGCATAGTTTTTCTTTCGCACTTTTGCGAGTTGCATTTCGGCACGTGTTTTGGACTTCGTGTAAATCTTTCCTCTGTACAATTCGTATTCATATTTTACAGACGAAGCAAAAAATGGTTCAAATGGCTCTGAGCACTATGGGACTCAACTGCTGTGGTCATTAGTCCCCTAGAGCTTAGAACTACTTAAACCTAACTAACCTAAGGACGTCACAAACATCCATGCCCGAGGCAGGATTCGAACCTGCGACCGTAGCAGTCGCACGGTTCCGGACTGTGCGCCTAGAACCGCGAGACCACCGCGGCCGGCACAGACGAAGCAGACTACGTACGTTGCTTAAGTATAAGCGTTTTCTTAATCCTTCCTTTAACTAGAAAATTGTAGCCTTTCCGTTCGGTAGATGCTTTCTCTGTGCATGGAAGGTACACTATTTTTGTTCTGGATTTGAACTAGCACAACGATCATCGTTCGAACTGCAATTCAGAGTATCGTCTGACTTCTTTCCTGTTCGCTCTAATGTTTCTCACAATTTGTAATAAAATATCGATATCATTCGAATGGACGTCCAAGAAATTAACTAATAAATAACGTATATGTAGGTCATCAGGAGAAGTAGGTGTTTCCGATTACATACCATGTTCTTGGTATTTCATTTTTTCAAGGTTGAAAACATTGATTAGATTCAACATCACTGTGAAACTGTGGAACCTGGACAAAGGCAGATGCTATCAGCAAGCATACACGATGAAGCCACAAAGAAAATTAATTCACTTTAATCTCCATTGTTAACACTTAGTGCTACCACAAAGGCAACTGCTAATTATTATGGATGTTAAATGAGTTACAGATTCGAGCAAATAGCACTTGTTAACAGTTGTGTCAGAAAAATTATCAACGGAAACTGAAATTCGCGTCAAATTATGATCACATTGTGCCATGTTATCTGTTAGCAAACCACTTAAGTGAAAAGTCGAGTCATTGTGGTGTCACCGCCAGACACCACACTTACTAGGTGGTAGCTTAAATCGGCCGCGGTCCATTAGTACATGTCGGACCCGCGTGTCGCCACTGTCAGGACCGCAGACCGAGCGCCACCACACGGCAGGTCTCGAGAGACGGACTAGCACTCGCCCCAGTTGTACGACGACTTTGCTAGCGACTACACTGACGAAGCCCTTCTCTCATTTGCCGAGAGACAGTTAGAATAGCCTTCAGCTAAGTCCATGGCTACGACCTAGCAAGGCGCCATTTGTAACATTGCATGTATCTTAAGAGTCTCACTTGATTCGTCAAGAGCGATGTACCACAAGGATGGAATAAAGTTAAGTATTTCCGCAGCTACGTACTTTTCTTTATAGCATTCATTACGTATCCTGTTTCAGACTTCACGCCATCCTTCGTGCGCTTATAGCGTGCATTTCGGCCCCCTCAAAAACACTGTGTCGGCACCTCTTGTCGACACAACAGTCATCACCAAAGATAATTTTTCCAGTGGAATCTTCATATTCATGGAACAATATAACATTTCCATGTAAATGTTGATCCATTGTCTGTTGATCCATTGTGTACCCGGGGCAGCGACTGGTCAAATAGTTATCAAGGAAGATCGCCAAACGTCCGTGTGTATTTGAGAAGTTATTTTATTTCTAGTACCATTTTCAGCTTTTCAGTACGACAACTTCAGGCCCCATATGCACTTCATATATGGATATTCGGATGGAGTCATGAGTATCTGCATATCTTAAATTCGTTATTCGAGTGCTGTCTTCGAAGACCTCGCAGCAACGAGTTGTTCTAAAGTTGACATCAAGTTTTCGAAGGAATCACGAATTCACGATATACAATCACTGATGGCTCCAGTATGCCAGTGTCTGAATATCTATGAAGTGCATATGGGGCCTGAAGATGGCATACTGAAATGCTGTAACCAGTAGTCAAAATAAAACAAAACGGCTACTGAAATACGTACGGCTATTTGGCGATATCCCTTGATAAAATTTTCCACGTAAAAGTCCTTATGAGCTATCCTATAAATGTCTTTTAGTTATTGCACCATTGTAAACTTGTATAGTTTGAGATGCAACCGTTTTCGTAATATACGCCAGACAGTCATCTGTGGGACGCGCAGGTCTCGAGAAGCAAGCCGGGTCGAGTTCTTTTTAGGACTGTTCACAAAGCTTTGTCTCACTTACTCTACACCTGCGTCAAACGCACGGGGCACCATGAGAATTTGTTGTATCTTATCGACATCCGGTTTCAATAAAATACGCCACTTATAACTAGGAGAATCTTTACCACACTCTGTACGAAAACTGCGTTGCACAGTTCTGGCCGACTTGGACTCTTAAAACCAAAACACACAGCGAGCATACTCAAGATGAGAAAAATAAGCCATCTTTGCTGCAACTGCCGCTAGAGCTTACGGTGGCATGATTCTTTCCTGTGTACCACGAAAATCGAAACTCAATTTATGTTCCTGAAAAATGACAGCAAGACTAAGTCTGTAGCCGCGCGGAGTGCCCGCGCGGTTTGAGGCGCCATGTCCGGGTTGCGCGGCCCCTCCCACCGGAGGTTCGAGTCCTCTATCGGGCATGGGTGCGTGTGTTGTTCTTAGCATAAGTTAGTTTAAGTAGTGTGTATGTCTAGGGACTGATGACCTCAGCAGTTTAGTCCCTTAGGAATCCACACACATTTGAACTAACAAGGGGAAGGCCTCAGACACGGCCAACCGATTCGGCTCAAATTAGGCAGGCCGCTTTTGTACAACCTAAAACGAAGGACTTTAAGATATTTTGGGTCAAAACCCCCGAAAAATGGCTCTGAGCACTATGCGACGTAACTTCTGAGGTCATCAGTCGCCTAGAACTTAGAACTAATTAAACCTAACTAACCTAAGGACATCACACACATCCATGTCCGAGGCAGGATTCGAACCTGCGACCGTATCAGCAGCGCGGTCCCGGACTGAAGCGCCTAGAACCGCTTGGCCACAACGACCGGCAGTCTGACTTTCTTCTGCAGATCAAAACATTCCAAGTTCCTCAGTTCGAACTCAAACTAAGTACCGTTTCATTAAAATTCAATTTTCTTAAGTGATCAACAGTTGTCTTTTAATTATTATTTCAACTGTCATCTTGAAACTACGTTGTTGTTGTTGTCCGAAGACTGGTTTGATGCAATTCTCCGTGATACTCTATCATATGCAAGCTGCTTCTTTCCAAGTAACTACTGCAGCCTACATCCCTCTGAATCTGCTTACTATATTCATCCCTCGGTCTCCCTCTACGATTTTTACCCTACACGCTTCCCTCCAGTACTAAATCGGGGATCCCTTTATGTCTCTGAATGTGTCCTGCCAACCGATCCCTTCTTTTGATCAGGTTGTACCACAAATTTCTCGTCTTCCCAATTCTATTTAGTACCTCCTCATTAATTACGTGACCTACCCATCTTATCTTCGGCATTCTTCTGTAGCACCACATTCCGAAAGCTTCTATTCGCTTCTTGTCTAAACTATTTATCGTCCATGTTTCACTTCAATACATGGCTACACTCAGTACAAATAATTTCGGAAAGGTCTTCCTCACGCTTAAAATCATACTCGACGTTAGAAAACTTCTCTTCTTCAGAAACGCTTTCCTTGCCATTGGCAGTCTGCATTTTACATCCTCCCTACTTCGACCATCATCAGTTATTTTGCTTCCCAAACTGCAAAACTCATTAAGTGTCTCATTTGTAACCTCCCCCTCTCTTATCGACCTTAATGACAGTGAAAAATTAAACCGCGTGTACCTAATGGAAATTTGGGAAAAGCAATCGTCACCGAAGTTAATCTGTCGGTAAAGAGGGAGCAAAGGGTTACATCTAAGTGAGAGGAAAAATGCAAATGAAACTGGTGGAAATTAATTTTGAAAAGGGGTAAAGTTAATAAAGAAAATAAATGTGCGGCCGTTACGTTAACAATTAACTAGCGGTAATTAGATATTTGAGATTTGGGGGAAATTACGGTTGCCAGTCCTAAGGACAATTACTATAGTAACTGAAAAAGAAAGGTAATTACACATATAATTAGCACTAGAAGCGTGGCAACTGAAGGTTGACACGTGTAGTGTAAAAACTGAAAGTTTGTCAGAAGTAATAAATTTCGCTGCACTCTGACTTAATTTAGCAAAATAATTAATAAAACCGGAAAATTGAAAGTTTATTTAGTGACTGAAATTAATAAGAAGCTTTCTTTCTTAAGCACATCGAAATTCAGTAAAATACGGTTAGTCTTGGACTACCTCAACAATCATTTCAAAAGCTACTTGAATCTACGCAATTTAGAAATAAGAGATTTAGCTTTGAACTTGAATTAAATGATTCTGAACAATTAACAATAGTAAAATTTAGTACGTACCAAGCTGAGCTGCAGTCACAGGTAAGCTAAAATACGGTAACAAAACTCGCACTCTTAATTTGTGCTTGTGTAATCTAAATATTGTAGCCAGCTATGAATACTAAAACTGAACTTTGAAATTAAAGCAGTGAAATGGAATGATTGTACTTTAATGCTGGCGTCTGAATTTCAACGACACTCGGGTTCATTTCGGAAAAGGAAGGGACCCTGCTTGGTAATGCAATTGGGACAATGAGCAACAAAGGTTCATGCTAAGTTGCTGTAATTTTGCGAGGCAAATGGAACAGTTTGAAAAGCTGAGGTCTGCCATACAGTTCTGAAACTTTACGTGCTTTTAGTCTTCCTTGTTGGTTGATTGAAGGTTTGAAGTCGTTGATCGAGGAGGTGGCGACAGTCACTCATTGTCGGCCGTCGCTGTTGCAGAAGCTGGATGTTGGCGCGCCTTCTTCTCGACACGGTCACCAAGCGAAACGGGCTCTTGATGTGCGCCAGCTAATGCTTCCCGTCCGCGACACCATGTCAGAAACTATCATCGCAAGTCGAGCGCAATTACATGCTGCCAAACCCTGAAAGCGCGGCAACTCGCGGGAGCGTCACACAACACACCTGCTCCACTCGCTACTCCAGCCAGACTCCCTCTGCCCGCGCTCCACGCGACAGAGTTAACACTACCAAAGATCCTACACACTTTCGTTCTTCACACGACCTATCGATGTGTTCGTTCGATAGCAGTTTTCCCTAGGCAAGACCCAGCGTAAAAATACAAATAATATTTACGAAACAAACCAATTATACATCGACATAAATGCATAAATATATAAATACAAATAGTAAAACAATTACAATATGTAAAGACACAGAAATGTCATATATTCAGGTAACAAAAATAAGGAAAAAAATTATAGTACAATAGATGGAAATAGGAGGATATGCATTTCCGGCGTTACACATTTCCTAACCTAACTCCCTCAGCATCACCTGATTTAATTCGACTACATTCCGTTATCCTCGTTTTGCTTTTGTTGATGTTCATCTTATATCCTCCTTTCAAGATATTGTATATTTCGTTCAACTGCACTTCCGAGTCCTTTGCTGTCGCTGCCAAAACTGTAATGTCATCGGCAAACCTCAATTTTTTTATTTCTTCTCCCTCGACTGATTCCTCCAAATTTTTCTTTTGTTTCCGTTACTGCTTGCCCAGTATACAGATTGAATAACGTCGGGGAGAGGCTGCAACCCTGTCTCACTCCATTCTCAACTACTGCTCCCCTTTCGTGTCCCTCGACTCTTATAACTGCCCTCTGGTTTCTGTACAAATTGTAAATAGCCTTTTGCGCCATTTATTTTTCTCCTGCCACATTTAAAATTTGGAGGAGAGTATCCCAATCAACATTGTCAAAAGCTGTCAAAAGCTATAAACGTAGGTTTGCCTTTCCTTAACCTATCTTCTATGGGAAGTTGCAGGGTCAGTATTGCCTCGCGTGTTCCTTTATTTCTCCGGAACCCAAATTGATCTTCCCCGAGGTCGACTTCTACGAGTTTTTCCATACTTCTGTAAATCATTCATGTCACTATTTTTCAGCCATCACATATTAAGCTGATAGTTCGATAATATTCACACATGTTAGCACCTGCTTTCTTTGAAACTGTGATTATTATATTCTTCTTAAAGTCTGAGGTATTTCGCCCGTCTCGTACATCTTGCACACCAGATAGAAGAGTTTTGTCATGGCTGGTTCTCCCAAGGCTGTCAGTAGTTGTAATGGAATGTTGTCTACTCCCAGGGCCTTGTTTCAACTTAGACCTTTCAGTGCTCTGTCAAACTCTTCACGAAGTATCATATCTCCCTTCTCATCTTCCGATTCTTCTTCCTTATCCAGAATATTGCCCTCAAGTGCATCTCGCTTGTATAGACCCTCTATATACTCCTTCGACCTTTCTGCTTTCCCTTCTTTGCTTATGTTTTCCATCGGAGCTCTTGACATTCATACTGGTGGTTCTCTTCTCCAGAGGTCTCTTTAATTTTTCTGTAGGCAGTATCTATCTTACCCATAATGATATATGCTTGGAACTATAGCAACCAAATTTATTTATAAAACAAAACGGAAAACATAGATGCTATGAGCTACACTTTTGGGATCTTAATATTGATTCACGCGTTGATTTCAAGTGGACATGTAATGTATTAGATCTCATAAATGAGGTTGCCTTTAACCAGGATGATACGGTTATACAATCTTTGGTGCTAATGGAGTCGTCTGTTATGTACAACACACGTAATCGCTTATACAACATGTCTTTACAAATACTTGAATGTTGTGACGGACTCGCTGTTCCAAGGATATTACGAATAGCAGATTTCACGGTAGAACATCTTCCTTGCAGTAGTACTTGAAGACATGATATACCGCCGTTCCACAAGTCAGCCATCTTCATGCACAGATAAGTAATACAAAATGAAGGAATCTGCCTTCCAATGTAAATGTCCCTGAGCTACGCACATTGTCGAAATCTTACGCAAAGCAACGTTAACGTTAAATACTGCCTGTCTGACAAATAAGTAACTAATCCCCAAGTCACGTTAAATACTGTTACAAAAGTAACGAAGAATGATTTTTTATATATGTCAACAAATAGCTGAAAAAATCTTTCAGAAACAAACCAGCTGCAAATGTGCTACCCTAACATATCCCTTCTGTTCTCCACAAAACCCTAAACTTCGTTCCGTATCGGAACTGGTTTTCGTAATTGAGTGCCACCTGGGTGACCAGACAGGGCGATACTTTGCCATTTGGGCTATTAATAATAGGATTTTGAGCAATTGTTTTAAATAAATGCAACCATAGGCGTTTGGGAGATAGTTTTCTTGATCAACGCGGATTTTGAGCGACACAGACAGATCCAAGTGTATGTGTATGCACCGATTTTACTTTAATGTTATTTGTAGTTACTATTACCGCTACGCTGCCTTGTTAAATACTGAAATATTGCAACCCCAGAGCTCTATCAGTCACCAAATAATGATTCCATGGGTAACATTAAACTGCTATAGATAGGTAATTAGGTATTATAGTAGCGAGTACATATTTTTAACTCATCATAACGTTGGTGGACGAAACAAAATGGGTTTTTCTCTTCTTTCTTGCTACAAACTTATCTGTAATTAGAAACAGCCACAAATGCACGCAGAACAAAAGCCATAACTTGTATTAAATTCTACTGCAAGTAAGAACTGAACTCATTAACAAAACAACAATGTGCAGTAGCTGGTCTCGGCTAAAGTATGGATGAGCGACGTCTTTCAGTTTCAATTCACGGCAGCTAGATCATGTGTAATATCAATTAGGGGGTCCAGACTCCCTGGAAAGTGACCCCCCCCCCTCCCACTTTGGTTTCGTCCTTCCAGCAGCAATGCGATGTGTACAGTAGTGGAAGGCAGGGTTCCTACGAAAGTAATAATAGAATATCTGAAGCATACATGTATCGAATTTATCATGAAAGTAGTAGGCACACATTAAAATAAACAGTCATGATGGAATTACATAGCTCCTTTCATAACACGAGTAACAAAATGAAGCGTTTCCAATTCCTGAATGGAAATTAGTATATAGACACTCGCTGTCCTATTGTGTTATTGCATTGTTAGTACTGTTTCCAACCTCCGTTCATCGTAATTACCTCAAGAATTCTCTTTGGTATTGATCCTGTTAGGTTTTGTAGTTCTTGCAGTGAAATTGTCTCCCAGTCTTCACCTATCGCTCTTTTCAGCTCACACACGGCCGCAGATTGCCTTCGATTGCTATAAACATGCCTTGCAAGTACTCCCAAAAGGTTTCCAAGGGGTTAAGTGCAAGCCAGCGCAAGACATAAATATCTTTATCTTCAGTCCACTTTTTGGTTCTAGTAGAAACATGGACAGAAGCATTATCTTGTTGAAAAATTAGACTCTCTTCCCCCAGGTCCTCGCACTTTCTTATCAAGTTTGTCTCTGGAATCTCAGTGTACATGTTAGAGTTCATTCTGCTGCTCAGACAAGTAATGCGTGATCTACCTTTAGCGCAGAAAGCTGTCCAAAGCATAACACTTCTGCTGCTACGCTCTCAGATCATGCCAATAATATTTAACTCAATCCGGCCCATCTAAATTAAACTTGTTCTCATCACTGAAGATCACTTCAATCACATTCTGATGGCCAAGGAATCCAGCCTGTTTATGTTTGGATGTTAGAGCAGGTTTCTGCAGTCGTTTCTTGACAAAATTTGTCGTACACTATTGGCATTTATTGTTAACCGAAAATCAACAGCAAACTGAGAAGAATAACGGTTTGTGGCCTCTGCTTTGCGCAAAAGTAACCGTTTCGATGCCTTAGACAATTTTCTGCTTTACCCGTGTGTTCGTTCTGTACGTATTGTGCACCCAGTCTAACGAAATTATCAATCACTGTGCTTGAACAGTTCAACATCCTGGTGATTGACGATGAGAGAGTCCGATTTCCGTGAACGCACAGGTTTTTGATTTTTCATCGCATTATACGACGGCTGTTCAAAACGTAAGGTGACTTTTCAAACTGCGCGAGCAACGTACATTCGAGTATCGATCTTTTTTTTTGTTATGTTGGTACACATGTCCTGAACATATGTTCACAGTTTCAACTGTAGAGCATACTTCGGTTGGTTTTGACAGACAGAATGGTTAGATGTGTCTTAGCGTGCTCGGCGATTGTCGATTAGTATAAAAAATGGAGCAAAGAATTTGCATCAAATTTTGTGTGAAAAATGGAATCAAGAACTCCAATATACTTGAAATGTTAACAGTGGCATACGGTGAGTCTGCTCTAAGTAAAGAAAATTTTTACAAGTATACAAGTTGTTCCAAGATGGCCGAGAAGATGGCAGTGAGGAAGCTCGCTCTGGACGCCCCAGCACATCAAAGACAACGTCGAAGCTGCGAACAACATTGTTTTGGAAAATTGTCGAATTACCCGAAGAGAAATTGCTGCGGATGTTGGCATATCGGTCGGCTCGTGTCATGCAATCCTTTCGGATGTTTTGGGCAGAAGACTTGTGTCAGCGAAGTTTGTTCGAAAACTTATCAATTTTGATCAGAAGAACCGTCGCATGAACATCGCTCAGGAGCTCTCGAATGACGTCAATGATGATCGTGATTTGCTCAAAAGGGTCATAACTGGTGACGAAATATGGTTTTACAGTTATGAGGTGGAAATCAAAGCCCAGTCGTCCCAATGGAAGCATCTTCGAGAGCCAAGACAGAAGCACACCAAGTTCGATCAGACATAAAAGTTTTCCTCACTATTTGTTTCACTTACCGTGGCGTAGTGCATCACGAATTGTTGCCTCAAGGTCGTACGGTCAATAAGGAGTATTAACTAGGCGTTATGCACCGTTGAGAAGCAATACGTAAAAAACCGCCGGAACTGTCGAAAAACAATTCATGGCTTTTGTATCATGACAACGCACCTGCTCATTCACCGTTGCTTGTGAGAGATTTTTTAGGTAAAAACAACACGACAATCGTGCCTCAGCCACCATATTCACCGGATTTGGCCCCCTGCGACTTTTACTGTTCCGAAAACTATGAAAGGACGAAGATTTTCGAGTGAGGATTTTGAGACGGCTCCCAAACCCAAGGTCCTCGGCGGTACCTTTGGGGCAGCCACCACAAATTGTATAAAGCGTGGGTAGTGACCAGGATGTAGCTATGTCTGTTGGTCGAAAAATAATTAATGACAAGAATTGCCACAGCTAGAATGAAGAGATAACTTATCTATATTTCTGACGAAACGTGCACCAGCAATACAAGTCCAAGTAATATTCAAGAGTAATCCGTGTACTGAGCCTAGTCGAATACAATAGCAAATATCACACTGCAATGGCTTCCGCTATAAACTCCACGAAAGGCTAGCAATAGACAATCGACAATAGACTGCCCGTCTCGGGACCAGCGCTCCTCCTTACATGCAAAAGGCAGAGGGCGCTGCGGACCCGAGCTCAGCCATGGCGCGACCTCTTCCGTCGGCGGTAACGCCCTGAGATGCCGACGGCCGCGACAGGAACTGTGGCCAGCGATGTCACGGTCAGGGCGCGCGTGCGCGAGTTAGTCGGTTGGTTGGGTCCGCGGACACAACAGAGGAAATAAAAAGTTCATATCTGGAAGTACTCAAGACTGTACTAAAAATTGCTTCTGAGAAGTGCTTCGAGGATCGGAACAAGCTGTGGCACAACTGTATGGTATCTGAGGGGGATTGCTTTGAAGAGGACAACATGGATATGGATAAATAAATAAATATTTTTTTTCATAAACATATAGAGTCACTTTTTGAACATACCTCGTGCATGATTTCTGCGTGGCATCGTCACAGTCTGGGTTTATGTACACAAAACGCACTCCCGCTAATGGTGCCATTTCCTGCCTGCAGCAAAGGCACGTACGCAGACTAACATCACTCACAGCGGACTGCCTTTACACAGATTTCCACCCTCTACCAATTAAATCATTAATGTCTTGTCATATAATGTATTACCGATACCGTTTCACTTCATTTGTAGGATCTCATACTATTGGGTAGACTCTGTGTACAGCTATTCCAGTCGACAATATTAATTTTTCTAGTAATTTAAAAGCCTCTATATTGATTTCCACTACTGCGTACGCGCCCAGTCAGCTGCCAGGGCAACGAGAATTTCCTAACCGTCCACGTAGGCACCATTGGCATGTAACACAACGAAACGTCGCGACTACCACACAACGAAACGCTTGCATCTGTGGCAGCACACGGTTACAAACAGAGGGAGAGTCGAGTAGGAACTATAAATTCTGGGCGGTCAGATACATCACAGATTCAGTACCATTTAGCGGTAAACAATCCACCGACCTAATTTCCCTGCCAGTTTTATTTGGAGTGCCTTGAAAACCAAGTCGCAGTTCAAACGATTAAGAACAGTTTCGAGAGGAACGAAACTTCCGAGCGGAGTGGCCGCGCGGTTCGAGGCGCCATGACACGGATTGTATGGCCCCTCCCGCGGGGGGTTCGAGTCCCCCCTCGGGCACGGGTTTGTGTGTTGTTCTTAACATATGTTAGTTTAAGTTGTGTGTAAGTCTAGGGAGCGATAAACTCAGCAGTTTGGTCCCTTAGGAATTCACACACATTTGAACAAGAACGAAACTTCATGGTCATGATTCCTAATGTACCAGGATCCAAAATCTGAAAACAAATTTCGGCTGCACTAAGTTCTCAAGAAGTTGTTAAATCCCGCACATCTTGTCCCAGTTCCCGTAATAACATTTTAAGAGTTTCAGCATCTTGCTTCCATTTTCCCGCTAGGACTATGTTTCTTAAGTACACAGGTAGCTTTGTGATACAAAATTCTAATTAATTTTGCTGGAGTATGTGGGCTGTATAAAAACTGGCTCTTTTGTAGTATCCGTACGAAGAACGTTGCTGGGCTCTAACACGCAGAATGCTGATGATCTGACATCATTATGAAGCTGTGTATCAGACGAACTTGCGCGATGTCCGACCAGTATGCAGACAAAAATGTTTGGCAAAACTGCCTGCTCGTGGTGTACATCTTCGCGATGCATCACTATCTAAGCGCCGGTCCCTTTTCCAAACATCCGCAAACAAGTTCAGTTCGGGAACACACTGCGCCCTGTAGGTGGCAACGAAAATGCAAACTGCTCGTGTCAGTTCCTGGGATGAATGCCACTGAATGATTTGCGAAAAACCGCACTCTTTCATAGGGGACTGATGACCTCAGAAGTTAAGTCCCATAGTGCTCAGAGCCATTTGAATCATTATTAATGTCATCTCCTAGTGCTGATAAAATACAGTTGGTGTCTTGGTGACAGGGCCCTGATTTGCACCATTACAGTTCAAAACGAAAACACCCTGGGCGACTAAGAGCCACGACATCCAGACCAACAAAAGAATGGCTTCTAACTCCTACAGTCATGATCCTACAAAATCGACTGCCACAGCTTTCATGATTTCTGTGAAAAATCTGTTTATAAATTTTGAAAACAAGTATTACACTTCTGTCTAAGATTCCCAAATAACAGTACAGTGAGGGTCTTTAAATCTGCAACACCATAATGAGTTCAGTATGCAACCAGCAGCAACTGGACATGAAATGTACTACGTCTTTGGATATTCAAATAACTAACATTTCAGTGAAACCGCGCAATGTAGGCTGGTTTAACGGTGTGTGAAACCTCTTATTGAGAAAAGATTTTGTAGCTTTTTTCTCATTCAAAAGCCTTATTTTAATGTTTATTTGTATAAATATTTATTTCATCAGGCAGACACAGGACCTCGATGCACTCTCCTAGATATTAGCAGATTTGCTCAGCGGGTAAACGTAACAACGTGTATGGTACATGAACAGTGTATAGATATAGTAATGAATACATGGAATTTAAGAAATGTCTATCTTACTAACATAACGCCGTTTCCTCATTACGTTCCTGTCGAATGTGCGCAGTCACATCTAACAGGAATGTAATGAGGTGGATGGGAGTGGGTGAGTGATTCTCTGGAGGAGGTGGAGAGGAAGTGTAGTAGACACAGGCAGCTACCAGCTGACGAAACAATTTATTTATTAAACTTCCTGGCAGATTAAAACTGTGTGCCGGGCCGAGACTCGAACTCGGGACCTTTGCCTTTCGCGGGCAAGTGCTCTACCATCTGAGCTACCCAAGCACGACTATCGACCCGTCCTCACAGCTTTACTTCTGCCAGTACCTCGTCTCCTACCTTCCAAATTTTACAGAAGCTATACTGTGAAGGTAGGAGACGAGATACTGGCAGAAGTAAAACTGTGAAGAGGGGTCGTGAGTCGTGCCTGGGTAGCTCAGAAGGTAGAGCACTTGCCCGTAAAAGTATACTGGATGAGAAATTTTAATTTTGTGTCGAATTGTTTGTGCTCTCTGTAGATTGGTTCAGACGTTCTTTGCACAACAGTATTTAGCATGGATAAGGACTGCGACTGCTGTATTCGGATGCGGGCTGAGTTGGCATCTCTTCGCTCCCAGCTTCAGGCAGTGTTGGCTTCAGTCACACAGCTTGAGGCTGTTGCCAATGGGCATCACTGTGGGGGCCGGCCGCGGTGGTCTAGCGGTTCTAGGCGCGCAGTCCGGAACCGCGCGACTGCTACGGTCGCAGGTTCGAATCCTGCCTCGGACATGGATGTGTGTGATGTCCTTAGGTTAGTTAGGTTTAAGTAGTTCTACGTTCTAGGGGACTGATGACCTCAGATGTTAAATCCCATAGTGCTCAGAGCCATTTTTGAATCACTGTGGGGGTCCGGACAGGGGTTTGTCGGGGACGGCCAGCTCGTCCCACGCATCCCCCGATCGGACTATGGCTGTGGCTGCCTGGGATACTGCCCACATTGAGGCTGACCCCTCACCTGTGGTAGAGTGGGAGGGCGTCTCGAGGTGTGGCAGGGATCGAAAGACATTCCGGAGGGCTGAACGGGAGGGAGTTTGTCTGACGCACCAGTTTCAGGCTCTGTCTCTTGCTGATACCGATCTTCGGCCGGATATGGCTGCTTGTCTTCCAGAGGTTGCCCTTCAGTCTGCAAGATCCGGGCGGTCGCAGAGGGTGGGCTTACTGGTAGTTGGGAGCTCCAACGTCAGGCGCGTAATGGGGCCCTTTAGGGATATGTCAGCAAGAGAGGGGAAGAAAAACAATGTGCACTCCGTGTGCATACTGGGGGGAGTCCTTCCGGATGCCATGAAGGGTACATGGTGCACCCATCTGCAGGTGATCGCTCATGTCGGCACCAATGATGTGTGTCGTTATGGATCGGAGGAAATCCTCTCTGGTTTCCGGTGGCTATCTGATTTGGTGAAGACTGCCAGTCTCGCTAGCGGGATGAAAGCAGAGCTCACCATCTGCAGCATCGTCGACAGGACTGACTGCGGACCTTTGGTACAGAGCCGAGTGGAGGGTCTGAATCAGAGGCTGAGACGGTTCTGCGACCGTGTGCGCTGCAGATTCCTCGACTTGCGCCATAGGGTGGTGGGGTTTCGGGTTCCGCTGGATAGCTCAGGAGTCCACTACACTCAGCAAGCGGCTACACGGGTAGCAGGGCTTGTGTGGCGTGGACTGGGCGGTTTTTTAGGTTAGATGGCCTCGGGCAAGTACAGATAGGGCAACAGCCTCAAAGGGTGCGGGGCAAAGTCAGGACATGCGGGGACCAAGCAGCAATCGGTATTGTACTTGTAAACTGTCGAAGCTGCGTTGGTAAAGTTCCGGAACTTCAAGCGCTGATAGCAAGCACAGAAGCTGAAATCATTATAGGTACGGAAAGCTGGCTGAAGCCAGAGATAAATTCTGCCGAAATTTTTACAGAGGTACAGACGGTGTTTAGAAAGGATAGATTGCATGCAACTGGTGGTGGCGTGTTTGTCGCTCTTAGTAGTAGTTTATCCTGTAGTGAAATAGAAGTGGATAGTTGAAGTGAATTATTATGGGTGGAGGTTATACTCAACAACCGAGCTAGGTTAATAATTGTGTAAGGTAGCAGTATTTTGCACCTTACTGTAATATACTAATTGTCGCAAAGACGAGTTAGATATCGGTTATTATGTTATTTATCAGGCAATCAGCCTATTGAAATTAATATAGGGAGTATCAGACGGCATAAGACGCGTATTAACTTCAAGAAATTTGCATGTTGCATGAGGCCGGGGTTCAGGTGATATTTTCACCGAGTTTGGTTGGAGCGGACGAGCGGCACTGCTCAAAGGCAGGGCAGAGGGGTGCGGAAGTTTACAACCGACCATTACGAGTCGGCATGCGAAAGCGTCCCACTGGGGGAGACGCGCCGCCGGAGCAGGTAAGCAACCTTTGCGCGGACAAGACGCAGGCAGGCCTTCGAGGGACGGCGCCTCGTTGGCGCTGGGCGTTACGCCGACGCCACTATGTCGAGATGAGATGGGGCCTAAGGGAGCCTTCCCACGAATCTTAACGTTTTCTGGGGCTTTCTAAGAAACGCGGTTAAGCTGGTGCAATGACTTTTTCCCGCGCAAGGGCGAACAGAAAGACGCGATTGGTGGGTTCAATTTTGAACGGAGTTTCAGTTTGTTCCAAAACATTCTAGGTGCAGTAAGGCGCTGAATGTTTTAATTGCCTGGAAGAAGACAGGAAATAATAGTGGGAGCGAACTGTGCTGGTCTAGAGCCACGCGATTGGCCAGCTCGAAAAATAGCGTGGGGGTGCTTATTTTTGCAGAGGGAAGCTTTCGGAGCTGTTATCGAGGAGAAGCGTCTTAGCTTCTGCTGTAGGAGAGTAAATTCTTTTCAGTGTGCTGTACAGAACTATGAATAAGTCTGCTAGCTGCAACTGAAACTAGTATTTAGTTAGGGGAACTGACGTGTTTTACTGTTAGAGACAGGCTGATTCCGCTAATTACGGTTGGGAATACTGTCTCACAGGAAGCAGACAGGAGCAGAGCAATTCCCTTGAGCCACACTTTATTAAAGACGTTACTGGATTCCGCCTTTGGGCTGGTGAGTCCCGTCTTAAGGAGTGCGAGACGACTGGAAAGAAAGCAGAATTAGCTTTTGAATAGGAGTTTACGGACAGGAAGCCTATTCGCGAAAATAAATTCATTTTTGTTACAATTGAGGCTCCTCGACGACGCAGACGCTATCGGCAGCTTGCTGACCTGTCCACGACGCTGCATTTGGTAACGTGATGCTCGGTTTCGGAATTTATTCCGATATTACGCACGCCTGTGATTACCAGAGATCAGTTTTCCAGCCACGCTCATTGAGAATTTGGTAATTGCAGTAGGTTTGTCTCACGTATTTTATGCTGTCTGACAAGGGGAGAGAGTAGAAAATAACAAGTACAGATGCGTCATCCGACCTTAAGAGTTAGTTTTGCATTTTATCACTTATAAATGTATGTAATTGTTCAGTTTGATGTTAGGAAGATTGGTGTTCAATAAATCTGTTCAGTGCTATCCTTGTTTGTTTAATAGTGATCAGTTCCCTGAACACTATTTAGTCAGTAAATACTAATCAAAATTAGTGAAGGGGCAGTTTTAATTAACAGGTTGGGTCTCATAACAGGCCTTCAGCCAGAGCCAACGAACCGATCCAGTAGGCAAAGTGAAAAAGTGAAAGCATTCTTGTTAAAACCCTCCGACATTTGGCTGACCCGCCTAGGGTCCCTAATCATCATATTATTGAAAGAAACCCCTTCCACTTGGCTCCTTTTACCGACCTCCCGACTCAGCAGCATTAGTGGCAGAACAACAGACAGAAAATCTAGAATACATTTCACATAAATTTCCTCAGCATGTTATAGTCTTAGGTGGAGATTTCAATTTACCAGATATAGACTGGAACACTCAGATGTTTATGACGGGTGGTAGGGACAGAGCATCGAGTGACATTATACTGAGTGCACTATCCGAAAATTACCTCCAGCAATTAAACAGAGAACCGACTCGTGGAGATAACATCTTGGACCTACTGATAACAAACAGACCCGAACTTTTTCACTCTGTAAGCGCAGAACAGGGAATCAGTGATCATAAGGCAGTTGCAGCATCCCTGAATATGGAAGTGAATAGGAATATGAAATAAGGGAGGAAGGTTTATCTGTTTAGCAAGAGTAATAGGAGGCGTATTTCGGCCTACCTAACAGATCAAAAGGAAAATTTCTGTTCCGACACTGACAATATTGAGTGTTTATGGAAAAAGTTCAAGGCAATCTTAAAATGCGTTTCAGACAGGTACGTGCCGAGTAAAACTGTGAGGGACGGGAAAAACCCACCGTGGGTCAACAACAAAGTTAGGAAACTACTGCGAAAACAAAGAGAGCTTCAGTGCAAGTTTAAACGCAGCCAAAACCTCTCAGACAAACAGAAGCTAAAGGATGTCAAAGTTAGCGTAAGGAGGGTTATGCGTGAAGCGTTCAGTGAATTCGAAAGTAGAATTCTATGTACCGACTTGACAGAAAATCCTAGGAAGTTCTGGTCTCACGCCAAATCAGTAAGTGGCTCGAAACAGCATATCCAGACACTCTGGGATGATGTTGGCATTGAAACAGAGGATGACACGTGTAAAGCTGAAATACTAAACACATTTTTCCAAAGCTGTTTCACAGAAGAAGACCGCACTGCAGTTACTTCTCTAAATCCTCGCACGAACGAAAAAATGGCTGACATCGAAATAAGTGTCCAAGGAATAGAAAAGCAACTGAAATCACTCAACAGAGGAAAGTCCACTGGACCTGACGGGATACAAATTCGATTCTACACAGAGTACGCAAAAGAACTTGCCCCCCCTTCTAACAGCCGTGTACCGCAAGTGTCTAGAGGAACGGAAGGTTCCAAATGATTGGAAAAGAGCACAGGTAGTCCAAGTTTTCAAAAAGGGTCGTCGAGTGGATGCGCAAAACTATAGGCCTATATCTCTGACATCGATCTGTCGTAGAATTTTAGAACATGTTTTCTGCTCAGGTATCATGTCATTTCTGGAAACCCAGAATCTACTCTGTAGGAATCAACACGGATTCCGGAAACAGCGATCGTGTGAGACCCAACTCGCTTTATTTGTTCATGAGACCCAGAAAATATTAGACACAGGCTCCCAGGTAGATGCCATTTTCCTTGACTTCCGGAAGGCGTTCGATACAGTTCCGCACTGTCGCCTGATAAACAAAATAAGAGCCTACGGAATATCAGACCAGCTGTGTGGTTGGATTGAAGAGTTTTTAACAAACAGAACACAGCATGTTGTTCTCAATGCAGAGGCGTCTACAGACGTTAAAGTAACTTCTGGCGTGCCACAGGGGAGTGTTATGGGACCATTGCTTTTCACAATATATATAAATGACCTAGTAGATAGTGTCGGAAGTTCCATGCGGCTTTTAGCGGATGATGCTTTAGTATATAGAGAAGTTGCAGCATTAGAAAACTTCAGTGAAATGCAGGAAGATCTGCAGCGGATAGGCACTTGGTGCAGGGAGTGGCAACTGACCCTTAACATAGACAAATGTAATGTATTGCGAATACATAGAAAGAAGGATCCTTTATTGTATGATTATATGATAGCGAAACAAACACTGGTAGCAGTTACTTCTGTAAAATATCTGGGAGTATGCGTGCGGAATGATTTGAAGTGGAATGATCATATAAAATTAATTGTTGGTAAGGCGGATATCAGGTTGAGATTCATTGGGACAGTCCTTAGAAAATGTAGTCCATCAACAAAGGAGGTGGCTTACAAAACACTCGTTCGACCTATACTTGAGTATTGCTCATCAGTGTGGGTTGACAGAGAGAAGATCCAAAGAAGAGCGGCGCGTTTCGTCACAGGGTTATTTGGTAAGCGTGATACCGTTACAGAAATGTTTAGCAAACTCAAGTAGCAGACTCTGCAAGAGAGGCGCACTGCATCGCGGTGTAGCTTGCTGTCCAGGTTTCGAGAGGGTGCGTTTCTGGATGAGGTATAGAATATATTGTTTCCTCCTACTTATACCTCCCGAGGAGATCACGAATGTAAAATTAGACAGATTCGAGCGCGCACGGAGGCTTTCAGACAGTCGTTCTTCCCGCGAACCATACGCGACTGGAACAGGAAAGGAAGGTAATGACAGTGGCACGTAAAGTGCCCTCCGCCACACACCGTTGGGTGGCTTGCGGAGTATAAATGTAGATGTAGATGTAGAAAGGCAAAGGTCCCGAGTTCGAGTCTCCGTCTGGCACACAGTTTTAATCTGCCAGGAAATTTCATATCAGCGACAATGTGCTGCATAGTGAAAAACTCATTTGGGAATTTATTTATTCTTTGGTAAAGGGGCGTAGAAACTGGGTGCCCATGGGAGGCGGGTTTCAGATGGCGGACGATGAATCTTAAACCGAGTTTCCGTCGCACGAGGAATTTTGCGCTGCGTAGTACATAAAGCGCACGGCGTAGTGAGTCATCTCCTCGCCAGAGACAGCACAGTCGTAGTGTTTTCCGACACAACGCAATGCGTGTTGCGGCAGCGACTTATCGTCAGGCGCGGCAGGCCAGCAGATTCTGTACGAGTCTAACGCGGTGTACTCTGCGTACCAGTGTAGCAGTTGCTGCAAGTCGAGTAAGGTCCGTGTGTGAAATAGCTACAAAATGTGTTAAAAGTCTGCAAGCAAATTTCAGTGTCCAGGAAGATAATCTGTCAACAGACGCAGTGCCAGAAACGTATTGCTGACTGTTTCTCAGCACTTGGCATAAGACTGGAGTGAATAATCTTTTTCTTTGTCGTCCATTGTAGGTCCAGCAATCAGCAGTACTAGGAGTTTTCTTTTCTCCTATGCAACTCATTAATCTTGTGCTACTCGCGTAGTTTTTGATGACATAAATATTCCCGCGGAGTACAAATATACTCCAAATATTTTTGTTTATAAAATAAAGATTTTTTTGTTTAATCATTTTGTTTTTTACTTCCTTTTCTGTTCGTAAGTAAATTAGTTTCATCGTACTACTAAAACGAGAGATCATACATTTAATTTTAAAAACGTAAAATGATTTTTCGTCATAATATGAATAATTACACAAGTAGTAATTAAATTATGTATAATGATTTTACTGAAGCAGCTTATAACACAAAAAAAAACAGAGTAACTATGTACAATACAAAATCATGGACAATTCTTACAACCTATACTAGTTGCTGAGAGTTCAACACACACCCATTCATAATATTTTGCACACACTCTCCGTGTTGATCGGTTTCTTGATCTGACGCATAGTTTGCAAATGTCCCTTGACCTCTTTCTTTAGTTCAAACGTTTTATTTCTGTATCCTCTCGTAACAACATAAGTTGTTACAGCTCTTAGTTGTCTGTGTTTCATGGACAGATTGATCCACTGCTGAATTTGAGGTTTCACCGTTTGTCAACCGATTTCGTCAAAGAAAGCTTTCGCATAGTTTGAACACTCGTCCCAGCCAGCCCACGTGAACTGAATAGAAAACTGAATAGTGAATGCACAACGTATTTAAGTTTTGCGTTCGTGCAACGGAAAACGCCCTGGCCTATTTCGCGCTGCGCAGTAATCCTTGGTCGTGCGGTAGCGTTCTCGCTTCCCATGCCCTGGGTCCCGGGTTCGATTCCCGGCGGGGTCAGGGATTTTCTCTGCCTCGTGATGACTGTGTGTTGTGTGCTGTCCTTAGGTTAGTTAGGTTTAAGTAGTTCTAAGTTCTAGGGGACTGATGACCATAGCTGTTAAGTCCCATAGTGCTCACAAGGGAACCTCCCCATCGCACCCCCCTCAGATTTAGTTATAATTTGGCACAGTGGATAGGCCTTGAAAAACTGAACACCGATCAGTCGAGAAAACAGGAAGAAGTTGTGTGGAACTATGAAAAAATAAGCAAAATATACAAAGTGAGTATTGCATGGGCAACATAGGTAACATCAAGGTTATTATGGGCTCAGTAGCGCCGTGGTCCTGTGGTTAGCGTGAGCAGCTGCGGAGCGAGAGGTCCTTGGTTCAAGTCTACCCTCGAGCGAAAAGTGTACTTGCTTTATTTTTGCAAAGTTATGATCTGTCCGTTCGTTCATTGACGTCTATGTTCACTGTAATAAGTTTAGTGTCTGTGTTTTGCGACCGCACCGCAAAACCGTGCGATTAGTAGACGAAAGGACGTGCCTTTCCAATGGGAACCGAAAACATTTGATCCAGGAAAACACGTCTGATATGTTCTATACGACACTGGTGACGGCATGTGCGTCACATGGCAGGAATATGTTGTCTACCCACCTAAGTTGCACACTTGGCGAATGGGTAAAAAGATTCTTCTACCTTACCCGATTTAGGATTTTTTGTGGATGTGATAATCACTCTCAAAAAAGTGATGAAAACATAAGAGTGTGTCACATAAACTGCAACAAATGAATGCAACAGCTTCACAGTCGCACAGTTTTCTCTGTGCTCTGTCAAAACATATGTTTTTAACGTTTTCAAATTTTTCCGTGTGTAGACCGTCAAATCCTGCATATGTCCAAGCAATTCTGAACATGTCCTGGAATTTTGGAGAGCGAAATTGATTGTGTGTGAGTGCCTGAACTCTGATAATTGTCTGAAAATAAAAATTAAAAGTTTCTACTTGGGGGAAGAATTGAACCTAGGACCTCTTATTTCGCAGCTGCTCACGCTAACCACGGGACCACGGCGCTCCTGTGCTCACATTATCCTTGATGTTGCCCATGGACTACTCAGTTTGTATATTTTGCTTATTTTTTCATAGTTCCACACAACTTCTTCCTGTTTTCTCGCCGGCCGACGTGGCCGTGCGGTTAAAGGCGCTGCAGTCTGGAACCGCAAGACCGCTACGGTCGCAGGTTCGAATCCTGCCTCGGGCATGGATGTTTGTGATGTCCTTAGGTTAGTTAGGTTTAACTAGTTCTAAGTTCTAGGGGACTAATGACCTCAGCAGTTGAGTCCCATAGTGCTCAGAGCCATTTGAACCATTTGAACCTGTTTTCTCGATTAATCTGTTTTCAGTTTTTCAAGGCCTATGCACTGTGCCAAATTATAACTAAATCTGAGGGGGTCGCGGTTGGGAGGTTCCCTTGTCAGAGCCAGTATCCCTTCTCCTGGGAAAACCCGCCTGCTGGCTGGTGTGTACGCGCTTGCTGTCAGTTTTCTGCAGCCGTGTCTCCAGCAGCTGCCTTAGAGTACAGACAACGGGAAGCCACGACGTTTGGAATGAGGATTTACTGCAAACTTCGTACACTCGTAGTACTCCATGAGGACAGAAAAAATGTGTAAGCAGTTGCGCGTACTTCTCAAGCGTTATTGATAAAATCGCAAGATTATTTGGGTCGTCGATTATATATCTGTGCGTGGCCATTTTAACCATGAAGCGGCAGCCGAGTGGTAGCCGGCACGGTAGCTCAGCGTGTTCCGTCAGAAGGTTAGCTACCCTCTGTAACAAAAAACTGAGCGGCCGGATCCTGAACAGGTGTCATCGGACGTCCGCCCCGAACAAATTCAACGAACGGTATAGAACAAAATGAGATCAAAAAAAAAAAAAGAAACAAGTGGTTAGCGTTCAAGCCCCGTAATCGCTAGATCGCTGGATCGAATCCCGTTCGTCAGTTTCTTTTTCTTTTTTTTTTTTTTTTTGTTTTCCACACAGTCATTTTCTTTTACAATGTTATTTGGCAGTCTACAAGTTTTTACTACCACAAATAATATAACATTCATTACTATCGACTAGTAAACTGAAAATGTATGCTGGTCCGTGATTTGAGAAGTCCCCTATACCTGGAAGGAGCCCGAAACAACTTGTAACCTGCAAGTTTTGACCGGCACAGACGGCTTTCGAAAGATGTACAATTAATCGTCGCTTTCGAAATTACGAGTGCAAGTTGCAGGATGGTATTTTTCGTAAAAAAATGGAAAACATAAAGCTAAACGGCACCAGCTGCATTGAATAAATGCTATATTTCCGCATACGCAAGGTCTTTTGAGGTTTTCCGTGGAGAAACAAACCTCGTTAACATTTTCAAAAACCTCTCTTTCAGCCGATAATTTGGAAGCAAAATATACATAACACAGCTTTTCCTTAAATATCGGCGCTGATTATTGGTCTACATCTACATCTACATTCATACTCCGCAAGCCACCCAACGGTGTGTGGCGGAGGGCACTTTACGTGCCACTGTCATTACCTCCCTTTCCTGTTCCAGTCGCGTATGGTTCGCGGGAAGAACGACTGTCTGAAAGCCTCCGTGCGCGCTCTAATCTCTCTAATTTTACATTCGTGATCTCCTCGGGAGGTATAAGTAGGGGGAAGCAATATACTCGATACCTCATCCAGAAACGCACCCTCTCGAAACCTGGCGAGCAAGCTACACCGCGATGCAGAGCGCCTCTCTTGCAGAGTCTGCCACTTGAGTTTATTAAACATCTCCGTAACGCTATCACGGTTACCAAATAACCCTGTGACGAAACGCGCCGCTCTTCTTTGGATCTTCTCTATCTCCTCCGTCAACCCGATCTGGTACGGATCCCACACTGATGAGCAATACTCAAGTATAGGTCGAACGAGTGTTTTGTAAGCCACCTCCTTTGTTGCTGGACTACATTTTCTAAGCACTCTCCCAATGAATCTCAACCTGGTACCCGCCTTACCAACAATTAATTTTATATGATCATTCCACTTCAAATCGTTCCGCACGCATACTCCCAGATATTTTACAGAAGTAACTGCTACCAGTGTTTGTTCCGCTATCATATAATCATACAATAAGGGATCCTTCTTTCTGTGTATTCGCAATACATTACATTTGTCTATGTAAAGGGACAGTTGCCACTCCCTGCACCAAGTGCCTATCCGCTGCAGATCTTCTTGCATTTCGCTACAATTTTCTAATGCTGCAACTTCTCTGTATACTACAGTATCATCCGCGAAAAGCCGCATGGAACTTCCGACACTATCTACTAGGTCATTTATATATATTGTGAAAAGCAATGGTCCCATAACACTTCCCTGTGGCACGCCAGAGGTTACCTTAACGTCTGTAGACGTCTCTCCATTGATAACAACATGCTGTGTTCTGTTTGCTAAAAAATCTTCAATCCAGCCACACAGCTGGTCTGATATTCCGTAGGCTCTTACTTTGTTTATCAGGCGACAGTGCGGAACTGTATCGAACGCCTTCCGGAAGTCAAGAAAAATAGCATCTACCTGGGAGCCTGTATCTAATATTTTCTGGGTCTCATGACCAAATAACGCGAGTTGGGTCTCACACGATCGCTGTTTCCGGAATCCATGTTGATTCCTACATAGTAGATTCTGGGTTTCCAAAAACGACATGATACTAGAGCAAAAAACATGTTCTAAAATTCTACAACAGATCGACGTCAGAGATATAGGTCTATAGTTTCGCGCATCTGCTCGACGACCCTTCTTGAAGACTGGGACTACCTGTGCTCTTTTCCAATCATTTGGAACCCTCCGTTCCTCTAGAGACTTGCGGTACACGGCTGTTAGAAGGGGGGCAAGTTCTTTCGCGTACTCTGTGTAGAATCGAATTGGTATCCCGTCAGGTCCAGTGGACTTTCCTCTGTTGAGTGATTCCAGTTGCTTTTCTATTCCTTGGACACTTATTTCGATGTCAGCCATTTTTTCGTTTGTGCGAGGATTTAGAGAAGGAACTGAAGTGCGGTCTTCCTCTGTGAAACAGCTTTGGAAAAAGGTGTTTAGTATTTCAGCTTTACGCGTGTCATCCTCTGTTTCAATGCCATCATCATCCCGGAGTGTCTGGATATGCTGTTTCGAGCCACTTACTGATTTAACGTAAGACCAGAACTTCCTAGGATTTTCTGTCAAGTCTGTACATAGAATTTTACTTTCGAATTCACTGAACGCTTCTCGCATAGCCCTCCTTACGCTAACTTTGACATCGCTTAGCTTCTGTTTGTCTGAGAGGTTTTGGCTGCGTTTAAACTTGGAGTGAAGCTCTCTTTGCTTTCGCAGTAGTTTCCTAACTTTGTTGTTGACCCACGGTGGGTTTTTCCCGTCCCTCACAGTTTTACTCGGCACGTGCCTGTCTAAAACGCATTTTACGATTGCCTTGAACTTTTTCCATAAACACTCAACATTATCAGTGTCGGAACAGAAATTTTCGTTTTGATCTGTTAGGTAGTCTGAAATCTGCCTTCTATTACTCTTGCTAAACAGATAAACCTACCTCCTTTTTTTATATTCCTATTAACTTCCATATTCAGGGATGCTACAACGGCCTTATGGTCACTGATTCCCTGTTCTGCGCTTACAGAGTCGAAAAGTTCGGGTCTGTTTGTTATCAGGAGGTCCAAGATGTTATCTCCACGAGTCGGTTCTCTGTTTAATTGCTCGAGGTAATTTTCGGATAGTGCACTCAGTATAATGTCACTCGATGCTCTGTCCCTACCACCCGTCCTAAACATCTGAGTGTCCCAGTCTATATCTGGTAAATTGAAATCTCCACCTAAGACTATAACATGCTGAGGAAATTTATGCGAAATGTATTCCAAATTTTCTCTCAGTTGTTCTGCCACTAACGCTGCTGAGTCGGGAGGTCGGTAAAAGGAGCCAATTATTAACCCAGCTCGGTTGTTGAGTGTAACCTCCACCCATAATAATTCACAGGAACTATCCACTTCTACTTCACTACAGGATAAACTACTACTAACAGCGACAAACACTCCACCACCGGTTGAATGCAATCTATCCTTTCTAAACACCGTCTGTACCTCTGTAAAAATTTCGGCAGAATTTATCTCTGGCTTAAGCCAGCTCTCTGTACCTATAACGATTTCAGCTTCGGTGCTTTCTATCAGCGCTTGAAGTTCCGGTACTTTACCAACGCAGCTTCGGCAGTTTACAATTACAATACCGATTGCTGCTTGGTCCCCGCATGTCCTGACTTTGCTCCGCACCCTTTGAGGCTGTTGCCCTTTCTGTACTTGCCCGAGGCCATCTAACCTAAAAAACCGCCCAGTCCACGCCACACAACCCCTGCTACCCGTGTAGTATCGAGTGTATTTTAATAGCGTCTTCACGAGAAGCAATTTCTCGTTCTCTTTCGATTAAATCCGAACAATTTTGAACACACGGACAAGCATACATTTTCCGTATCACTTTATGCGTTTCCTCGTTTACTAGTCGATAGTTATGAGTATTTGCGATAGTAAAAATTTGTAGACTGCCGAATAGCATTGTAAATTTAATAAAAGTTCATCCGATTACACGTATTTTTCCCATTATATCAATTGTAGTATAAATAGTAAAGAAAATTACTGTGCTGAAAATAAAAAAAACTGACGAACGAGATTCGATCCAGCGACCCAGCGATTACGGGGCTTGAACGCCGACGACTTGGATGCCGTTCGTCGTAAAAATGTCCAAACACAGGGATATATTTGACGACCAAAATTATCTTGCGATTTTCTCAATAACGCTTGAGAAGTACGCGCTACTGCTTACACATTTTGTTCTCCTCACGGAGTACTACGAGTGTACGAAATTTACAGTAAATCCGCATTCCAAACGTCGTGGCCTCCCGTAGTGAGTCAGGTGGCGGTGCGTCGTCTCCCGTGGCTGCACGCGGAGTGTACGCACATTCTGGGTCAGTGACGTAGACCGGTGTCGCCCAGGATCGAACCCCAGACTGGAGCACCAACAGTCGCCATATCCCAATGGTTCACTGCAGCGAGGCCGTCAATTTGTATCTCAGAACATGAGGCGGTTTTAGCACCTCCGCCAGGCAGTCACGAGGAGATGGTGGCAGAGTGTAGGTGGTCAGATGGAGGAAGATGTCTGTCGGTGGTCGTTCATTCACATCCCCTCTGCGCTTATGGCAGATGCGTTAGAGAGCGTCGAAGACTCTGTGGTGGGCGCACATCCATAGCCCGACCGTGCCGATTACCTGGTCGGTCAGCCCTGGATATATACTATGTGATCAAAACTACCCGGACACACCCAAAAACATACGTTTTTCATATCAGCTGCTTTTGTGATGCCACCTACTGCCAGGTATTCCATATCAGTGACCTCAGTAGTCATTAGACATCGTAAGCGAGCAGAATGGGGCCCTCCGTGAAACTCACGGACTTCGAATGTGGCCAAGTGATTAGGTGTCACTTGTGTCATATGTCTGTACGTGAGATTTCTGTGGTGTCACCGCCAGACACCACACTTGCTAGGTGGCAGCCTTAAAATCGGCCGCGGTCCGTTAGTATACGTCGGACCCGCGTGTCGCCACTATCAGTGATTGCAGACCGAGCGCCGCCACATGGCAGGTCTAGTCTAGAGAGACTCCCTAGCACTCGCCCCAATTGTACAGCCGACTTTGCTAGCGATGGTTCACTGACTACATACGCTCTCATTTGCAGAGACGACAGTTTAGCATAGCCTTCAGCTACGTCATTTGCTACGACCTAGCAAGGCGTCATATTCAGTAACTATGCATGTATTCTGAACAGATAATATTGCGAATCATGTACCGTTAAGAGCGACGTTCATTATTAATGGATTAAAGTTATCAAACTAATTACGATCGCTTTCTCAATTCTAATTCCTTGTCATGTTCCGGACCTCACGTCAGTATAGTTCTTCCCTCCTCACGCCAGCCTGCGTGAGCTAAAACGCGTGTATTTCGGCCTCCTCTAGTAACACGGTGTTGGCTCTTCTGCCAACACAACAATTCCACGCTCATGAACATCCCTAGGTCCACTGTTTCCGATGTGACAGTGAAGTGGAAACGGGAAGGGACACGTACAGCACAAAAGCATACAGGCCAACCTTGTCTGTTGACCGACAGAGACCGCCAACAGTTGAAGAGGGTAGTAACGTGTATTAGGCAGACATCTATCCAGACCATCACACAGGAATTCCAAACTGCATCAGGATCCACTGTAAGTACTATGACGGTTAGGTGGGAGGTGAGAAAACGTGGATTTCATGGTCGAGCGGCTACTCATAAGCCACACATCACGCCAGTAAATGCCAAACGACGCCTCGCTTGGTGTAAGAAGGGTAAAGGTTGGACGGTTGAATAGTGGAAAAACGTTGTGTGGAGTGACAAATCACGGTACACAATGTGGCGATCCGATGGCAGGGTGTGAGTATGGTGAATGCCATGTGGACGTCATCTCCCAGCGTGTGTAGTGCCTACAGTAAAATTCGGAGGCGATGGTGTTATGGTGTGGTCGTGTTTTTCATGTAGGGGGCTTGTAAACCTTGTTGTTTTGCGTGGTACTATCACAACACAGGCCTACATTGATGCTTTAAACACCTTCTTGCTTCCCACTGTTGAAGAGCATTTCAGGGATGGCGATGCATCTTTCAACACGATCGAGCACCTGTTCATAATGCATGGCTTGTGGCCGAGTGGTTACACGACGATAACATCCCTGTAATGGACTGGCCTGCACAGAGTCCTGACCTGAATCCTATAGAACACCTTTTGGATGTTTTGGAACTCCGACTTAATGCAGTTCTCAGCGACCGACATCGACTCTTCTCAGTGCAGCACACCGTGAAGAATGGGCTGCCATTCCCCAAGAAACCTTCACCTGGTTGAACGTATACCTGCGAGAGTGAAAGCTGTCATCAAGGCTAAGGATGGGCCAACACCATATTGAATTCCAGCATTACCTATGGAAGGCGCCACGAACCTGTAAGTCATTTTCAGTCAGGTGTCCGGATACTTTTTATCACATATTGCATATACAGCAAAATTGTGCCTATTACTGGCGGAAGACACGTACTACCGCATACTAATACCGTTGAAACTTCCTGAAGCCTCGTCGTTTCCTGGAGAACTGGGTCGCTATTGAGGAAGCTGCTGGTTCAGAGAAATGCTGCATAGACTGCCTGCATCTCGTGTCCTGAATGTGGCACTGGGCTCCTACACCGTTACAGAAATCTATGACAATGGTACAGAAGGAATCAGTGTGGGGGAAAGTCGACTGGTCAGAGGAAGAGCGAGATACGGTAGGGTAAGATCGGCGGATGATACGAAAACAAGAAACAGAAATAGAAAGGGATGAGTGAAGCATATGGGAAGCTATGCTGATGGTAAGACATAAATCTTCAATCCACTCTTGAATACACAGTGATTTTGGGCGTTGTTGTTGTTGTTGTTGTTGTTGTTGTGGTCTTCAGTCCTGAGACTGGTTTGATGCAGCTCTCCACGCTACTCTATCTTGCGCAAGCTTCTTCATCTCCCAGTACCTACTGTAACCTACATCCTTCTGAATCTGCTTGGTGTATTCATCTCTTGGACTCCCTCTACGATTTTTACCCTCCACGCTGCCCTCCAGTACTAAATTGGTGATCCCTTGATGCCTCAGAACATGTCCTACCAACCGATCCCTTCTTCTAGTCAAGTTGTGCCACAAACTTCTCTTCTCCCAAATCCTATTCAACACCTCCTCATTAGTTATGTGATCTACCCATCTAATCTTCAGCATTCTCCTGTAGCACCACATTTCGAAAGCTTCTATTCTCTTCTTGTCTAAACTATTTATCGTCCATGTTTCACTTCCATACATGGCTACACTCCATACAAATACTTTCAGAAACGACTTCCTGACACTTAAATCTATACTCGATGTTAACAAATTTCTCTTCTTCAGAAACGCTTTCCTTGCCATTACCAGTCTACAGTTTATATCCTCTCTACTTCGACCATCATCAGTTATTTTGCTCCCCTAATAGCAAAACTCCTTTACTACTTTAAGTGTGTCATTTCCTAATCTAATACCCTCAACATCACCCGACTTAATTCGACTACATTCCATTATCCTCGTTTAGCTTTTGTTGATGTTCATCTTATATCCTCCCTTCAAGACACTATCCATTCCGTTCAACTGCTCTTCCAAGTCCTTTGCTGTCTCTGACAGAATTACAATGTCATCGGCGAACCTCAAAGTTTTTATTTCTTCTCCATGGATTTTAATACCTACTCCGAATTTTTCTTTTCTTTCCTTCACTGCTTGCTTAATACACAGATTTAATAACATCGGGAAGAGGCTACAACCCTGTCTCACTCCCTTCCCAACCGCTGCTTCCCTTTCATGAGCCTCAACTCTTATAACTGCCATTTGGTTTCTATACAAATTGTAAATAGCCTTCGCTCCCTGTATTTTACCCCTGCCACTTTCAGAATTTGAAAGAGAGTATTCCATTTAATGTTGTCAAAAGCTTTCTCTAAGTCTACAAATGCTAGAAACGTAGGTTTGCAATTCCTTAATCTAGCTTCTAGGATAAGCCCTAGGGTCAGTATTGCCTCACGTGTTCCAACATTTCTACGGAATCCAAACTGATCTTCCCCAAGGTCGGCTTCTACTAGTTTTTCCATTCGTCTGTAAAGAATTCGCGTTAGTATTTTGCAGCCGTGACTTATTGAACTGATAGTTCGGTAATTTTCACATCTGTCAACACCTGCTTTCTTTGGGATTGGAATTATTATATTCTTCTTGAAATCTGAGGATATTTCGCCTGTCTCATACATCTTGCTCACCAGATGGTAGAGTTTTGTCAGGACTGGCTCTCCCAAGGCCGTCAGTAGTTCTAATGGAATGTTGTCTACTCCTGGGGCCTTGTTTCGACTCAGGTCTTTCAGTGCTCTGTCAAACTCTTCACGCATTATCATATCTCCCATTTCATCTTCATCTATATCCTCTTCCATTTCCATAATGTTGTCCTCAAGTACATCGCCCTTGTATAAACCCTGTATATACTCCTTCCAGCTTTCTGCTTTCCCTTCCTTGCTTAGAACTGGGTTTCCGTCTGAGCTCTTGATATTCATACAAGCGGTTCTCTTTTCTCCAAAGGTCTCTTTAATTTTCTTGTAGGTAGTATCTATCTTACCCCTAGTGAGATACGCCTCTACATCCTTACATTTATCCTCTATCCATCCCTGCTTAGCCATTTTGCACTTCCTGTCGATCTCATTTTTGAGACGTTTGTATTCCTTTTTGCCTGATTTTGGGTAAGATGCATGTTTGGTCCCAAAAGTCTCCAAGATACTGTGACAGAAATGGTGATGAGATGGATATTTCCGCATTGTGCATATGTACAGCCAAGATGCTGTAGGGATCCAGTCTGATATTGTTGTTGTGGAATGATGATAGGAATCTGATACGTGAGGAGAGGTGTTGAGGACATCACTGAGTATGAAATCGATCAATTGACATAGCTAATGGTGGACGTCTGTGAGGCGATCCTCTTATGACACATATAAATGTTTGAATTCGACACAACGGGGATCGTGGCTTATCAGAATTGTAGTTTATTCTTCCATGATATTCCCAGTTGCCTTCGTCAGTGTCTTAGCACTGTCATGTGAATCCCAGTTCTTGCATTCATAAAGGATATACTCCGTGTAGGACGTTCTCAGACAACTAGAACAGAAAAATACAGACCTGTTGTTCACTCAGTCTTCTGCATTTGCACTCCCATGTCATATATGCTGAGTCAGAAGTCAGGAAATGGACTTGTTTGCAATAAGGTAAATATCCAGACAAACTGAATGACGATGTCTGGTGCACCTCTGTCTGTCAGCATGGAGTTTGCTGTTGCAGCTTCCGTTGATGTGGCAACAGCACAGAAAGCATACCAACAGCAATGCGCCCAGTCAAAAGACTTCACACCGGAGTGTCATCACCTCAGATTTTCAGACGAATCCCATTTCTGTGTACAGCATCGTGGTGGACACATACATGTGTAGAGGCTCTGAGGAAAGTGAACTTGTGACATTCGATTCAAAATTATCAAGCTGGATCAGCACCGGTGTGATGATATGGGGCGCCATTAGGTACAAAATACAGACATTTTTTGGTTTAGACTGCCGGTAACTTGAACATATTACAGAGTGTTCAAGATGGCCTGGTGAGGACTGGGATTCTCTGCTGAAGAAGCGTGTGACGCACCTCGGCAAAAAAAAGCCGTTGAGAAGCACAATAGCTTCTTTATTGCTGCTTCTTTACAGTCATTGGTTTGAAGCTGTGAGGAACAATGATGGGCAAGGTCAATATCACGACGTTGCCAGTGTCGGCCCTTGCCTTCTAGCAGTGCTTGCTGCTGCTGCAGCGTCGTCACGTCCTTGTATTCCCAGCGACAATGTGTGTGGTCTATTGCGATTGCTGCAGGAATACTTGCATGACCTGAGCGTGGGCGTCCTGTGTTGATGCCTTAGTGAGAGCAGGGATGGCTGATTCCTCACATCGTACTTCTGAGACGGTGGCAATGTGCTGGACGCCCAGAATGCTTAGATAATGGGCAGGGATTAGTGGTCTGGTAGATGTAGATGCCGTTGCATCGTCAGTATGATGCTAACAAGGGAACCTCCCCATCGCACCCCCCCCCCCCCAGATTTAGTTATAAGTTGGCACAGTGGATAGGCCTTGAAAAACTGAACACAGGTCAATCGAGAAAGCAGGAAGAAGTTGTGTGGAACTATGAAAAAAAAGCAAAATATACAAACTGAGTAGTCCATGCGCAAGATAAGCAATATCAAGGACAATTATAGCCCAGGAGTGCCGTGGTCTCGTGGTTAGCGTCAGCACCTTCGGAACGAGAGGTCATTGGTTCAAGCCTTCCCTCAAGTGAAAATTTTAATTTCTTTATTTTCGCAAAGTTATGATCTGTCCGTTCGTTCATTGACGTCTCTGTTCACTGTAGTAAGTTTAGCGTTTGTGTTTTGCGACCACACCGCAAAACCGTGCGATTAGTAGACGAAAGGATGTGCCTCTGCAATGGGAACCGAAAACATTTGATCGCAAGGTCATAGGTCAACCGATTCCTCCACAGGAAAACACGTCTGATATATTCTATACGACACCGGTGACGGCATGTGCGTCACATGACAGGAATATGTTGTCGACCCACCTAACTTGTACACTTGGCGAATAGCTAAAAAGATTCTTCTACCTTGCCCGATTTAGGTTTTCTTGTGGATGTGATAATCACTCCCAAAATAGTGATGAAAACATAAGAGTTTGTCACATAAACTGCAACAAATGAATGCAACAGTTTCACAGTCGTATAGTTTTCCCTGTGCTCTGTCAAAACATATGTTTTTAACGTTTTCAAATTTTTCCGTGTGTAGACCGTCAAATCCTGCATATGTCCAAGCAAATCTGAACATGTCCTGGAATTTTGGAGAGCGAAGTTAATTATGTGTGAGTGCCTGAACTTTGATAATTGTCTGAAAACAAAAAATTAAACTTCTCACCCGAGGGTAGACTTCAACCAAGGACCTCTCGTTCCACACGTGCTCACGCTAACCACGGGACCACGGCGCTCCTGAGCTGTATTTGTCCTTGATGTTGCCTATCTTGCACATGGACTACAGTTTGTATATTTTGCTTTTTTTTTCATAGTTCCACACAACTTCTTCCTGCTTTCTCGATTGACCTGTGTTCAGTTTTTCAAGGCCTATCCACTGTGCCAACTTATAACTAAATCTGAGGGGGGTGCGATGGGGAGGTTCCCTTGTCAGCAACACAGCCTCAATGTCACATAACTGCCCAGCTGCTCAATGATGACACGTTGGTTCAATCGGATCCAAACGCTGCTGCTCCTTACTGACTGCACAGTAGTGACTGCATTTGTGTGTCACTGCGAACCATCTGGGACAAGGCAATGGCTGGGCTCTGGCATAGTCGGCAGTAGCTCAGCGGTGGTAACTTCCCAAAGACCGGCCTGGTGTCGTCACGTGGATGGCTGCGATATGGAAGTGGTTATTGTGCACTCAGGATGTGTGTTGACGACCAGTAAATGCTGAATTGGATATTGCCTCGTTGCTGTATGGCCGCTGCATATCTCTCTCCAAGTCCTGTTGCTTACAGACAGCTGGTCGTTAAGGTCGTTGGCTGTGTCCTATCTTCAACATCTCCATGACATATCTTTCGCCAGCAGGAGTGACCGAGCGGTTCTAGGTGCTACAGTCTGGAGCCGCGCGACCGCTACGGTCGCAGGTTCGAATCCTGCCTCGGGTATGGATGTGTGTAATGTCCTTAGGTTAGTTAGGGTTAAGTAGTTCTAAGTTCTAGGGGACTGATGACCTCGGAAGTTAAGTCCTATAGTGCTCAGAGCCATTTAAACTTATCTTTCACACATTGCTTATGCTATCCTGACCCACCTCGATACAGAAAGTGCTCCACTGTTACCACAGCCAGCATATTCTGCAGTGTCTTACTGGTTGAAAACGTCTTCTCATTGGATCCTGAGAGACTGGCACGCCACCACTTACTAGCCGCTACGACTAATGAACTCTCGTATAGAGGTGAAGCAATAGGGAATAACGTACTCATGTCAGTCATCCAAGCTGAGTTCGGCTCCATACCCATCCGTGTCAGAGCTGTTGTTGCTGCCAGAGATGGCATCTGTATTACACTACAATCTCTGTATAACCAAAATACCCTACAAATATAATTATGTGTCATTCCTACTACACTGCACAGGCAGTGATTGTATAGAGCCCCTCAAGTACTATCTTGTCGAAAGTGGACATTATCAAATCTGTAGCTTTATTACTGTTGTAACAGTTGTACCTGTCACAAGAATGGTTTGTTGCATACAGCTTTGTACACAACAGTAAAGATAGGTGGGTCACAGAGTGGTGCAGCAACTGTCATCAGGAGCAGAAATGATTAGCCAACAAGTTAACACGCTAAAGAAAAGATTTACTTAAATTGTATTTCTACCAGTGTATGAAGACTCATTACAAATAATGCAGCAAGAAATAAGTCCATGTATCTCAGTGGAACCAAGAATAAGCTCTCTAAACTAAAGCACGAATGATGGAGCCATGACGGGACTGCGTCAGTGTGTAATCTCCCCCTCAATTATCGGCCTTAATGACAGTGAAAAATTAAACCGCGTGCACCTAATGGAAATTTGGGGATATCAATCGTCACCGAAGTTAATTTGTCGGTAAAGAGGGAGGAAAGAGTTACATCTAAATGAAAGGAAAAATGCAAATGAAATTGGTGGAAATTAATTTTGAGAAAAGGATAAAATTAATAAAGAAAATAAATGTGCGGTCGTTACCTTAACAGTTAATTGGCGTTAATTGGACATTTGAGATTTGGGGAAAATTACGGTCGCCAGTCCTATAGACAACTACTGTAATAACTGAAAATGAAAGATTAATGCATATATAATTAGCACTAAAAGCGTGGCAACTGAAGGTTGACACGTGTTATGTAAAAACTGAATGTTTATCAGAAGTAATAAATTTCGTTACACTCTGACTTAATTTAGCAAAAGAATTAATAAAACCGGAAAATTGAAAGTTAATTTAGTGAGTAAAATTAATAGTGAACTTTGTTTCTGAAGCACTACGAAATTCAATAAAATAAGGTTAGTCTCGGGCTACCTCAACAATCATTTCAAAAGCTACTTGAATCTACGTAATTTAGAAATAAGAGATTTAACTTTGAACTTGAATTAAATGATTCTGAACAATTAACAATAGTAAAATTTAGTACGTACCAAGCTGAGCTGCAGTCACAGGTAAGCTAAAATATGGTAACAAAATTCGCACTCTTAATTTCTGCTTGTGTAATCTAAATATTGTAGCCAGCTATGAATACTTTAACTGAACTTTGAAATTAAAGCAGTGAAATGATATTACTTTAATGCAGGCGTATGAATTTCAACACCACTCGGGTTCATTCCAGAAAAGGAAGGGACCCTGCTTGGTAATGCAATTGGGACAATGAGCAACAAAGGTTCATGCTAAGTTGCTGTATTTTTGTGATGCAACAGTTTGAAAAGCTGAGGTCTGCCATACAGTTTTAAAACTTTACGTGCTTTTAGTCTTCCTTGTTGGTTGATTGAAGGTTTGAAGTCGTCGATCGGGGAGGTGGCGACAGTCACTCATTGTCGGCCGTCGCTGTTGCAGAAGCTGGATGTTGGCGCGCCTTCTTCTCGACACGGTCACCATGCGAAACGGGCTCTTGATGTGCGGCAGCTAATGCTTCCCGTCCGCGACACCGTGTCAGAAACTATCATAGCAAGTCCAGCGCAATTACATGCTGCCAAACCCCGAAAGTGCGGCAACTCGCGGGAGCGTCACACAACACACCTGCTCCACCGCCCTACTCCAGCCAGACTCCCTCTGCAAGCGCTCCACGCGGTATAGTTAACACTACCAAAGATCCTAAACACTTTGGTTCTCCACACGACCTATCGATGTAATCGTTCGATAGCATAGTTTTCCCTAGGCCAGACCCAGCGTAAAATTACAAATAATATTTACAAACAAACTAATTATACATCGACAACATACAAAGGCACAGAAATGTCATATCTTCAGGTAACAAAATAAGGAAAAAAATTTATAGTACAATAGATGGAAATAGGAGGATATGCATTTCCGGCGTTACAAGTGCAGCGTCCCATAAGGAAGAGGCAACTGGGCTGTGCTGCTGCTCCGAGCCAATGTTTATGACCTCGGCAGAGGGCGCTCGTGGTACGGAGCCGCTGGAAGCGTGGCTCAGCAGGCGCGCACTGCTGGGACCGCCAGATCCTCGCACAGCTGCCGATGGCGTCTGCCGAAAACTTGCAACTCTGCTGGAAACTTTATGACGCTGTGACGCGTTGCATCGATATGTGATACTAGATGGTTTAAGGAAGTTTAAATAAACCAGATCCTGATCAGTTTTGGATTTGTTACAGATCGATCAAATCCATCTTGCGGCGGCTCCTACAGGTTTTGTTGCAGTCCTGGTAGGGCCTCCTTCTGTACCCGTTGATGGTTTTGCTCACTAAGACAAAGAAAAAAAATTCATTCAGAATTCGGTGTACTTGCAAGAGATGCTTTTTCTCTTTTTCATCTTCACAGAAATATAATGATCTTAAAGTACAAACTTTAGCTACGCTATAACCAGCCAGCGTCATGTGGACATGCAAACTTCTCTCTCCACACAAAGAGCGCGACCTTACGGCGGTCTCTCCTACAGAGGAAACACTGAATTAGTGAACTGTCAGACATGTTAAGAAATTTAAAAATGCCAGGCACACACAAATAAAAGACGAGAAAGGAGGACACGTCAGCCGTTTCCTGGACGGGTGGTAATTCTGGTTACGATATACAAACATTTTTATTGCGTTACTGTAATTGAAATTGCTGCAAAGTGTTTCTCGCGACCTTCTATGTGACTCCCGTACCAACAGTTCACTGCTTCGGATGTGGCTATTAGACTGTACGCACCACTTTGCCAGCTCTTTTCGAGCTCTCCAGGTGGACAATTCATTTCTGTGCAGAGGAGGCGCCCCCACTTGAAGCCACCCGATGCTCTTTTGTTTGGCGCGCGCGCTAACACGGCGCTCCATCCGCCTGCCGCTGTATGCCGGCTATTAAATAACGGCCACCTTCTGGAGCAGCCGCTGCTGGGATAAGCGAAAATGAGTCCTCAAATGGGACGGTAACTATCCGCACCACCAGCGAGCCTGCAGAATGGGCGGGTGGGGGAATGCTCCATTCCTTTCTCGCGGCAGGCGCACAATATTCGGTGACGGCCCGTCGCTGGCTGTACGTAATGACTGCTTTTATGGCGCCCCATAAACGGCGTTCCGCGCTCGCTAACCGGCGATATTAAAAGTGCGCCGGCTCATCCGGCTTAGCTAGCCCGACCGGTGGAGGCGCTCAATAGCCGCTTCCGCGAACCAGATTTTTCGAACAACATGGAGAAAGTGCGTACTGTTCCGAACGCCCGTGTGATGACCTTTGTACACGCCTAGAACATGTTTCATCAGGTTACTTGTGAGCTGCAAAGCCGGGAAGAAAAGGAAAAAAAGATTTTTACTTATTCCTTGTGTATAGAAGAGTAGAAAGTGTCAGTGATTAAGGGGCATATCATGGATATAGCTTCCGAAAAAATGATTTTTCGACCACATTTTTTCGTAATCTATGTAGTTTAATGTATGCTGTCTGTAAATTTTGTCTAGACAGAAATGTCTCATAATTTTAATATGCTTAACTTTACCTTTACCGTTACCTTTACCTTTAGTGAACGCATTATTGTGGCCAAGATAGACACAAAGCCCATGCCTACTACAGTAGTACAAGTTTATATGCCAACTAGCTCTGCAGATGATGAAGAAATTGATGAAATGTATGACGAGATAAAAGAAATTATTCAGGTAGTGAAGGGAGACGAAAATTTAATAGTCATGGGACACTGGAATTCGTCAGTAGGAAAAGGGAGAGAAGGAAACATAGTAGGTGAATATGGATTGGGGGGAAGAAATGAAAGAGGAAGCCGCCTTGTAGAATTTTGCACAGAGCATAACTTAATCATAGCAAACACTTGGTTCAAGAATCATAAAAGAAGGTTGTATACCTGGAAGAATCCTGGAGATACTAATAGGTATCAGATAGATTATATAATGGTAAGACAGAGATTTAGGAACCAGGTTTTAAATTGTAAGACATTTCCAGGGGCAGATGTGGATTCTGACCACAATCTATTGGTTATGAACTGCAGATTGAAACTGAAGAAACTGCAAAAAGGTGGGAATTTAAGGAGATGGGACCTGGATAAACTGAAAGAACCAGAGGTTTTAGAGAGTTTCAGGGAGAGCATAAGGGAACAATTGACAGGAATGGGGGAAAGAAATACAGTAGAAGAAGAATGGGTAGCTCTGAGGGATGAAGTAGTGAAGGCAGCAGAGGATCAAGTAGGTAAAAAGACGAGGGCTAATAGAAATCATTGGTAACAGAAGAAATATTGACTTTAATTGATGAAAGGAGAAAATATAAAAACGCAGTAAATGAAGCAGGCAAAAGGAAATACAAACGTCTCAAAAATGAGATCGACAGAAAGTGCAAAATGGCTAAGCAGGGATGGCTAGAGGACAAATGTAAGGATGTAGAGGCTTGTCTCACTAGGGGTAAGATAGATACTGCCTACAGGAAAATTAAAGAGACCTTTGGAGAGAAGAAAACCACTTGTATGAATATCAAGAGCTCAGATGGCAACCCAGTTCTAAGCAAAGAAGGGAAGGCAGAAAGGTGGAAGGAGTATATAGAGGGTTTATACAAGGGCGATGTACTTGAGGACAATATTATGGAAATGGAAGAGGATGTAGATGAAGATGAAATGGGAGATAAGATACTGCGTGAAATGTTTGACAGAGCACTGAAAGACCTGAGTTGAAACAAAGCCCCGGGAGTAGACAACATTCCATTAGAACTACTGATGGCCTTGGGAGAGCCAGTCATGACAAAACTCTACCATCTGGTGAGCAAGATGTATGAGACAGGCGAAATACCCACTGACGTCAAGAAGAATATAATAATTCCAATACCAAAGAAAGCAGGTGTTGACAGATGTGAAAATTACCGAACTATCAGTTCAATAAGTCACAGCTGCAAAATACTAACGCGAATTCTTTACAGACGAATGGAAAAACTGGTAGAAGCGGACCTCGGGGAAGATCAGTTTGGATTCCGTAGAAATGTTGGAACACGTGAGGCAGTACTAACCTTACGACTTATCTTAGAAGAAAGATTAAGAAAAGGCAAACCTACGTTTCTAGCATTTGTAGACTTAGAGAAAGCTTTTGACAACTGGAATACTCTCTTTCAAATTCTGAAGGTGGCAGGGGTAAAATACAGGGAGCGAAAGGCTATTTACAATTTGTACAGAAACCAGATGGCAGTTATAAGAGTCGAGGGGCATGAAAGTGAAGCAGTGGTTGGGAAAGGAGTGAGACAGGGTTGTGGCCTCTCCCCGATGTTATTCAATCTGTATATTGAGCAAGCAGTAAAGGAAACAAAAGAAAAATTCGGAGTAGGTATTAAAATTCATGGAGAAGAAGTAAAAACTTTGAGGTTCGCCGATGACATTGTAATTCTGTCAGAGACAGCAAAGGACTTGGAAGAGCAGTTGAACGGAATGGACAGTGTCTTGAAAGGAGGATATAAGATGAACATCAACAAAAGCAAAACGAGGATAATAGAATGTAGCCAAATTAAATCGGGTGATGCTGAGGGGATTAGATTAGGAAATGAGACACTTATAGTAGTAAAGGAGTTTTGCTATTTAGGGAGTAAAATAACATGATGGTCGAAGTAGAGAGGATATAAAATGTAGACTGGCAATGGCAAGGAAATCGTTTCTGAAGAAGAGAAATTTGTTAACATCGAGTATGGATTTAAGAGTTAGGAAGTCGTTTCTGAAAGTATTTGCATGGAGTGTAGCCATGTATGGAAGTGAAACATGGACGATAACCAGTTTGGACAAGAAGTGAATAGAACCTTTCGAAATGTGGTGCTACAGAAGAATGCTGAAGATAAGGTGGGTAGATCACGTAACTAATGAGGAGGTATTGAATAGGATTGGGGAGAAGGGAAGTTTGTGGCACAACTTGACTAGAAGAAGGGATCGGTTGGTAGGACATGTTTTGAGGCATCAAGGGATCACAAATTTAGCATTGGAGGGCAGCGTGGAGGGTAAAAATCGTAGAGGGAGACCAAGAGATCAATACACTAAGCAGATTCAGAAGGATGTAGGTTGCAGTAGGTACTGGGAGATGAAGAAGCTTGCACAGGATAGAGTAGCATGGAGAGCTGCATCAAACCAGTCTCAGGACTGAAGACCACAACAACAACAACAACTTTACCTTTGTAGCAATGCCCACCTTTTCAGACATTTGGAAAACTCGTTGCTTCACTGGATATTTTGTGAGTCTAAAGGTTCTTTCCTTCCGATATCTATGGCTGAAATCCATGTACTTGGCTCAGAACGTCCATGCGTGTGCTTTCTTTTCATTTCGATCTGTGAAGATGTATTAGTATGTGGTGAGTAAATTACCAAACCCTTTAAGTGGAAATGTTCAGATATACAAAATGAGATGCCTGAAAAGTATGTTAAAGAAACGTAGGTTTCATGGAAACAGTTTATAGGCAATATGGCATGCTGTGTGTGCAAATTATTAGGTTGGTGCTTAAGTTCGTAGTGTTTTTCCACAAGTTTAATACACTCAAATGTCGAAAGTCATACCATACCTCTTAATATCGTGTCAGAGCTCCTTTTGTCGAGTACAGCGCAGAAATACAGGGTGAAAAGCATTTAAACCGACAAACTCTCGGAGGTTGTAGGGGACATCGAAACAAATATTTTTCCATAAAGTCATTTTTTCCTATGAGGAGTATTTAAACTGGTAGAGGAAGATTCCTCTGGCAGCAAATTAATTAAACCAACTAACACTTTTCCATTTTTTATGACCAAGAGACAACAACTAGGTAGCAGATACGGCCCAATTAAACAGTCCCTAACAACACCGACCCACACATTAACGTGGAACCGCACTTGATGAGCGATGGTAACTGTGGCATATGGGTTATCCTCACCCCAAACATGCGAATTGTGCATGTTGAAGACTCCATCACCCCCGAACGTTGCTTCATCGGCAAACAACACAGAGGATGGAAATGTAGGATGCATTTCACACTGTTCCAGGTACCACTGCGAAAACTGTGCTCTGGGTGGATAATCAATTGGTTCCAGGCTGTGGACACGCTGTAAGTGAAATGAACATAACAATTGCTCTCGAAGGACTATTCTTACATTCGTCTGATTCGTCCCCTTTTTACGTGCAATTGCACGAGTGCTGATTGAAGGATCCCGCTCCACATGCTGCAAGACAGCTTCCTCAAATTGCAGCGTTCTTACCGTGCGACGGCGTCCCTGTCCAGGTAATCTGCTAAATGACCCGGTCTCAAGCAGACGTTGGTACACAGCAGCAAAGGTCGTATGATGCGGGATACGGCGATTAGCATATTGTTGTTGATAAACCAGCTGTGCAGCTCGTCCGTTGTGGTGCGCTACGTAGTACGCACCAACCATATCAGTGTACTCACTCCAGGTGTGTCGCTACATTAGTAAACAGAGACAATGCACTACTGCACTGGTGGACAGCAGTTGCCTACAACTGAAGAGCGTAATATGCCCTCTAACAAATGAGGATCGCAATACGGCCTCTAGCAACTGAAGAGCGTAATACGGCCTCCACCGGTTTAAATAATCCTCATAGGAAAAAATGAGATTAGGGAAAATATTTGTTTTGATGTCCCCTGCAACCTCCCAGAGTTTGTCGGTTTAAATACTTTCCACCCTGTAGATGTGCCATAGATTCAGCGAGTCATTGGGAGTCCCATGCAGAAATATTGAGCCATACTGCCTCTATAGCCGTCCATAATTGCGAATGTGTTGCAGGTGCAGCATTTTGTGCACGGCTGGCCTCTCGATCATGTCCCATAGATGTTGGACAGGATTCACGTCGGGTGATCTGGAGAGCCAAGCCATTGCTCGAACTATCCAGAGTGTTCTTCAAACCAATCGCGAGCGACTGTGCCCCGGTGACATCATATGATTGTTTGGGAACATGAAGTCCATGAATGGTTGGAGATGGTCTCCAGGAGGCCGAACACAACCATTTCCAGTCCACGATCGGTTCACTTGGGCTAGACGACCTAGTCCATTCCATGTAAACACTGCCCACACTATTATGTACCCAGCACCACCTTGCACCGTGCCTTGTTGGTGACTTGGGTCCATGGCCTCTTGGGGTCTGAGACACACTCGAACCTTACCGTCAGCCCCTACCAACTGAAATCGGAACTCATCTGACCAGGCAACGGTTTTTCAGTCGTCTAGGGTCCAAACAGTGTGCTCACGAGCCCAGTAGAGGCGCTGCAGGCGAAGTTGTGCTGTTCGCAAAGGCACTCGCGTCGGCCATCTGCCGTCACAGCCAATTAGCGCCTGGTTTCGCCTCCCTGTCCTACGCGATATGTTCGTCTTGCGTTCCTCATTGATATCTGCGGATTTTCACGCAGCGTTGCTTCTCAGTTAGACATTGAATTCCTTAACGATTTCGGAAATGGACTGTCCCCTGCGGCTATCTCCAACTAACACTCCGCGTTCAAAGTCTGTTGATTTCCGTCGTGCAGTGATAATAGCGTCGAGAAGCTTCTCACATAAATCACACGAGTAGAAATGACAGCTCTTCCAAGGCACTGCACTTTTACACCTCGTGTACGCGTCAGTACCGCCATCTTTATACGTGCATCGCCAATATTATATTCTCCTTCACTACTTACAACAGTCTGCTAGCGCTGGGGTAAATTTTTGATTCCGTGATTGTAGGAATTACGTGGTTTTGACGCAAAGATCTCGTCGAGCCACATTCGGAGCGCATTTTCGTCCGGAAAGGAAGTCCCTTAAAAGTAATTCGATAGAAAGCGAAATAGGTGATAATCCGAGGACGCAAGATCGGATGAATGAGGTGGGTGCGGAATGACTTCGCAACCCATCCCCTGTATAGTGTTTTCCTGTCAGTCTAGAAGAATGTGGACGGGCGTTATCGTGGAGTAGAATCACTTCATGCAGTCTTCCTGGTCCCTGTTCTTGAATTGCCTCTTGAAGACGTCTCAGTTGTTGCCAATAAATGTCAGCAGAGATGGTTACAAAAAAAATGGTTAAAATGGCTCTGAGCACTATGGGACTTAACATCTATGGTCATCAGTCCCCTAGAACTTACAAGGGAACGTCCCCATCGCACCCCCCTCAGATTTAGTTATAAGTTGGCACAATCGATAGGCCTTGAAAAACTGAACACTGATCAATCGAGAAAACAGGAAGAAGTTTTGTGGAACTATGAAAAAAATAAGCAAAATATACAAACTGAGTAGTCCATGTGCAAGATAGGCAACATCAAGGCTACTATGAGCGTAGGAGCGCCGTGGTCCCGTGGTTAGCGTGATCAGCTGCGGAACGAGAGGTCCTTGGTTCAAAGCTCCCTCCCGTGAAAATTTTCTTTTCTTTATTTTGGCAAAGTTATGATCCGTCCGTTCGTTCATTGACGTCTCTGTTCACTGTAATAAGTTTAGTGTCTGTGTTTTGCGACCGCACCGCAAAACCGTGGGATTAGTAGACGAAAGGACGTGCCTCTGCAATGGCAACCGAAAACATTTGATCGCAAGGAAATAGGTCAACCGATTCCTCCACAGGAAAACACGTCTGACATATTCTCTATGACACTGGTGACGGCATGTGCATCACATGACAGGAATACGTTGTCGACCCACCTAACTTGTACACTTGGCGGATGGGTAAAAAGATTCGTCTACCTTGCCCGATTTAAGTTTTCTTGTGGATGTGATAATCACTCCCAAAAAAGTGATGAAAACATAAGAGTTTGTCACATAAACTGCAACAAATGAATGCAACAGTTTCACAGTCGCACGGTTTTCCCTGTGCTCTGTCAAAACATTTGTTTTTAACGTTTTCAAATTTTTCCGTGTGTAGACCGTCAAATCCTGCATATGTCCAAGCCATTCTGAACATGTCCTGGAATTTTGGAGAGCGAAGCTGATTATGTTGTGTCTAGACCATACAGCCCAGACACAATGCTGTAGCCGATAGGGCACGCAAGGCTAACGCAGACGGGCGTGAAGTCTGGAACATGAGACTTATAAATGCACTAAAGAAAAATACGTAGCTTTTTTAATACTTAACTTTATTCTCTTGTTGGAATACATCTCTCCTGCATACTCGTAAGCTATTGGCACTGATACTAATGGCGCCTTGCTAGGTGGTCGCCATTTAACTTAGCAGAGGGCTATTCTACTGTCTATCTCTCGGCAAATGAGAGCAAGGCTTAGCACGTCCAATCGCTAGCTATGTTGTCCGTACAACTGGGGACGAGGTCTCCTCAGTCTCTCGAGACCTGCCTTGTGGTGGCGCTAGGTTTGCGATCCCACAGTGGCGACACGCGGGTCCGACATGTACTACAGGACCGCGGCCGATTTAAGTTACCACCTAGCAAGTGTGGTGTCTAGCGGTGACACCACAGATTATGTGTAAGTACCTGAACATTGATAATTGTCTGAAAATAAAAAATTAAACTTTTCACTCGAGGGAAGACTTGAACCAAGGACCTTTCGTTCCGCAGCTGCTCACGCTAACCACGGGACCACGATGCTCCTGAGTTCAGAGCAGCCTTGATGTTGCCTATCTTGCGCATGGACTATTCATTTTGTATATTTTGCTTATTTTTTTCATAGTTCCACAAAACTTCTTCCTGTTTTCTCGATTGATCTGTGTTCAGTTTTTCAAGGCCTATCCACTGTGCCAACTTATAACTAAATCTGAGGGGGTTACGATGGGGAGGTTCCCTTGTTAGAACTACTTAAACCTAACTAACCTAAGGACAGCACACAACACCCAGCCATCACGAGGCAGAGAAAATCCCTGACCCCGCCGGGAATCGAACCCGGGAACCCGGGCGTGGGAAGCGAGAACGCTACCGCACGACCACGAGATGCGGGCAGTGATGGTTGCACCCCGTGGAAGCAATTCGTACTACACCACACCGTCACTGTTCCACGAGATGCATAACACGATTTTTTGCCCTGGTCTTTGTACGGGGATCTGCTGCTTTGTTTGGTCTCAACCCTATGTTAGCATAAAGACACTACTCCTGGTTATCAGTAACGATGCAGCTTAGCAACGGTCGCTGTTGTTCAGGAGCCAACTGATGGCGAGTAAGCAGGGATGCAGCCGCTAATGTTTGCCATCCTCCTTAAAACGAGAAAACCGTGCTCTGTCCAATGGCAATACCCCCACACATAGCACAGATGTTTGTCCGCCTCCGCTGCTGTCGCCCTTCTATTGAATATGACGGAAATGCTCCCATTTCTTCCCTTGGCACCCATTTTCTAGCATCCGGAGCTCCACTCGTTATCTCCAAATGACAAAATTATACTAAACAGCAACAGTGGACTACAAAAAGAAAAGACAATCGATAAATAAACCCATAGGAACACCAATATCCAAAACGGAAGCACTAGGAAGGTTCAAATGGTTCAAATGGCTCTGAGCACTATGGGACTTAACTTCTGACGTCATCAGTCCCGTAGAACTTAGAACCACTTAAACCTAACTAACCGAAGGACATCACACACATCCATACCCGAGGCAGGATTCGAACCTGCGACCGTAACGGTCGCGCGATTCCAGACTAGCGCCTAGAACCTCTCGGCCACCTCGGCCGGCCACTAGGAAGGTATCCACCAATCGGATGTTTTCGTAAACTATCCACCGACCAAACGCTAACTTGTAATCATACCCAAAGACGATCGGTGTAAGTACAGCATAACAAATAAGAAGAATTCACATACGCAATCACTATCAGAACCCGTTATGAATAGATTAAGCCTCATACAGGTTTCTTGAAAATCCTGATCTACAGAGAAGGTGTCTTCGCAGGAAAATAAAGAATACGAATGAAAGCCTAAATAATTTAATTTGGATTAGATGCTTAAGGAGGACAGTCTGTACATTTAATTTACTAAGAACAGATGTCCATAATGATGTGTCGTATTTCAGAGAGGGAAATAGTGACAAATTTGAAATTCGGAGTAGTGTTAGCGTAAATCCAGGTGAGTTTAACACAAAAGCGTTTTACTCTATGGCTCAAAACAAGACCAAAAAGCCGGCCGAAGTGGCCGTGCGGTTAAAGGCGCTGCAGTCTGGAACCGCAAGACCGCTACGGTCGCAGGTTCGAATCCTGCCTCGGGCATGGATGTTTGTGATGTCCTTAGGTTAGTTAGGTTTAACTAGTTCTAAGTTCTAGGGGACTAATGACCTCAGCAGTTGAGTCCCATAGTGCTCAGAGCCATTTGAACCAAGACCAAAAAGCTGACCGGGCATCGTCTGATCTACAGATACAGGTCAGACAGATGATAAGAGGTGAAGAGAAGAGAGATCGCATGTCCTGTATCAGCGTGGAGGATTTTAAAATACAGACGAGACTATTACACGTTGAAATACTTGAACTGAACCGTTAAATTGCATTTACTTGGTCTCACATTTTTTGCGTTATTGGAAGCCTTTCCTAAAATAATTATGTGAGCTAATTCTATTAAATATTATGAACAGTTCAAAACATGTCGCTGTCTCATTGTAACTGAAGAATATAGCACCCTTTGATTAAAGTCTGTCTTATAGGCTTGCATTACAGCAAAAAATACATAATTTATTGAGCAACATTCAAAACTTAAACATAAATTAATGATTGTTGTTTAGTGATATTACAGGCCCCTTGGGACTCTACAAGAAGATTTTCAGATTATTTATACGATTAGTAATTCATTTGTGGCTTGTTATTAAAACGCAGTGAAAATAATTTAACTAATATTTGTGCGAAAATACTATCCCGGCTTATTTTTACTATGTTTTTCCATTAAAATGCAGCTCCTCTGCTTTGTACACACAATAGGTCAGACCTCTACCTTATTAATCACGACTGTAAAGACTTTTTGAGGAAAGTTTTACATTTGCAGTAGCATCGCTCTTAAACTTGCAGGTGATTTGCGGGATAGAAGGGCGCGAGGCTCTGTACTCACAGAGTTGCTGCATCTAGAGGCAACAGTCCCTCTAAAATGACTGCACATCGAACAGATATGAACTTGGACACTGCTTCCACTCTATAGAAGAATTCATCAACCGCAGTAGCCGTCGAGCGATGACGTGCTAGTCCCTCGGCGTCCCGCGATCAGATGTTTTCAGTGGATGAGAGGTGTGGAGAACGCGTCGGCCAGGGAAGCAGAAAAACACACTCTGTTCTAGTGGTCCCTAGCTGGCGGTAGGTACCCCCTGAAGGGTAAAACAGTTCTGTGACGGATAAAAGCAAGAGCTGAAATGTACACAGCCGGGGAAAGAAGATACTACGCCTGTAAAGACGACGTCGACTTTGATCCGACGACGGTAGATGCCACCTGGATGGTAGTACATGTTTTATTATTTTTATAACCAGTTTTCTACAATGAATAATCATATAACAAAAGATAATCTCACTAAAAGAATGTATTGGAATTGATTATCTGTGTAGTTTTTTTTCCTTCCAGTGTTCTCTATGATGTATGAAGCGGATGAGATCGAAGATAAGCTGAGTTCAGTTCTTTTATATATTGTAAAAGGTAGTCATGATAATGGTTTCAGCATATACCTACCAGAGGCAATCTGTGTTTGCCCTTCAATAGTGAATGCTCTCAGCCGGAGTGTTCAGTCTGATGCAAACGAGTGAAGCGATGCCACGGAGACGCACTCGTACTTCCAACAGGCAAATGAGTGAGTGTGAAAGGTGTCAGATTGTGCCCTCCCGAGTGGCCGCGTAGCCTTTCTGAGAACTGCCACACAAGTTGGACCTGTTGCTTCAGTTGTGCAACGATGCTGACAGCAGTGGTCACGTGAACATTCTCAGACCCGCAGACGAGGTACTGGACGTCCAAGCAGCAACAGACACCTGCCAGGTTCGTCGTATTGTAAGGACAGCAGTGGCTGGTCGTACAGCTACCACAGCAGAGATAAGAGGGCTCGACACGTACCGCTTATTGGCAATGGAACTGCGGCACGCGCACCTCCAGCCTGTCTTCCAGTCGCGCCGCAGCATCGACGTACACGCCTCGATTGCTGGCAGATTTTGTCTGCACGCATGTGATCATCGCTTGCGTGTACGACCAAGAGCTGGTGAGCACTTTCCCGTAGAGTGCATTCGTCCGAAACACAGTGTCTCCACCCGCAGTCTGTGGCATGCTAAGGTACAACTCTCGTTCACCTTTGATATTTATGGACTGGACGCTAGTCAGCATTCGGCAAGTGCGCTGATATGAAACTTCCTGGCAGATTAAATGTGTGTGCCGAACAGAGACTCGAACTCGGGACGTTTGCCTTTCGCGGGAAGCGCTCTACCGACTGAGCTACCCAAGCATGAGACACTCTCCGTCCTCGTAGCTTTAATTCCACCAGTACCTTGTCCCCTGCCTTCCAAACTTCACAGAAGCTATCCTTTCTTCCAGGAGCGCAAGTTCTGCTAGTTCGCAGGAGAGCGTTTAATTTGCCAGGAAGTTTCAGTAAAATGCTAGCCCACACAACGTGCTCTGCCAGACGGGCAGTAACTTTCTTGGCCATGACCTCCGGACTTGTCTCCAGTCGACACGATGGCACGAGAAGTGACTCGTGTGACTCATCTGAACAGGTCGAGCAGGCGAGGCATAACGTATCCCAGGACAGTATTCGCTATCTGTACGATCGGCCAGATGTCAGAGTCAGTGCCTGCATGCCACCTGTCCCCCACGTACTAATATGGTAGTCTCAGCATGGCTCGTTACCAGGTGCCTCAGAACCGCTCCTGCTATTGATCTGCAAATGTGATTACCTCATCCACCCCTTATGCACCGTCCCATAGATAAATGTCGAGTGATTTTCATACCTGTAAAATGGTCTATTAATATTTTTGCGGCAGTAGATTTCACTCCTGAAACTAAGTTATATTTAAAAGATCATTACTGTTATCACTACTTCGTAAGACTACAATTAGACTTTTTTTCCAAATACACTACTGGCCATTAAAATTGCTACACCACGAAGATGGTGTGATACAGACGCGAAATTTAACTGACAGGAAGAAGATACTGTGATATGCAAATGATTAGCTTTTCTGAGCATTCACACAAGGTTGGCGCCGGTGGCGACACCTACAACGTGCTGACATGACGAAAGTTTCCAACCGATTTCTCATACACAAACAGCAGTTGACCGGCGTTTCCTGGTGAAACGCTGTTCTGATGCCTCGTGTAAGGAGGAGAAATACGAACCATCACGTTTCAGACCTTGATAAAGGTCGGATTGTAGCCTATCGCGATTGCGGTTTATCGTATCGCGACATTGCTGCTCGCGTTGGTCGAGACCGAATGACTGTTAGCAGAATATAGACTCGGTGGGTTCAGGAGGGTAATACGGAACGCCGTGCTGGATCCCAAAGGCCTCGTATCACTAGCAGTGGAGATGACAGCCATCTTATCCGCATGGCCGTAACGGATCGTGCAGCCACGTCTCGATCATGAGTCAACACATGGGGACGTTTGCAAGACAACAACCATCTGCACGAACAGTTCGACGACGTTTGCAGCAGCATGAACTATCAACTCGAAGACCATGGTTGCCATTACCCTTGACGCTGCATCACAGACAGGAACGCCTCTGATGGTGTACTCAAAGACGAACCTGGGTGCACGAATGGCAAAACTTCGTTTTTTCGGATGAATCCAGGTTCTGTTCACAGCATCATGATGGTCGCATCCGTGTTTGTCGACATCGCCGTGAACGCAGATAGGAAACGTGTATTCGTCGTCGCCATACTGGCGTATCACCCGGCGTGATAGTATTGGTTACACGTCTCGGTAACGTCTTGTTCGCATTGACAGCACTTTCAATAGTGGACGTTACATTTCAGATGTGTTACGACCCGTGGCTCCACCCTTCATTCGATCCCTGCGAATCCCTACATTTCAGCAGGATAATGCACGACCGCATGTTGCAGATTCCGTACGGACCTTTCTGGATACTGAAAATGTTCGACTGCTGCCCTGGCCAGCACGTTCTCCAGATCTCTCGCCAACTGAAAACGTCTGGTCAATGGTGGCCGAGCAACTGGCTCGTCACAATACGCCAGTCACTACTCTTGATGAACTGTGGTATCGTGTTGAAGCTGCATGGGCAGCTGTACCTGTACAAGCCATCCAAGCTCTGTTTCACTCAATGCCGAGGCGTATCAAGGGCGTTATTACGGCCAGAGATGGTTGTTCTGGGTACTGATTTCTCAGGATCTATGGACCCAAATTGCGTGAAAATGTAATCACATGTCAGTTCTAGTCCAATCAATACCCGTTTATCATTTGCATTTCTTCTTGGTGTAGGAATTGTAATGGCCAGTAGTGTACAAACATTAAGCATGACAATTTTCTGGGTTTTACAGCTAGTGAAACGAATGTATGAACGTCATTTTCGTCTCACAGCCCACCCAATACTTTCAGGTTTATACCATATATCTATAACAAGAACAATATGGTGTATACATTAGATGTGCTAAAATATTTCACGAAAGTGCCTTCTTCGCGTTTTAGGTAGTTCCCACAGTGAACCATTAATTGCATCATTATTCACTTCGCAAAAATAAAGGAACTAAGCGGCAGTAACTATGTAACAGCTGCTACACTGATGTAGGGCCTACACTGTGTTGTTATTATTAATACTGCTAGTGGCAGTGGTCAGGCACAAAGGACTGGCAGTCTGAAGTCTTCCAATTTCTGTCAGATCAGAAGAAACGAGTCCAGAAGCAAGAAGATGTACGTAGAGTGCCCATAAGTAAAGTGCACTCATTTTCGGTTGGTTGATTTTGAATGAGGGTGCAGAGTGAGGGTGAGCGAAGGGTCGATAGGGAGAGGAGCGGTGCAGAGGGACCGTGTTTTGTAACAAGTGTCTGCCCTCCATGTCGATAGTTATCTTCCTTTCTTGAAGAGTTTTAGGTAACACTCGCAATGCACTCTCAATAACAAGTTTGTTGTTCGGCTCTATCCCCCCCCCCCTCTCTCTCTCTCTCACACACACACACACATATATATACTTCTCATAGCGTGTAGGCTTTCACGGCCGGCGTCGTCAGTAATTAAAACTTCCGGGCTAAGAGGCCGTGGTCCAATAGTAGAAATACTTCTCCCTGACGTTTCGTTGCCAGCTACGGGCAGCATCTTCTGAGGTGAGTCTACGACTGGCTGCTAGGCCGTGGAGGTCTTGTTTATATAGAGCGTGTAGAGGGCGCCACCACTCGTCACGTGTTGTTAACAGTAAAACTATCTCTGGCTGGCGTCATTACTCTCGATCGAAGGTAATCGATTGTCACATCTTTGGTACAAAGTCGATCGCCATATCTTATCTAACTTCAAGCCTTCTTCTTTCCTGTTAAAATTATTGTGGTGTTTAAAAATCTCTACTGCCTCTCTATACATACGTGCATAATAATGCGATGTCTTAGCTAGCACGCTCGTCTCACTAAATTTTATTTCATGGTCACCCGTTTCAAAAACATGTTCCGCTACAGCCGATTTGTCCGTGTGTCCCAGTCGACAGTTCCTTTTATGTTCAGTTAGGCGAGTATTGATACTTCTTTTTGTGGTTCCAATGTAAACCTTCCCACAACTACACGGAATCTTATACACACCAGGAGTAGCTAAAGGGTGTCGTGCATCTTTCGCCGATCTTAAGCATTCACTAATCTTCTTGATGGGTCTGAAGATTGTTTCAACTCTGAACTTGGCCAGCACATTCCCGATACGGTCCGTAATATTGTTGATGAATGGAAGAAAAATTTTCCCCACCGATGGTTGTTGTTGTTGCACGTTTTCGGACATTTTTCTTCTGGGATGGAGTGCTCGATATATCTCCTTTCTAGCGTACCCATTTTTCTGGAAAGCGGTTCGCAAGTGATTTAGTTCCTCTTGCAAATAAGCTGGCTCACAGATTTTATTAGCCCTGTCCACCAATGTCTTGATAATACCTCTCTTCTGCCTGGGATGATGGTGTGAATCCTTATGAAGATAACGATCGGTAGCGTATCTTTTCTGTAGACTTTGTGACCCAGAGTCCCATCTGCTCGTTTAATTACTGAGACGTCCAAACAATTAATCTGTCCATTACTTTCTGTCTCCATAGTGAATTGTATTTTTGAATTGATGCTATTCAAATGCTTCAAAAAACGGTTCAGTTCTTCTTCACCGTGATTCCATATGACAAAAGTGTCGTCCACATACCGATACCACTTCAAAGGCCTCTTTCTGGCTGACTGCAGTGCTTGCTGTTCAAAAAATCCCATAAAAATATTAGCAACGGCTGGAATTAGAGGGCTACCCATTGCACTCTATTAATTTGTTCGTAGAACTCATTATGGTACTTAAAATAAGTCGTGGAAAGGCAATGTCTAAACAAAGCTACTATATCAGTAGGAAATATGTCAGATATGCAAGCAAGAGCTTCGTTGACAGGAACCATGGTGAACAGAGACACCACATCAAAGCTGACAAGAATATCACTGGGGCTGACGGTAATCTCCTTCAATTTTTCGATGAAGTGCATAGAGTTTTTAATGTGATGATCAGTTTTTCCAATAAACGGTTGTAACAAGGTGGCAAGATGTCTAGCCAGCTCTTGAGTAGGGGATCCAATAGCACTTACTATCGGTCTCAGTGGGACATTAGGTTTATGCACCTTAGGTAGCCCATATAATCTAGGAGGATAAGCTTCCGTTTTGCAAAGATGAAGAGTGAAGACTACCTTTTGGATCTTACCACTTATAAAAAGTTGAAAGAGGATCCTACAACGAAAGTGTTGACAGTTACCAATCAATTAATAAAAAAGTCTTGTATTCCTTCAGAGGATAGAAAAGATCTTTGCAAAACGGAAGCTTATCCTCCTAGATTATATGGGCTACCTAAGGTGCATAAACCTAATGTCCCACTGAGACCGATAGTAAGTGCTATTGGATCCCCTACTCAAGAGCTGGCTAGACATCTTGCCACCTTGTTACAACCGTTTATTGGAAAAACTGATCATCACAATAAAAACTCTATGCACTTCACCGAAAAATTGAGGGAGATTACCGTCAGCCCCAGTGATATTCTTGTCAGCTTTGATGTGGTGTCTCTGTTCACCATGGTTCCTGTCAACGAAGCTCTTGCTTTCATATCTGACATATTTCCTACTGATATAGTAGCTTTGTTTAGACATTGCCTTTCCACGACTTATTTTCAGTACAATAATGAGTTCTACGAACAAATTAATAGAGTGCAATGGGTAGCCCTCTAAGTCCAGCCGTTGCTAATATTTTTATGGAATTTTTTGAACAGCAAGCACTGCAGTCAGCCAGAAAAAGGCCTTTGAAGTGATATCGGTATGTGGACGACGCTTTTGTCATATGGAATCACGGTGAAGAAGAACTGAACCGTTTTTTGAAGCATTTGAATAGCATCAATTCAAAAATACAATTCACTATGGAGACAGAAAGTAATGGACAGATTAATTTTTTGGACGTCTCAGTAATTAAACGAGCAGATGGGACTCTGGGTCACAAAGTCTACAGAAAAGATACGCATACCGATCGTTATCTTCATAAGGATTCAAACCATCATCCCAGGCAGAAGAGAGGTATTATCAAGACATTGGTGGACAGGGCTAATAAAATCTGTGAGCCAGCTTATTTGCAAGAGGAACTAAATCACTTGCGAACCGCTTTCCAGAAAAATGGGTACGCTAGAAAGGAGATATATCGAGCACTCCATCCCAGAAGAAAAATGTCCGAAAACGTGCAACAACAACAACCATCGGTGGGGAAAATTTTTCTTCCATTCATCAACAATATTACGGACCGTATCGGGAATGTGCTGGCCAAGTTCAGAGTTGAAACAATCTTCAGACCCATCAAGAAGATTAGTGAATGCTTAAGATCGGCGAAAGATGCACGACACCCTTTAGCTACTCCTGGTGTGTATAAGATTCCGTGTAGTTGTGGGAAGGTTTACATTGGAACCACAAAAAGAAGTATCAATACTCGCCTAACTGAACATAAAAGGAACTGTCGACTGGGACACACGGACAAATCGGCTGTAGCGGAACATGTTTTTGAAACGGGTGACCATGAAATAAAATTTAGTGAGACGAGCGTGCTAGCTAAGACATCGCATTATTATGCACGTATGTATAGAGAGGCAGTAGAGATTTTTAAACACCACAATAATTTTAACAGGAAAGAAGAAGGCTTGAAGTTAGATAAGATATGGCGATCGACTTTGTACCAAAGATGTGACAATCGATTACCTTCGATCGAGAGTAATGACGCCAGCCAGAGATAGTTTTACTGTTAACAACACGTGACGAGTGGTGGCGCCCTCTACACGCCCTATATAAACAGGACCTCCACGGCCTAGCAGCCAGTCGTAGACTCACCTCAGATGATGTTGCCCGTAGCTGGCAACGAAACGTCAGGGAGAAGTATTTCTACTATTGGACCACGGCCTCTTAGCCCGGAAGTTTTAATTACTGAACATATGCTTCGTTAGGTTGGCAACAAATAGGTGAACATACCAAATCTGACGAAACACGTAATGGAATCGCAATATTTACGCTGTGAAAAGAAGTGTACTACGAATAGTTGTATCAAGTGACAAAAGAACAATAGTCCACCACAAAAAGAGTGGGAAACGAGGTGAACAGTGTGTGGAAGGCGAGAACACAAAGATGTGATTATATGGCAGTGATAAAAGAGGTAGTGTGACCTACAGACCAGATGTGAGGAAACGCAGACCTGCAAATCGTATGGAATTACATTTTTTACAAAAAATCGCGAAGTGAACTGTTTGATAATCTATAACTAACAAAACGGTATCGTTATAGATCCCACTGATGATGCCTTAGAACAGGAGAAGGCGAAACGCGTGTGGGATAAATAAAGTAACTAGCAGCAGGAAAAGGCAGTTTGATTTACAAAATAAGCACTTACAATAGCTTCATCATTCATTAATCAAAGGCTGTTAAAAAAATCGGTACCAATTATCTCGTTGACTCATTAGTTCATCGTTTAATAAAACATCTACCAAAAACTAAACAACACTTATTTTTTCATCTTTTTACAAATGAAATTGTTGGAACAAAATTCTTTATTCTAAAGTTTAGATAGGCGCTGATGTCAATGGTGGTGGGTGGAGGGTGGATACTAGCTAATGCCTGACTCTACTCAAGGTTAATGGTTCCAGAAAGGATGGGAACGACTGGTCCATTTTGACGTATGCGAGGACAAAAAGGGAATCTTGCGGACTTATCTTGTACAAAGACAGCGTCACTGAGACCATGAAGATAGGCAGCAGAAAAGTAACTCCTGCTGCCCATATTATCACGAGTCTGAACCAGAGGTGACGGTGTTTTTTACTCAATCATACACCACACTAACACACCAGATGACGGGCCCGTTATCCGCTGAGACTGCACACGTGGAGAGTCCGTCGCGATCCTCGACGCAGACCTGTGAATAGTCTGAGAACATGACGTGTTGCCTCTACGGTGTTCGCGTCACTACTGGACGTATAACTACCACAGCGAATCTCTGCGCTGCCCTGTCGAGGGGAACAGCTGTCACCGTACTCACAGCTGGCGGTGCTCCAGATCCGTCGCTTGCTCTGTCCGTGTCCATACTATCGGTGTATGTGACGCGCCTGTTTGATGAGGCACAGAAGACGTCTGACCTCTCGGGCGCTAGTCACGTTTGGCCACTGAGAAGTGCATTCGTTTAGTAAGGCCCTCCTGAGCTCGTCGACTTCATATTCTCGACCAATGTGAGCAGCAGTATCACAGATCGATGAACCACATTATCCAGAGTCTCTGAGTACGACACGTCACTGTTTACATGAGGCAAAACGTGGACTTCTCAAAAACAACCGACATCAAAATGCGCTTTCTGTATGAGAAACCCACTGAATAATCTTGTCGCATACACATAATGAATATAGCGCTGGTTCTGGATATTGTAGCTGGACTCTAAAAACGGAAGTAACTTCTTCTTTTGCGTTGGTATGAAAAGCAAATAATATTCTGCTGTGTTCCAGGGCACATGGGGATCCGAGGAAATGAAATTGCCGATGTGATTGCCAAGCAGGCTTGGAACCCTCCAACCACCTGCTCGTTGATAAGTCGCCTCTCAAGTCGTCACCACACACGTGACCATCCAGACCACCTGCTGTGCAGCTCAGTGACTGCAAGCGAAGAGCGAAATGCTAAAGCCAGTGGAGCCTGCACTGCACCCGCGGCACGCCTCCTCCCAACGACGACATGAAGAAGCAGCCGTTGCAGAGGTAAGAGTGGGACAGCGTCCCTTCACACGTGGTTTTCTCTTAAGGATGGAATGACCTACCAGTGTGTTCAAGGCGCAGAACACGAACGTTGAGTGAGTGAGTGTGTTTCGTATGACGACCTAAGGACAGTCCTGGGTCTCCCACAGAACCTGTTCCCTCTTTTAGATGACAATGAAATGAGTTTGTTAGGTTTTCTAAGGTTTTTGTGTTGTCGAGGCTGCTTGAGATTGTGATGTGTTTCAGAGCAGCTGGGCCAGATACCTACAGTAATCAAGTCCTGTTTCAAATGTTTCTCTACTAATATTACATTACTGATTTCGTCTCCAGTATAGTCCGCATTTCATGCACTCTCTTTTATGACTCTAGATGGGTAAATGTTGTACTACAGAGTCTTGTTTATTTTGCTGTGTTTGTTGATTCAGTTTGGTTCACAAGTTTTTGTTAAATAGATGTTCGTACATAGTAAGTGGATGGACGGTTTAGTAGAGCTGAGTGTCATATTTTTCTTCAAAATGCATTGCTATTTATTAGAATTTTTAAAAATCTAATATAAATACATTCAAAACCTCTCATACAATTACAATTTAGAATAACACATAATTTTCATCGATATGCATCGACAACTTTCTAATCAATCACAAAATTTTCGCTAATTTTAATATTGCATTCACTGAATTCATGTCGTCGCTCAGAAATGTAGGAGCCACCCGCATTTCATAATATGAGACATCCCATAGCGCAGGATTACAACGCAGCTCCCGCTAGTGCATTGTCATTTCCATGCACGTTATTTTTTGTGTATACTTAATTGTAATATTATGTGTTCGTATATTCACCATATTGTTTTAGCATATCATATTCATAAGGATGGAATGACACTAGCGTGGTTGGTGAGAACCGTGCGTGCATCAATATTTAATGAGATTTCTGTTTCAGCCCACAGAGACGCACCAGAAGCACCTCGAAGCCTGTGGAGGAGACATTTTATGCCTGCAAAGTTGTGCATGAAACGTGTATTGAGACATGACAGGATTATTGTGGATGTTAGAAATTAAGGGTACGTTAAGATCGGTCGAGTATAAAAAGCTAGGTACACGCACAATATTTTTATATTGTTGACATTCGAGTCCATTCCCGCGGCTCGTACAGTTGACTCGATGCAACCTTGTAAATAAGGAGGCAGCCTCCCAAAGATCAGTGATGTGTACTGTAACCTCCCCACAAAATAAAATAATATTATGAATAATATCCTCACTTAGTGTATTCTCCCAAAAAATAAATTCAGTAACCTGGTAATAATACAATGTGAGTAACCTCTCAATTAAATTATTGTGGCTCACATATAACCTTTCAATAACTGACTGTGAATTTAAACGTATATTTTGGACGTCAACAGTGCTGCGTCATGTCCCTGAAAGATCATTCTGAAAAAATTGAAAATTCTTACCTCAATTAGGTCGCCGGATAACGCATATATATATGCTCTTGCAATAAATTTTTCTGGTATAGCCCTGTGCTGGCCGATAGATTTGTCATTTATAAAAGGAAACAACTGATTTTTCTTTTCAATAATCTGGATGACCAAGGATTGGAGAAATTAGTAAATTCTTTAAATTGAAATGAACGATCGTCAAAAGTTACTTTTTATGAGAAAGATTATTATTAAGAGATTTTTTTTAAACATTTAAAAACAATAGTTCAAATGGCTCTGAGCACTATGGGACTCAACTGCTGAGGTCATTAGTCCCCTAGAACTTAGAACTAGTTAAACCTAACTAACCTAAGGACATCACAAACATCCATGCCCGAGGCAGGATTCGAACCTGCGACCGTAGCGGTCTTGCGGTTCCAGACTGCAGCGCCGTTAACCGCACGGCCACTTCGGCCGGCTTTTAAACATTTACTTGGGCTTGATATAACAATACTACATATGCGCGAGGCTGCTTTTACCTTATACAATAATGCTCAGGCTCCGCCATCGCTGCACCACGACCGGCCCAGCCAACACGATACACCAGACTGCTCGCTAGCAACAACTTACTGCTACTGCTACACAGTTCCTACTGCATACAACACTGCTCTTTGGTCTCAGATTCTCTTATAACTTACATATCGCAGACAGCGCGAGAGCAGTCCATCGAAATTACATCTGCTCGAGTGCGCTAGCAACAAATTCTTTAATCATGGACCTCTTACAGTACGTTACACGTAACGATTCTGTGGTAGAAAATAAGGTGCCAGTCTTATTTTTGTCTGTGTTATAAGTTCAGAAAACAAACTCACTGACAAGGAATGTAGTGCACTGTTGGTAAAAACATGAAGACGTTACCTATGTAATCCTATACGGATTGGTCCACGGCTGTCCAATAATGTATGTCATCAAAAATTGGGTTTGTGTGAGGAAGTGATTCAACAGATACCCACTACGTATGCATTTTCGCTGGCCGAAGTGGCCAAGCGGTTCTAGGCGCTACAGTCTGGAACCGCGCGACCGCTACGGTCGCAGGTTCGAGTCCTGCCTCGGGCATGGATGTGTGTGATGTCCTTAGGTTAGTTAGGTTTAAGTGGTTCTAAGTTCTAGGGGACTGATGACCTCAGAAGTTAAGTCCCACAGTGCTCAGAGCCATTTGAACCATTTGAACGTATCCATTTTTTAGAGCGCACACACACACACACACACACACACACACACACACACACACACACACACACACACACAGTCGGGTAGTCGTCAGGTTCCCCTGTGCTGTGACGGTCGGAACCAGGCTGCGAACTTAGAATCGTCAGGTTACAGCATCAAGCATAAGCAGCTGAGTTGGAGAACTGCCACGCCGAGTACATCAGCGTCATCCTTGAAGTTAGTTAAACGCCATTCAGTACTGCCATGCGTCTTCACTGAGGTAGAGGTGCTTGAGATTTCCTCCGATTTCCGTTCTCCTGCTCATCCGAATGAGGGTATTTCACCTGTCTCATACATCTTGCTCACCAGGTGGTAGAGTTTTGTCAGGGCTGGCTCTCCCAAGGCTATCAGTAGTTCTAATGGAATGAAACTTCCTGGCAGATTAAAACTGTGTGTCCGACCGAGACTCGAACTCGGGACCTTTGCCTTTCGCAGGAGAGCTTCTGTAAAGTTTGGAAGGTAGGAGATGAGATACTGGCAGAAGTAAAACTGTGAGGACCGGGCGTGAGTCGTGCTTCGGTAGCTCAGATGGGAGAGCACTTGCCAGCGAAAGGCAAAGGTCCCGAGTTCGAGTCTCGGTCGGGCACACAGTTTTAATCTGCCAGGAAGTTTCATATCAGCGCACACTCCGCTGCAGAGTGAATATTTCATTCTATTGGAATGTTGTCTACTCCCGGGGCCTTGTTTCGACTTAGGTCTTTCAGTGCTCTGTCAAATTCTTCACGCAGCATTGTATCTCCCATTTCATCTTCATCTACATCCTCTTCCATTTCCATAATATTGTCCTCAAGTACATCACCCTTGTATAGACCCTCTATATACTCCTTCCACCTTTCTGCTTTCCTTTCTTTGCTTAGAACTGGGTTTCCATCGGAAGTGTAGATATTCATACAAGTGGTTATCTTTTCTCCAAAGGTCTCTTTAATTTTCCTGTAGGCAGTATCTATCTTACCCCTAGTGAGATAAACCTCTACATCCTTACATTTGTCCTCTAGCCATCCCTGCGTAGCCATTTTGCACTTCCTGTCGATCTCATTTTCGAGACGTTTACATTCATTTTTGCCTGCTTCATTTACTGCATTTTTATATTTTCTCCATTCATCAATTAAATGAGCTAGTATAGCTTCTCACAGCTGGAAACTGTAAGCTGCCCACGTGAACAGCCCCTCTGCGAGTACAATGGTTGAGGTGAGCAGCCCTTGTCAATCAACCGTATCTGTCTCACTCCAAAATTCAACTACAACAACTTTAGAAAAGGCGCCGTGGTAAACAAAACTCATAATCTATAAATCACGCCGGCCGAAGTGGCCGTGCGGTTAAAGGCGCTGCAGTCTGGAACCGCAAGACCGCTACGGTCGCAGGTTCGAATCCTGTCTCGGGCATGGATGTTTGTGATGTCCTTAGGTTAGTTAGGTTTAACTAGTTCTAAGTTCTAGGGGACTAATGACCTCAGAAGTTGAGTCCCATAGTGCTCAGAGCCATTTGAACCATTTTTCTATAAATCACACATTATCCATGGGTGGAAAATACTGCTGTGAAATGATTTGCTCAAAACTCATATAATAGAAATTTTTAAATTGGCAAAAGTCTATTCACCCTTATCAAGACAATTAATGCAAATTATAGCATATTGCTGGGAACTGCAGTGATCACTGAGCTCCTATTAAATACATAAAACCAACATGCCTGGAGCCACTGCACTTACATTCAGGTGCCGGATCACGTTTCGCCCGGGGTAGCGGAGGAACTCGACGTGACATGTACTCAAAAAGTCGTTGGAAGTCCCCTGCAGAAATACTGAGTGATGCTGTCTCTATAGGTGTCCACACCTGCAAAAGCGTTGTAGGTGCAGGATTTTGTGCATGAAGTGACCTCTCGATTACATTCCATAAATGGTTGATGGAATTCACGTTGGGAGATATGGCTGGCCAAATCATTAGCTCGACTCGTCCAGAATGTTCTTCAAACTAATCGCGAAAAATTGTGCCTCGGTGACTTAACGCATTGTCTCCTATAAAAATTCCATGAATGGCTGCAAATGGGCTTCTAGTAGCAGAACATAACCAGGACCAGTCCATTCCATGCAAACACAGCGCTCGTTATTATGGGGCTACTACCAGCTTGCACACTGCCTTGTCGACAACTTGGATGCACAGTTTCGTGGCGGTCTGAGCCACACTCGAACCGTACCATCAGCTCTTACCAACTGAAATGGGGACTTGTCTGAACCGGCCACGGTTTTCCAGTTGTCTAGGGTCCAACCGTTTTGTTAGGAGACCAGGAGATGCGCTTGCCGGCGATGTCGTGCTGTTAGCAGACGCAGTCGTGTCGGTCGCCTGCTGCCACAGCCCAGTAACGCCAAATTCCGCGACACTGCCATAACGTATACGTCCGTCGTACGTCCCACATTGCCTTCTGCTGTTGTTTCACACAGTGTTGCTAAATTGTTGGCAATGACAACTGTACGCAAGCGCCGCTGCTGTCGGTCGATGCCTGAAATCTGGTATCCTCGGCACAGTCTTGACGCTTTGTACCTCGGGATTTGAACTGCCAAAAGATTTTTGAAATACAATGTGCCGTGCGCCTAGCTCTAACTATCATTCCGCCATCAAATTCTGTTAATTCCTGTCGTGCGGCAAGTCGGAAACTTGCCAATAAACTGCCCCTTTGTAGCTTGTGCACGCCGTACTACCGCGCGTCTCTATGCGTGCGTATAGCTGTCTCATGACTTATGTCGCCTCAGCGTACGAGCTCACAAGGGAAACAACTTGCCGCAGACAAGGAATACCAACGAGTTTCTGGATGATGACCAGATAACAAACACGGCAGCCCAGTAGAAACTTGCCGCGTTTTTCTATCATGGGACCCTTATCTGATATGGCAATTAGGGGCAGAATCGTGATGTTACTCAAATCACACCCAAGTATGTTTGTATTCAATTTGAAGAACGCTGTCTTATAATGGCCCTGATATAAATCCTACATTTATTCATTAAATTAATCTAGCGAAGTTCCTGTTCAAAAATGAATATCGGATTCTGGTGAGTGTGACTGTTCGACAGATAAATACTGCCCTACATATTTAAAACTAAATTTATTTTCTTTAAATGGTAAATAAAACTGGTCAAGAATTTGAGTAAGGAACAATAATGTATGTTAACGAAAAACAAACATGTATATCGTGCTCACCTGACAATGGTGTGGCAAGTACCTAGTACAAACGACACTGCATGCAACCTAGTGTGCATCTCTTACAAGAAGGGGGAGCAAAGCGAACAAGTGAAAGGTATAATATCGATAAACAAATGGGTTATCAGATGCAGTACCACGATATCACCCAAGCAGGCAAAGTGGTTCTATTAATGCCACCACTGACAAAGATCAGTTTGAATTTTTGGCGGATGAAAAATCTGTACGCCTGCAGGCCGGAGATGCAAGGCGGTGTGCTGTTGACCGCTGCTCCTTGTGGTCGGCTGCGCTGCGTGGAGATGGGGCTCCACCTCGGAGACCGATCGAAGTGCGAGCACAGAAAAAACTAAATGTTTGTCTGGGTTTCCGGACAAGTGGTCTGTAGCGAGGGTGGGGAAGTACGTGACCAACTCCTTGCAGCGGTCAGGAAACAAATCCTCAAATTCTCTACTGCCCCGTGCCCAGAAAGCGACCACACCACTTTTGCCAGAAATTGGCTAATCGTCGCCGATAAAAATAAGTTTTCGCCAGTTACAGCCTTAAAAGGAATTCGTCTAACTCTAGACTCTCTGTACCGTACTCCATCAACACCGTTCGTTCCCACCAAATCCCAACGGTGAATGCAGACGACAGCTGACGTAACAGTCGAGCAGGCTGTCACAGCCTATGCCAGGTTTTTGCGCGGGAAGACTTTTGGCGACGAGCGCCAATGGAATAATATAATTGGGGCGTTACGTTTGGTGCCGTTCTGTCGGCTATCCAGTGGAGCTCGGCGACCATTTCTCCAAAACGTACCAAACAACAGGGCAGCCGTGGCCCCAAGTTGGCACGTTCCTGCCTAAAACGTGAGACTTTCGTGAGAAAACTGCCCAAGCCATTGCAAATGTAGCGAGCGCCCTTCCGTCTGGTCCCTGAGACCCGACATCGAAAGAGAAAGGCTCCAGCCATGGATCGGAACTCTGTCCACAATTCTCAGCGACCGGATATCGCCACAGCTCCTGCTGCTGTCAGCGGCTGGGCTCCTGACAGCCCAGATAAAATCAACAGAATCACAATACGCATGTATCCACGCCCAATCTTGTAAATGCCGGTACATAATGAGATTACCCACTTTGCAGGAAAATGTAATACGGTAGCGAAATGACATTAATTTGCATGTATGCAAATTCACATTTTATAAATGCAAGATAATCTGGTTTAATGGCCCTTAATAAGGGTATGAAGAGGCCAGACAGCCAGTCATCTTGAATTACCTCATCAGTGACACTAGGGTCTTACGTAGCGTGTGTGCCTCATCTCAGAAATGGGGATAGTGTGGCACAACTCCAAGGAAAAAAATCAGATACAACTTGAATGTTTCACAATATGCTCGAAGGAAGCAGAAGATTCAATAAAGAAAGAGAGATTAAGAATTCGCAGCCCCCAGTCTAGTCATCATAAATTAAGACAGACAACATGGAGACATCCTCTGGGACACCACACTTACTCACTCAGTTTATCACATACACTCAGAGACTGGACACAGGACTGCTGTCAACGACATTTGGAGTCAGTGTGCTAGATTGGACAGATGTCCTTACAGTTGAACTGCACAAATAACAAATTACAGTAATAAAAACGTCTAATTGTGCCAGAAAGAAAACACCACAGACTTCCAAAAAGAACGAAAAGATGAATACTAACACACAGTCCGGTTGTATCTCCGACTAATGCAAGCACCACACACATACTCATATCCGTCCTAGAACAACAAATGTTAAGTGTATAGTCAATTAAAGCTGACCTAATTTCCAATGATGTTCATTCATTCGAAAAACATTTGTAGAGCAACAGGCAAACCCCAGACATACGCATCATAAACGGAGAAAAATGTGAAGTAATAAAATGCATAAAGGTGGAAAGCAATGTAGCTCAAAGTGATTAGAGGATGAAGTACATAGACAAGTAGATTATCAGAAAAATGAATGTCTACCATGATAGTTCACATGTATAAGATCATATAGTAGTAATAGTAAAGGTGGTTATACTGACAAAATCATTGAATATCAGGGTATTTCATAGAGAGAATGCACAAAGAAAAGACATTTAAACGTTACATGAATAAAATAACGCAAAGCTTACAAGGCGAAAAGGACCAAAATCCAGTGTTAATTAAATAATGGGTAATCCGTCTTTAACTGAGAACAAATAACTAGTACGACTGAACTAAAGATGTCCATTGTAGAATTGTAGTTATCTATCAAAATAATCAAAGTGTTTATCAGCGAAAAGTAGTGAATTGAATCCACGTTTCCCTTATGTACATTTTAATTGCATACAGGCAGTAAGAGATAAAATGTACATGAAGAGTCTTGTTGGAATGAGGAAAATACTGATTAGATTAGCGAACGACACACTAGGAAACATAATACATTAAAAATGTGTCGTTAGAGATTGTACAAATGTATAAATATACACTCCTGGAAATGGAAAAAAGAACACATTGACACCGGTGTGTCAGACCCACCATACTTGCTCCGGACACTGTGAGAGGGCAGTACAAGCAATGATCACACGCACGGCACAGCGGACACACCAGGAACCGCGGTGTTGGCCGTCGAATGGCGCTAGCTGCGCAGCATTTGTGCACCGCCGCCTTCAGTGTCAGCCAGTTTGTCGTGGCATACGGAGCTCCATCGCAGTCTTTAACACCGGTAGCATGCCGCGACAGCGTGGACGTGAACCGTATGTGCAGTTGACGGACTTTGAGCGAGGGCGTATAGTGGGCATGCGGGAGGCCGGGTGGACGTACCGCCGAATTGCTCAACACGTGGGGCGTGAGGTCTCCACAGTACATCGATGTTGTCGCCAGTGGTCGGCGGAAGGTGCACGTGCCCGTCGACCTGGGACCGGACCGCAGCGACGCACGGATGCACGCCAAGACCGTAGGATCCTACGCAGGGCCGTAGGGGACCGCACCGCCACTTCCCAGCAAATTAGGGACACTGTTGCTCCTGGGGTATCGGCGAGGACCATTCGCAACCGTCTCCATGAAGCTGGGCTACGGTCCCGCACACCGTTACGCCGTCTTCCGCTCACGCCCCAACATCGTGCAGCCCGCCTCCAGTGGTGTCGCGACAGGCGTGAATGGAGGGACGAATGGAGACGTGTCGTCTTCAGCGATGAGAGTCGCTTCTGCCTTGGTGCCAATGATGGTCGTATGCGTGTTTGGCGCCGTGCAGGTGAGCGCCACAATCAGGACTGCATACGACCGAGGCACACAGGGCCAACACCCGGCATCATGGTGTGGGGAGCGATCTCCTACACTGGCCGTACACCACTGGTGATCGTCGAGGGGACACTGAATAGTGCACGGTACATCCAAACCGTCATCGAACCCATCGTTCTACCATTCCTAGGCCGGCAAGGGAACTTGCTGTTCCAACAGGACAATGCACGTCCGCATGTATCCCGTGCCACCCAACGTGCTCTAGAAGGTGTAAGTCAACTACCCTGGCCAGCAAGATCTCCGGATCTGTCCCCCATTGAGCATGTTTGGGACTGGATGAAGCGTCGTCTCACGCGGTCTGCACGTCCAGCACGAACGCTGGTCCAACTGAGGCGCCAGGTGGAAATGGCATGCCAAGCCGTTCCACAGGACTACATCCAGCATCTCTACGATCGTCTCCATGGAAGAATAGCAGCCTGCATTGCTGCGAAAGGTGGATATACACTGTACTAGTGCCGACATTGTGCATGCTCTGTTGCCTGTGTCTATGTGCCTGTGGTTCTGTCAGTGTGATCATGTGATGTATCTGACCCCAGGAATGTGTCAATAAAGTTTCCCCTTCCTGGGACAATGAATTCACGGTGTTCTTATTTCAATTTCCAGGAGTGTATATGAGTTGAAAATAGATTGTGTTTTAGAGGTCGCACCAACCAAATGTTTCCCATAATAACTGTAATGTAAAGAAAGTTCCACATACATACCTCAGCACAAAGACTTGTGACACGCAGTGTCTTTAGTGTAGTGTAGTGGGCAGGGTCTTGTTGAGGGTGTGACGAAAGAGGGAGAGGAGATTGGAAATGGTGCACGTTCGCATGTACCACGTCTGGGTGCACCGTTACATGTACCACGCCTGAGAGAGAATCAGGTATGACGCAGTTGTCAATCACACAGGCTCTGGTGGGGTGACCATTAGGCACTTCTTTGATGGCAACATATTGCGGAATAGGTGGCTCACTATTGTGTTGATTACTGCCGTCTGTGCCACATGACGATGTGTGTGTTCCCCGTGTGGTGCACTATTGACCATGCACACAAGTTGGATAGCGAGGACGTACCTTCCTCTGCTCTGTTGCGTGGGCGCTCATTGCTTCAGGTCAGTCCCTTTCATTCATCGAGGCACCTTCACAATTGTCTATTATTCCAGTCTCGTATTGCGCGCGGAAATAACGAATACCAATATCTTTCCGTGCGAGCCCCGATTTCCCTAATTTTATTACGGTGATCGTTTCTTCATATGTAGGTAGGTGACAACAAACTATTTTCCCATTTGGAGGAGAAAGTTGGTGAGTGAAATTTCGTGAGAAGATTCCCACGCAATGAAAAACGCTTTTATTTTAATTATGTCCACCCCAAATTTTGTATCATTTCAGTGACACTCTCTGCCCTATTTCGCAATAACACAAAACGTGCTGCCCTTCTTTGAAGTTTTTCGATGTACTCCGTCTTTGATTATCCATCCCCACAACATTTTATATGTGTTCTTTCCAATTTAAGTTGCTCGTAATTGTAATTCCTAGGTATTTAGTTGAATTTACCGCCTTTAGATCTGACTGATTTATTGTGTAACCGAGGTAACCAAAGTAATTCTACACACTATCACAATCAAGAATATGATACACGGTTATTAAATACAACACACGCGGGATAAAAAAGGAAAAAATGTACATTACATCAGGAAGGAAGAAGGATGGCTATTGACATTAAGCTTAACGAATATATTGAGTTGGTGCATATCTTCGTTGCATTTTTCGATAATAAACACAAGAGGTACACATAAAAGAGACTTAAGTCAATAATATACACTCATTCACGTTTACAACAGTCTGCCAACACTGCAGTAACTTCCCGATTCCGCTACTATAGAAGTCGCGTGCTTTCGAGGTGAAGAACTCGTCGATCCGTGTTCGGAGAGCATTTTCATCGGGAAAAGAAGTTCATTGAAAGTTGTCGATGGTGAGCGGAATAGGTGAAAATCTGAGAGCGCTAGATAAGGTGAATAAGGTGGGTGCGGAATAGCTTCCCAACCCAGCTCCTATATAGTGTTTTTTGTCAATCCATCAGAATGTAGATGGGCTTTATTGTGGAGTAAAATCACATCACAGAGTCATCCTGGTCGTTGTTCTTGGACTATGTCTGCAAGACATGGCAATTGTTGCCGATAAATGTCGGCAGTGATTCTTATACGTCGGCGAAGCAATTCGTACTACACCACACTGTCAATGTTCCACCAGATGCATAACATCATTTTTTGCACAGGTATTTGTACGGGTAGTTGCTGCTTCGTTTGGGATCAACCATTCCCTTCTTTTCCTCATTTTAGCTTAAAGACACCATTTCTCGTCACAATTAGTGATATAGGATAAGAAAGGTCGGTCTTGTTCACGAGCCGGTTGATAACGAGCTAGAGGAGATGCACATGTCACCACCCACAAGTGTTTGTGATTTTGGATTAGGGCGTGCGGTACACATATACTCAACTTTTGAACCTCCCCCATTGCATGCAAATGTCGCACGATGTTAGAATGACCACAGTTCATCGCCTTTGCCAGTTCTGCAGTAGAGTGACTTGTATCATGATGCGTTTAAACGACATTCATCAAACCATGAAGGTGTTCCTGAACGTGGAGTGTCACTAATGTCAAAACGATCCTCCTTAAAACGAGAAAAACATTTTTTTGCCGTGCTCTGTCCACTGGCATCAGCCCCGTACACGGCACTAATGTTTTTGGCTGCCTGCGATGCGGTCACCCCTGCACAGAACTCAAACGGAAGAAAATATTTCTAGGATGAATTTTCACTCTACAGCGGAGTGTGCGCTGATATGAAACTTCCTGGGAGATTAAAACTGTGTGCCGGACCGAGACTCGAACTCGGGACCTTTGCCTTTCGCGGACAAGTGCGAGGAGACGAGGTACTGTCAGAATTATAGTTGTGAGGAGGGGTCGTGAGTCGTGCCTGGGTAGCTCAGTTGGTAGTGCACTTGCCCGCGAATGGCAAAGGTCCGGAGTTCGAGTCTCGGCCCGGCACACAGTTTTAATCTGCCAGGAAGTTTCATATCAGCGCACACTCCGCTGCAGAGTGAAAATCTCATTCTGGAAACATCCCCAAGGCTGTGGCTATGCCATGTCTCCGCAATATCCTTTCTTCCAGGAGTGCTAGTTCTGCAAGGTTAGCAGGAGAGCTTCTGTGAAGTTTGGAAGGTAGGAGACGAGGTACTGGCGGAATTAAAGCTGTGAGGACGGGGCGTGAGTCGTGCCTGGGTAGCTCAGTTGGTAGCGCACTTGCCCGCGAATGGCAAAGGTCATGAGTTTGAGTCTCGGCCCAGCACACAGTTTTAATCTGTCAGGAAGTTTCAGAAGAAAATGTTTGAAATGTTCCTCTTTCTCCATTTGGCAGTCTATTTTCTAGCGTTCACAGCTCCACGCAGTATCTCCAAAGGGCAAAATGTCAATATGTCATCTTAAATAGCAACAATGAACTGAAAATACAAAATGGCAATCGATAAGTAAACCGACAGCTACCGGAATATAAACAAAAAACTGAAGGAGACAAAAGTCATTGAATTAAATGAGATCGGCAATATCAAGTGGGAATAGTGCCTAGTTGCCAATAAATCTCTCGTCATGCAGATAACTTGCTGTCCGTAATTGTATTGCTCCTACAACCTAGGGCAATGTGTGATGAACTTTGTATTCCACAAAAAAAAAAAAAAAAAAACTTAATTGCAGAGATAAATTCCGAAAGGAAAAGTGTTTCGTGCCTACTCGTCGGTAAGTTGGCATAAGGTGCAGAGAGTGATGGCATGCTGCGAACTCAACTCCACTGCCGCCTTTGAGCTTTACCTCGGCAGACACAGATAAGCCTTTCTGCGCATGTCCGGCGCCCGCTTTCAGACCGGATCCACGCGCAGATGCCGCCTCCGCAGAGTAAATAGGTGCGGCGGCCTGGAAAATTGCCGGCGGCGCGGGGCCCGCTCGGAAAATTCAATAGCCGGCGGGAAAGCGAGCTGCCGGCGCGGCGCGGCGGGGTGGGGCGGCAGGGGGGCCGCTTTTAAGCCGCGTTTCCTTATTAGGCCGCAATCTGAGCCGCCGGCACACTTCCCGCGGCAGACTCGCGCGGAATGTCGGCGGCGGCCGCGGCTGCCGCTCTCTCCCGCTCCCCGCACCGCAGCCCACTGCTGGGTCCCGGCACCCAGTAGTCGGCTCCCCATTGTTCTACTCGCGTGGCTAATGAAACGCATTGCAAGCTGCTCATTTATCACTGTTTGTAATGACCCGGCATTATGCCACATTCATTTTTATGTACTAGCTTCTACGTGCTCCGCCGCTTTTTACTGGCATTTTGTGGGATACCTTAACCACAGAAAATCGATTACTCCGCTTGCAAGCCATAGATTTTAGTATCCACCATTATTAAATCTCCGCACCGAGCAGAGGCACTCTACTACGCGCGCGCGAGAAACACATATTTGGCGCCACCTCTCCGTGCGCGGCCCGCTGCTAAACTGAAGAGCCAAAGAAACTGGGACACCTGCCTAATATCGTTTAGGTCCCACGCGAGTACGCACAAGTTCCGCAACATGACGTGGCATTACTAATATCTGAAGTAGAGCTGGAGGGAACTGACACCATGAATCCTGTAGAGCTGTCCATAAATCCGTACGAGTACGAGGGAGTGGATATCTCTTCTGAACAGCACGTTGCAATTGATCCCAGATATGCTCAATAATGTCCATTTCTGCAGAATATCGTGGCCACCGGAAGTATTTAAACTCAGAAGAGTATTCCTGGAGCCACTCTCGACCTGCGGGGTGTGGCATTGTCCTACTGGAATTGCCCATGTCCGTCGGAATGCACACTGGATGTGAATGAATGCAGGTGATCAGAATGCTTACGTACTTGTCACCTGCCACAGTCGTATCTAGACGTATCGGGGGTCCCATATCACCCAACTGCACGGGTTCACACCATTACAGAGCCTCTACCAGCTTGAACAGTCCCTTGTTGATAAGCAGGGTCCATGAATTCAAGAGGTTGTCTCCGTACCCGTACACGTCCAACCGTTCGCTATAATTTGAAACGAGACTCGTCTGACCAGGAAACATGTTTCCAATCATCAACAGTCCAATGTCGCTATTGACGGGCCCAGGCGAGGCGTAAAGCTTCGTGACATGCAGTTATCAAGAGTACACGAATGGGTCTTCGGCTCCGAAAGCCAATATCGATTATGCTCCGTCAAATGGTTCGCACGCTGACACTTGTTAATGCCCATGCCCGAGGGAGGACTCGAACCTCCGACGGGGGGAGCCGCGCAAACCGTGACAAGGTGCCCAGACCGCGCGGCTACCCCGATCGGCCTTGTTGCATCTGACTGCAGAACAATTGTACTGCAGCAAAATACATTGCGCGAAAGCATCGCGATGACAAGCTAAGAGATATTAGGTCTAGTACGGAGGCATGTAGATAGCCGTTTTTCCCTAGCTCTGTTTGCGAGTGGAATAGGAAAGAAACAGGCTAGTAGTGTTACAAGGGATCCTCGGCTATACACCATATGGTGGCCTATGGAGTATCTATGTAAATGTACGTGCAGAATCTGACAATGCACTGAAAATCCTGAATTTATATAAGTCCCCTGAGTAGGTGAGATTCGGTCAGAATTGTTGAAATTCTTGGGAGAGACAGGCACGATTGAACTATCCCACCAGTTATGCACGATGCAGTATATGAACTAGTGGAATAACGTTGAACTTCAAGAAGAATGTAACGATTCTAGTAGCAAACAAAGGAAGGCGTGATGGAGAGTGAATATTATCCAACTGTCTTATTAATAAGTCGTGCTTCCAAAATTATGTACATAAAAATTGAAAATCTGGGTGACAACCTCGGTCTCGATTAATTTCGATTCTGGAATAAATAGGGACACTAAGCGTAAGAATATCTTAGGAGATATGCTGAAGAAAGTCAGACCTACATTTGTTGCATATATAGGCTCAGAGAAAGTTTTTGATGATGCTGAATGGAACATTCTCTTTGAAATTCGGAAGGCAGCATGGATAAAATAACAGAGCGAATGGTTATCTACAACTCAGACAGAAGCTAGACTAGCGTTGTAACAGTCGAAGAACATGGAGGGGAAACAGAAGTTGGGAAGAGAGTAAGACAAGTTTGTAGCCAATATCACAATGAGAAAAGGGTAAAGAAAAGTAATGCGTAGTTTGGAAAGGGAATGACACTTCATGGAGAACAAGTAAAATCTTCCAGCGCCTGGTCCCCGGCACGAATCCGCCCGGTGGACTTGTCTCAAGGTCCGGTGAGCCGGCCAGTCTGTGGATGGTTTTTAGGCGGTTTTGCATCTGCCTCGGCGAATACGGACTGGTTCCCCTTATTCCGCCTCAGTTGCAGTATGTCGGCGATTGCTGCGCAAACAAGTTCTCCAAGTACGCGTGCACCACCATTACTCTACCACGCAAACATAGGGGTTACAATAGTCTGGTGTGAGATGTTCCCTGGGGGGGGGGGGGGGGGGGTCCACCGGGGAACTAATAGCACAATAACCCTGCAAGAGTGTTTCGGTGTGGGGTGGCGGAGGGGTGAAGTGGACTGCGGTAGTCGTCGTGGGGTTGTGGACCACTGCGTTTGCGGCGGGGACGGAGCCTCTCCGTCGTTTCTAGGCCCCCGGTTAACATACAATACAATACCATACCACACAAAATCTTTTAGGTTTGCTGATGAAGTTTTAATTCTGTCAGAGGTAGCAAGAAACATGAAAGAAAAGTTGAAAGGGTTCTTGTTTTGGAAAGTGGTTATAGCACGATGATCAACAAAAGTTGAAAAAGTGTAACGGAATGTAGTCGAATTAAAACATGTGATGCTGAGGGAATTACGAGGGCCGTTCAGAAAATACTGCAACACTATTTTTCGGTCAGTTTCAGTTAGAAAAAGCGGAATTTGTTGTGGGACATCGTGGAACACCCTCGCTTCAGACCCTATAATTTCATGAAATTCCGATAGGTGTCGGCGCTATACGTAGCCTTCAGTAATGGAAATACCGTTCAAGCAGCCAGCTGTCTTTGAGTTTCCTTAGGTCCGTAGTCACAGCGTCGCAGGTATTCATAGGCGCTTGGAGAATGTCTGCGGAAACCTGGCAGTGAATACAAGCACGGTGAGTCTTAGGGCGAGGCCTCCGCGTCACTGCAACAACGTCGCGCAATCCGACCCGAACTCCTGCTGCCTGTCGGCCGCAAGCAGCTGTGACTCCTGCACTATTGAAGTGTGCTGACACTCACATTTGGTGTGATCCACGGATCACAATCAGTCACCTCGCTGCACAACTGGACGTCTCTGTAGGCAGTGCCGACACACTGTGGGGTGTGAGCCAGTTAGGTTATTCGACGCATAACCAAAGACCATAAAGAACAACGAAGGACCATTTGAGCAGGGTTGCTCGAGCGTTATGAGGATGATCGTGGTAGGTCACAATTCTCCACTGGACTGTTCTTCCTCATCTACCGTGCTACCCCAATCTCGCATATTTCCAGTTCCATCAGTTTGACCGAATGAGGGATGCACTCCGTGGGAAGCGGTACGTAGATGGTGGAGGGGTTACTGATGCCCCAAGACGTTCGCTCCGACATCGGCCAGAAGGTGACGTAAGACTGTCGCATTGAACGGAGATTAAGTTGAAAAATAGACTTTTGTAGCGAAAAAGTGGGGAACAATACGGTGTATCGGAATCGTGAAAAAAAACAAACCTTCTGATACCTGACAACAAGGGTTCGAGTAATTTTAAGTAAAAACACATGGAAGGCTGACCCACGTATTTCATCATACGTTGATCATGGAATTCACTTTAATTTACGGAATGCACGTTAATTTATAATTAAAATTTAAAAAGCCTTGTTAGAAGAATAACAAGCCTCACAATAATTAAATAATTTGAACAGGATCAATTCATTAATAAAAAAATTTTACAGTTTATACCAGTAAGGAAAGGGCTTAAAAACAGGAATATAGTGTCCCCAAGTACAAGTATGAAGTCAAACTAGCTAGGTGTGGCTCAGGCGGTTTCAGCAACCTGCGTTTTACCAGTGGAATGAATTACAAATGACTGGCATTAAATGTACTAACAATTCCCCAAACATGGACCACGCCTTAAACAGAATACAGAAAGAATGATATACACTACTGGCCATTAAAATTGCTACACCAAGAAGAAATGCAAATCGTAATCGGGTATTCATTGGACAAATATATTGTACTATAACTGACATGTGATTGCATTTTCACGCAATTTGGGTGCATAGATACTGAGAAATCAGTGACCAGAACAACCACCTCTGGCCGTAATAACGGCCTTGATACGCCTGGGCATTGAGTCAAACAGAGCTTGGATGGCGTGTACAGGTACAGCTGCCCATGTAGTTTCAACACGATACCACAGTTCATCAAGAGTAGTGACTGGCGTATTGTGAATAGTCAGTTGCTCGGCCACCATTGACCAGACGCTTTTCAATTGGCGAAAGATCTGGAGAATCTGCTGGCCAGGGCAGCAGTCGAACATTTTCTGTATCCAGAAAGGCCCGTACAGGACCTACAACATGCGATCGTGAATTATCCTGCTGAAATGTAGGGTTTCGCAGGGATCGAATGAAGGGTAGAGCCACGGGTCGTAACACATCTGAAATGTAACGTCCACTGTTCAAAGTGCCGTCAATGCCAACAAGAGCTAACCGAGACGTGTAACCAATGGCACCCCATACCATCATGCCGGGTGATACGCCAGTATGGCGATGACGAATACACGCTTCCAATGTGCGTTCACGGCGATGTCGCCAAACACGGATGCGACCATCATCATGCTGTAAACAGTATCTGGATTCATCCGAAAAAATGACGTTTTGCCATTCGTGCACCCAGGCTCGTCGTTGACTACACCATCGCAAGCGCTGCTGTCTGTGATGCAGCGTCAAGGGTAACTGCAGCCATGGTCTCCGAGCTGATAGTCCATGCTGCTGCAAACGTCGTCGAACTGTTCGTGCAGATGGTTGTTGTCTTGCAAACGTCCCCACATGTTGACTCAGGGATCGAGACGTGGCTGCACGATCCGTTACAGCCATGCGGATAAGATGCCTGTCATCTCGACTGCTAGTGATACGAAGCCGTTGGGTTCCAGCACGGCGTTCCATATTACCCTCCCGAACCCGCCGATTCCAAATCCTGCTAACAGTCATTGGATCTCGACCAACACGAGCAGCAATGTCGCGATACGATAAACCGCAGTCGCGATAGGCTACAATCCGACCTTTACCAGAGTCGGAAACGTGATAGTACGCATTCCTCCTTACACGAGGCATCACAACAACGTTTCACCAGGCAACGCCGGTCAACTGCTGTTTGTGTATGAGAAATCGGTTGGAAACTTTCGTCATGTCAGCACGTTGTAGGTGTCGCCACCGGCGCCAACCTTGTGTGAATGCTCTGAAAAGCTAATCATTTGCATATCACAGCATCTTTTTCCTGTCGGTTAAATTTCGCGTCTGTGGCACGTCATCTTCGTGGTGTATCAATTTTAATGGCCAGTAGTGTACAACAAAAGCCGTGAAGGCATATAATTTTAAATGTGACTCCCGGCTGGTACACACCAGCAGGAAAATTGGAAATGGCCCTTAAATAAATATACAATCCCCCAAAATACAAGATAAGCTGGCAAATACAGGGGGCGGGTATCACAGCCAACAAGCAACGAGCAGCCAAGTTTTACAAGGAGTGGAGTTAGCTAATGACTGTGGATAAAAGGAAAAGCTCAGCAGTTTGTATAAGTAAAAAGACTTAAAACATAACACACTTCAGAAGTAGCAATAAGGCTGGAAGATGTAAACGAGTACTTAAAGAGCAGGTATATTGAGGAGTAACTGGGCTTGCAGGACACACTTCAAAGCTTATGTGCTTACTGAATTTACAAATTGGGTAGATTAAGAGTTGGCAGTTAATTGGTGACACTCCGCCGTGGAACATATCAAACGACGAACTTTACATAACTTGAGACAACGCGATGGGAATGGCAGGGACACCATGTTAAGGGGACAACCCAGACGTCGTGCGACGACAGAAGTGCCACCGCAGCAGAAAGAAAACACGTCTCTGCTCCGGGCCCAGGAAGCGGGAAGGCGTCATACGCTGTCAAAGCTCGCCTGCCAACACACATCAGAAGGGAACAGTAGTCTCCCCAACTAAGGTTACAGAAGAGAATGTCTATGATGGGGCCAATATCAACTCACTATGTTACATCTTCAGTTTGATCAATTAAATTTATAACAGAGAATACTCATACACTTGCACTGAATATGGCCTGAAATAATAAGTTACCATCAGTTACACTGACTGATAACCATACACATAATATAATATAGATGTTAATATAACAGGTCTGATACGTGTCACAAACCGGACACAATGGGGACCAGGCCCCTTTGCTTTTTTCTTTTATCACTCGTTTATTACATCAGAGAAATACACATCTTAAGACAAAATTTAACTTGTGGTGTCACCGCCGGACACCACACTTGCTAAGTGGTAGCTTTAAATCGGCTGCGGTCCATTAGTACATGTCGGACCCGCGTGTCGCCACTGTCAGTGATCGCAGACCGAGCGCCACCACACGGCAGGTCTCGAGAGACGGACTAGCACTCGCCCCAGTTGTACGGACGACGTAGCTAGCGATGCGCACTGACGAAGCCTCGCTCATTTGCAGAGCCGATAGTTAGAATAGCCTTCAGCTAAGTCAATGGCTACGACCTAGCAAGGCGCCATTAGCATTACATAGCTTGTATCTAAAGAGTCTCACTTGTATCGTCAAGAGCGATGTACCACAAGGATGGATTAAAGTTAAGTATTCCAGGAGATACGTGCTTTTCTTTATAGCATTCATTACGTATCCTGTTTCAGACCTATCTACTAGCCTACCTGAGTTAACGCGTGCCTTTCGGCTACTTCCGAGTGGCGTGGCTGTCTTGTTACGCCACAACATAACTACATGAAATATTGCTCCCAGTAAACGTTAACATAAGCAGTGACAAAACTTAGTTGTCTTAAGGGTTTCTGCTGGCAACAAATTTTAAGGAGGCAATGCAAGGTTTATATCAATTTAGCACAAACACGTAGCTAGTGATTGAATCACGACACAGACAATTCAGCAATTTCGGTAACAAATAAATAGCGTGAATTTGTACTCACAGTAACCAACTAATCAACAGCCTTGCCATTGAATAAGTAGTAGGCCATTTGGAACGAATTAGCAACACCCCGCAACTAGGGGAGTTAATACCAAAAGTCTTTAAATGTCTTGCTCCCCATTAAATAAACTAAGTTACAGTAATTAAATGAATAACAAATCAAACACACTACGGTCCACTCAAACTCTTCAGTGGAAGCCAAGCCAAAATGAAGATTCCATTAACTGACTAGCATTGAAGTCACACTAAAGCTCATCTCTGTGTTCGCAGACACACAAGGGCAAACTTATACAAGACAAGATTTTAAAGGGAGCACATCAGTAAAACCGGTATTGGAGCTAACTCGTGCCACTGAAAATTGCCGGCCGGATTGGCCGAGCGGTTCTAGGCGCTACAGTCTGGAACCGAGCGACCGCTACGGTCGCAGGTTCGAATCCTGCCTCGGACATGGATGTGTGTGATGTCCTTAGGTTAGTTAGGTTTAAGTAGTTCTAAGTTCTAGGGGACTGATAACCTGAGCAGTTTAGTCCCATAGTGCTCAGAGCCATTTGAACCACTGAAAATTAAGGTACTAGACCGGGGCACAAGATGGTATACAATGAGGTTGCCTTAGTGCTATACTGCGCTCCAAAATATTAATTCAAATGGCCAATTCAAAATTAAGTACACATAAACCAGCATTAATTAACGAGGAGTGACACCAGGTCGCTCGAAGGGATAACAACACTTAATTGAAAAGACGAATGCCGGAGGCGGCAGTAACATCAAACACCTTCTCCAAGTTTTAACCAAGAGTCACTTCCCGCTATACAAGTAAACATTTAACCAAGCACAAGGAAGGAACCCCAAAGAGAAAATTCAAATAAAACCCCCAAAAGATTATAAAGGACAGGGAACCGCAACTATGTAAATTTAAAAGAATTAGCTCTCCCCGAAAGGTAGTGTAAACGCTAAGGGCACACTTACGAGACAACCAAAATTGGTTACAAAAAGTCTTATACATTTGCTCCTTTTCTTTAAAAGAAACACAAGGCTGCTTAACTTCTGCTGGACGTCCGGTATGGCTCGTGTAGGATACACCAAGCAGCAGGCCAAGCTAGGCGGTCGCAAGGCACGGCGAGCAAAATCAGGAGAGCAGACAGGCAGGCAGCCAACATATATCCTCCATGCTGAACCGGCAGACCGCGTACAACCAACTCCACATATACGTGGTTGCTTCCACCTCGTACCTCGCGGCGTCTCAGCAGGTAGCCCGAGCAAACGTCAACTGCCACTCGCCCCGCGAATGCGGAAAACAACAAGGCAAGCAAAAATAAGAAACATCGAAAGACATCGTGCGGATAAGATGCCTGTCATCTCGACTGCTAGTGATACGAGGCCGTTGGGATCCAGCACGGCGTTCCGTATTACTCTCCTAAGCCCACCGATTCCATATTCTGCTAACAGTCATTGGATCTCGACCAACGCGAGCAGCAATGTCGCGATACGATAAACCGCAATCGCGATAGGCTGCAATCCGACCTTTATCAAAGTCGGAAACGTGATGGTACGCATTTCTCCTCCTTACAGGGGGCATCACAACAACGTTGCACCAGGCAACGCCGGTCAACTGCTGTTTGTGTATGAGAAATCGATTGGGAACTTTCCTCATGTCAGTACGTTGTAGGTGTCGCCACTGGCGCCTACCTAGTGTGAGTGCTCTGAAAAGCTAATCATTTGCATATCACAGCATCTTCTTCCTGTCGGCTAAATGTCGCTTCTGTACCACGTCATCTTCGTGGTGTTGCAATTTTAATGGCCAGTAGTGTATTATTGACTTGATATTGTTAATTAATTGAAGAATTGCAATGTACATTTGTCACAAATTACTCAAAAACAATATCGTAAAATACTGTAGTAGAATTGCTGGCAAAGTCAAGGACTTTGCGTTATGTAGACAAGACATTGTTGACAGTAAAGCAGTAACATCGTTGAAGTACTGGCGCGCAAAACGGACAGGGAGTTACAAGGTTACAGTCGCCGATCACGTACGCAAAGTGGCTGCCTTGGCGTGCAGAATTAACTGCACGGTCGATGTGGTATCCTAATTGCGGCAAGCCATTGTAAATGATTAGGGCGAGCATATATGTGGGTCACAGTACGTGGTTTAATCAAGAAGAATTGGCTAATGGAATAATGCAATAAGATCACTGCGCGGTCAAAGTTAATGCTGACTGCTGCTCGTACTGAAGGAAGAAGCTGTTGGGAGTTATTGCTACGGAATTCATTACGCCGCACCATCTGCAACTCAGCACTAATCAAGATTGCCATCCTGCAGCGTAGTATTGAAAATACTTGACAAACCAGTAGGTTAATTAATTTCGAATTTCATACTAACTTATGGTAAACTGTAATTATCATTCAGTGTTAACGACTTACCCCAATTATCCACCATCAGTAGCCTCATTTCCTATCGTCGTTATTTCCGAGTGGAACGTTGTAAAAACGAATATTGTTTGTCGTGAAAGAACATAAACGCTCTTGCCATGAAAACTTAATTTTACCTAACTCAAGAAACTAGGGGCAGTCATAATTAACTATAATTTAGTTTTCATTATAGCCTATTATCTGCATTCTGTAATGAATTTAAGAATTTTTACCTTCAAACAAAAGTGATTGTATTGTGTGAGTTTTATACACAGTGTAATCATATTAATGTGACCATCTTGCAACACGCCCAGGGCTATAACTGGTGGGGGACACTTAAATTGTTCTCGCTTTGACCGTGCGCGCTCTCCACGCCACGTGTCTGGTACTACCTCGGCGTCGCCATGAGGCAAAATGGAAGGCAGCGTCGGTAACACCTGGGGCTGAGGCGAGCCAGTAGATGGGTCCCCAGGGCGCTGACCGGACGGCACCGTCGCTGAAAGCAGAAGGCGAGCGGCAGATCCCGTGCGACGACAGAGGCGCAGCTGGTTGAGATGCCGGCGCACCTCACCAGAGGCCCCCAAAACCAGATACATAGCGCGTCCGAGGCAGCGAAGAATGCGCCCTTCGAACCAACGCCGTGAACCTCGATAGTTACGATAGTAGACAACGTCGCCTGGAGGAAAAGCAGGTGTCTGCCGCTGCACAGGAACCTGAAGCGGCGGATGGAGCAAAGACATCAAGGTCCGATGAGGACGACCGTGGAGCAACTCAGCCGGCGAGCGACCATCTCGGGGCTGAGAGTGATACGAGGACAAAAAGAGCAACAACGCGTCCTCCCAAGAATGCGACTCTGTCAACTTCAACATCTGTGAAGTCCTGACCAATCGTTCAGCGGCACCGTTTGACTGTGGCGAAAACGGCGCAGACGTCAGATGTTGAATACCATTGGCCTCGCATAATGACTGAAATTCTGCGGACATGAATTGTGGGCCATTGTCGGAAACAATAGTCTGTGGAAGACATTCAATGCAAAAGATAGCAGATAACGCTTGGATGGTGGCAGATGACGTCGTGGAAGACATCCGGACAACAAAAGGAAAATTACTGAATGAATCGACCAGAACCAACCATCGATCATTCCAGAATGGACCAGCAAAATCGATGTGTAAGCGTTGCCAAGGGGAAGTGGCTTTCGGCCATGCAAAGAATTTCCGCGGTGGTGCGGATTGTTGTTCGGCACACGCCATTCAAGAAGAGCACATATTCGTAATCGCAGCATCGATTCCGAACCAAGTACAGTGCTGACGAGCAAGTTGTTTCGTTCTCACTATACCCCAATGTCCTCGGTGGAGAAACTGTAAGACAGAGGAATGTAACGAACGTGGGACCACGACCCTGGACTGATCATTATCAGAACGCAACAGCAAAACACCACGTCGAACAAAAAGTCTCTCCTTGTGAGCAAAAAATCGGTGAACCAACTGATCCGTGATCCGTGACTTTGACAAGGGCCATTGCGTAGCAACGAAACGCAGAACGGTAGCAAGGACAGGGTCAGCAGCTGTGGCTGTAGCTACACGACGAAAATCAATCGGAAACGATTCGACCACGTCATCGGTTTCCGCATCAATGAACATGCAAGCAAGTTCGGAAGAATCGAATGCTCTATCCTCAGCAACAGGCAAACGGGACAACGCATCGGCGTTTCCGTGCTTAGCAGTGGACCGATACAAGATATCGTAGCGGTACTGCGAGAGGAAAATAGACCAGCGAATGAATTTCTGCGCTGTACGTGGAGGTACTGGCTTGTTCGGATGAAAAAGCGATGTCAAAGGTTTGTGGTCTGTGATGATGGTAAAGTGACGACCATACAAGAAATCATGAAACTTTGTAACACCAAATACGAGAGACAATGCTTCTTTCTCGATCTGTGAATAATTTCTTTGCGCAGACGAGAGCAATTTGGACGCAAAGGCAGTAGGGCGATCATGTGATCCATCTTTGTGCGCAAGCACAGCACCGATCCCGAGATCCGATGCATCCACCATCAACAAAAGGCGTTTCTGGGGATCGAATGGCGTAAGGCAAGTATTGGAAAGCAACGCCGATTTCAACTGGCCAAAGGCGCGTTCGCATTCCGTCGTCCAGACGAACGCAACTCCTTTGCGGCGTAAGCGATGAAGCGGAGCTGAAATGGAAGAGGCGTGGCGCACATAGCGATGATAATAATTGATTTTTCCCAGCACACTCTGTAGCTGCTTCAAATTCTGCGGCGAAGGCAAGTCTTGTATGGCACGGAGGTGCTCTGGACTGGGATGTATGCCTTGGGCATTGAGTACATGTCCCAGATATGGTAAGTCACGAGCAAAAAACACATATTTGTCCTTCCGCAAGCGAAGACCATTTTGCCGTAAGACCTGAAATAATGTTCTGAGATTGGCTAAATGTCCTTCTTCCGTCTTTCCAGAGATCACAATATCGTCCAGATAGTTTGCTGCAGTAGGGACCGACGCACAAACAGTTTGCAGATATTGCTGAAACAATGCAGGGGCGGATGCACACCCGAATGGCAGTCTTTTGAATCGATACAAACCAAGATGCGTGTTAACCACCAAAACGCGCTGGGATTCTTCGTCCACCGGTATTTGCAAGTACACATCTGCTGGGTCCAACTTCGAAAAATATTTACCCCGGCACAGTTTTTCAAAAAGATCTTCCGGGCGGGGTAAAGGAAAAGTTGCAATCACTAGTTGGGGATTCACTGTTGCCTTGAAGTCCACACAAAGTCTCAATTTTCCGGAAAGTTTTGGCAAAATTACTAAGGGTGATGCCCAGAGAGAAGCCTGCACACGTTCAATCACACCTTGTGATTCCAAATCGTGTAATGTTTTTGCGACCTCATCACGCAATGCGTGGGGAACATTGCGCGCTCTGAAAAATTTTGGTTGCGCGTTTACTTTCAGTTCCAAATGTGCTTCATAGTTCTTAGCGCAACCGAGGCCCGGTGCAAAAATGTCTGCAAATTCTTCACATAGACGAGAAACACTGGCTGAAGGCACAGTCTGGTTCACTGATAGGACCTGATTGACTATAGACAAGTTAAACAATTGAAATAAATCTAAACCAAACAAGTTCACTGCAGAAGAAGAACGAAGGAGGAAAAATGACACAAGTTTTGTTTGTCCCCTGTATGTTGCAAGAAGGCTGCACTGTCCTAACACAAGGATATGCTGACCGGAATAGCTACTGAGCTTAACATTTGCGGCACGCAACGGAGGTGTGCCCAGCTGTTTGTATGTGTCGTGATTGATCAATGAAACTGCAGCACCGGTATCGCGCTGGAATGGTATCACTTAGCCGTTAATGTCCAAGTCCACAAAAAGTTTATTGTCCTGCTGACGACAAGAGCGACTGTCTCATGCAACGTGAACTGACACTGGTACAGAATCACCTGCGACTTGACGGGATTTCCGTCGATGTCGAAGCACACTTTTTGTGGGACGAACACAGTCACTGTTAGAGAAAATGGCACTGGGCGGAGTGGAATTAACTACATGAATTTCCATGGGCGAAGGTTCATGAGCCTGAGTATTCTTGGTTCGATTCCAATTCCGGCAGGAAGCAAAGGGCCTGGAATGGTTGGTAGTGTCCGATCTGAGCTTTTTCTGGCAAACACTTTGAACATGTCCTTTTGTATTACAGAAAAAGCAAATAGCCTGGCGTGATGGGCAATTCTCACGCTAATGTCTAGTAGCACACAACGGGCATGATTTCACTGCATTTGCTTGCTTGCGCGGCACACGTGGCGGAGAGCTTGGCGGCTTTGGCACGGACGGGCGCGAGGGCTGTTTACTGTTCCGTGCAGCGCGCCCGGCGGGCCGGTTAACGTGACACACGGCTGGTGAAGTTGCAAATGATTCCTGAGGAAAGTCAAGTGTGTCCTGCCGATCCAATATGTCCATCACTTGTTGAAGGGAGGGACTGACTAGTTTCAAAATCTGTTCCCGTATACGAACATCAGAAACGTTCTGTGCAATTGCATCACATACCATAGTATCTGAATAAGGGAGTCCACATTCACACTCAAAAGCACAATCCCTAGTAAGGCCTTGCAAAGTTGCAACCCACTCCCTATTAGTTTGACCTGCCGTACGTTTTGTACGAAAGAAGGTATACCTTTTGGCAACTACATTGACTGATTCTTTGAAATATGCATCTAATGCAGACAAAATTTCGTTGTAGGACAGAGTTGCTACGTCACGTCGGGGATATAATTTCACTATCACACGGTACGTCTGGACGCCTACAGATGCTAACAAAAAAGGCTGCCGCTCGTTACCTTGACTTCTGTAGGCGGCGAGATGGAATCCAAATTGGCGTGACCACTCCGTCCAGCTTTGCAGTGCCGCATCAAAAGGACGAAAAGGTGGTGCAACAGCGAGTTGCGGCTGCGGTAGCGGTGGAGCGGCGGTTGCCGCATCGGTTTGCATTGCACGTTGACCCTGGACGAGCTGTCCAAGGGCATCCAGTAAGGCCTGCGTCTGCTGATTCTGTAAGCGATAAAATTCGGACAGTACATCTGGAGATTATAGCGAAGCCATGACACAAGTAATTTAGGCAAGATCAAAACTAACGCAAAATCCTCGTCGCCAAACTGTTGTGACTTGGCAAGACAGCCAAGCCACTATGAGGTGAAGCTGAAAGGCACGCATTAAAGCTCACGCAGGCTGGCGTTAGGTCTGGAAAATGACAAGGTCTTTATAGTAGCAAAAATAGTACGTAGCTTCTGGAATACTTAACTTTAATCCATAATTGGTGAACATCTGTCTGACGGTACATGCATCACAAGATAAATAGCAAATGATAATGGCGCCTTGCTACGTCGTAGCAAATGACGTAGCTGAAGGCTATGCTAACTATCGTCTCGGCAAATGAGAGCGTAATTTGTCAGTGAACCATCGCTAGCAAGGTCGGCTGTACAACTGGGGCGAGTGCTAGGAAATCTCTCTAGACCTGCCGTGTGGCGGCGCTCGGTCTTCAATCACTGATAGTGGCGACACGCGGGTCCGACATATACTACCGGACCGCGGCCTATTTAAAGGGTACCACCTAGCAAGTGTGGTGTCTGGCGGTGACACCGCAAGTACCGTAACTGGAGCCCCACTGAGAGGCTACAGGTAGCCTTCTCAGATAAATTACGCTTTATGCTCGATCCGACAGATGGTCGTTGGTGTACATGGAATGAAACGTCTGAAAGCAAGCAGCCTCCAACACTCGTCGGAAGGGTCCAGGTCAGAGGACGCAGCGTTACTGTATGGGTACAGTTTTCGTGGCATTCGCTAGGTGACCCCGTCATCCTGATAGGCACGATGGATCAACACACGTCACGTATGCATCTAGCCTACATGTAGTTTGTTTCCCCTCGACACTACGGCATTAACCAGCAGCACAAGGCAACGTGTAGCACAGCTCGCACTGCACGTCCTTGGTTCGAAGAGCGTCAGGTTGAGTTTGCGGTACTCCCAACAGCTCTCTTAAAACGCACATTTCCTCCCTTGTCCGTATGCTAGTCATGTAGTTCTATCCGTATTATACACGAATAAAAGCTTCATAAAAATAATTCACGAACAAGTTATAAGACAAAAAGGAAAGTTGCATGGCCAGTCAGTAGGGACATCAGCTTACAAAACTTTACAAAATCGAACAAACTTAGTCCTGAGAGACAACACAATTATATGTAGATAATATCGAGGAATCCCGAAATTATTTCTGCTGATTCAATTAGACAGTATCACAACTTTTTTAGAAAAGACGAAGATGTCAAAAATGTACACAGCAGCACTTAAACCCACTACACAATGAATCGTAACTCAGCAGCTCTACCAACTACACTACACTGAAGTTCTGCAATAATTCACCCTGCGTTTCATGTTACGATATTCCGAAGGCTTTAATCGCCGATATATTATTAAAATACCACAGAAAGCAAGTGTTGACAGATGTGAAAACTACCGAAGTATCAGTTTAATAAGCCACTGCTGCAAAATACTAACACGAATTCTTTACAGACGAATGTAAAAACTGGTAGAAGCCGACCTCGGGGAAGATCAGTTTGGATTCCGTAGAAATGTTGGAACACGTGAGACAATACTGACCCTACGACTTATAATAGAAAATAGGTCAAGGAAAGACAAACCTACGTTTCTAGCATTTGTAGACTTAGAGAAAGCTTTTGACAACGTGGACTGCATACTCTCTTTCAAATTCTGAAGGTGGCAGGGCTAAAATACAGGGAGCGAAAGGCTATTTACAATTTGTAGAGAAACCAGATGGCAGTTATAAGACTCGAGGTGTATGAAAGTGAAGCAGTGGATGGGAAGGGAGTGAGACAGGGTTGTAGCCTCTCCCCGATGTTATTCAATCTGTATATTGAGCAAGCAGTAAAGGAAACAAAAGAAAAATTTTGAATAGGAATTAAAATCCACGGAGAAGAAATAAAAACTTTGAGGTTCGCCGATGACATTGTAATTCTGTCAGAGACAGCACAGGACCTGGGAGAGCAGATGAACGGAATGGACATGGTCTTCAAAGGAGGGTATAAGATGAACATCAACAAAAGCAAAACGAGGATAATGGAATGTAGTCGAATTAAATCGGGTGATCCTGCGGGAATTCGATTAGGAAATGAGACGCTTAAAGTAGTAAATGAGTATTGCTATGTGGGGAGGAAAATAACTGATGATGGTCGAAGTACAGGGGATATAAAATGTAGACTGGCAATGGCAAGGAAAGCATTTCTGAGTAAGAGAAATTTGTTAACATAAAGTATAGATTTTCGTATCAGGAAGTCGTTTTTGATAGTATTTGTATGGTGTGTAGCCATGTATGAAAGTGAAACATGGACAATAAATATTCTAGACAAGAATCCAAGTTGTGAAGAGTCTTCTTGCGATGACCTGTTTGTCTCTGAAATAATATTTGTACTATGTTCTTCGGTTTCGAACTGTTCGAAACCACTGGTACCATTTTCATGCATTGCTCGTCGATATCCCACTGCGGGACGCAGGTGATACGCCATCCTACAATATCAAACAAAATAATCTCGATACCCAGTCCGAACGGTAGTGTTCACACAGATGATAGCAACATTTACACTGCCAATTTTCTTTTATAAAGGACAACTTGTGAACAAGCCTATACCTCTGTTTACCCTGACTGGGAGACCTCACTGCCCGTGAGGCCATTTTCTAGGATGGCCTACGGATGTGTGTCTGAGAAGGACTGTGAGGATACTATTGTGGCTCTAATAAGTATACCATAAAGGCCTGAATCTACCTTGCCTAAAGTCAAAGTACCTATGAGCACACCTCTGTGTATTCTATGTCTTGCCACGTACATTGGCAAGCATTAAAATGTAAAGATTTAAAAAGCTTTAAAAAGCTGTAATTGCTTAAATATTAAAATATCTACTTAAAATTTTACTTTCACTTATCATGCACTGGTCGCAAAATCACTTTTAAACTGTCATACATTTAGGAGATGATACATTGTACATAAAATGTACACTGGTGAAATTCGTAGAACATTGGATGTTATTTTCTAAAACAGTAGAAGATAAAACGTCGTATCTAAAGCTTAAGGGGGGTAGAACGTCAAACGAGTCGACTTGGAGCAGGGGAGGCATCACAGGACGTTTTAATTTCCACTGTCTATACTACAAATGCATAAAACTTTCTCAGCATGATTAGGAATGATTCAGGATTCACACTCGCGGAACTTAAGAATTTATTTAATTTATGAAAAAGATGAGCGAGCTGTTACATTTTAAACTTAATGTTTAGGAAAAACTCAACTTTTGTAGTTAATTATCTTTTTTTACCACAGTTTTTAATATATTTCGGAAATTCTAGAGTTTCGAACATCTGTAAACATCCTCTGTATGCTGTGCAAAATTCATCGAAGAATATCTCTTACTTATGAAGAAAAGTTTACCTATAGCAACAAATGCAGCCAATGGTAAGTGAAAAAGTGATGGAATTTCACACGTAAAAAAAATTATTTTGTTATGTTTCTGAACTTCCACTGCTATGTGTATGAATCATGAATCCTGAATCCTTCCTAGTCATGAAAAAGTATAGACAGTGGAAATTAAAATGTCCTGTGGTGGCTCTCCCGCTCCAAGTCGGCCCGTTTCACTTCCTACCTCCTTAAAACGGTACAATACTATACTGAGAGCATTGAGTGCTGTTTATGTAATTGTTAGCTCTTAAATCTTAGAATTTGAAACGCGAGAACTATAGAATTAAAATAAAACTCTGAAAGTATTGAACATTTGGACCTTGAAGTTTGCTTCTTTCAGAACGTGTATTACCTTTAAAACAGGTAACATTACTCTTAATAGGCTTTTATAGCTCTATGTGTAGTGACATAATTTGTACTATTTCTTCACGGTTTTCATCAATCTCACTAGCGTCTCGCTCATCTCTGCTGATGCTGCGGCTGCAGCTGCCTCTGTCTTGGTATTGTGGACTAAGCGTCACCGCTCTATGTAGCCTTTCCCTTCTGCATTATTGCTGGAGGGCCCTTGCGATCTTGTCCGCAGCTCCATTTAATTCTTTCCATCTCTTTGGATCTCGTATCGGTTGATTTAAATCAGCCTCGAACAGTTGAGAATGCCTTCTATGTTCGTGTCTGTTATAGGTCAAAACCACGTGCTTTGGCGAGCCCAGCTGTCCACATCTACGACTATCTCCTCGGCCTGGCCTGTTAGGAAGTGGATCATTCCTCTACTTAGATCAGCATGTTTGATACTAAGTCGTTCCTTTGATATCTGGATAAAACGAGTATACTCGGCTACCCTTAGTGCTGGAATCCCATTGTTGTTGCCACTCGTTCACCCTCCATCGATGTAGGTCGTTTTTTGGGGAAATGTCAACCCCTGTTAGCTCTGCCTCATCAGTCTCAGTCAATATGCTATAACTCTGTATTTAATTCTGAGGTTGATTGGACAGTGCCAAGCACAATGCACGGGGCTTCCAAAGGCCCCTGATAGCTGTAGAAGAGCATTACGTTGTCTTCGGCAAGCAGCTGTTACACTGCTTGATAGATTTATCATGTATGGTCATGTACTTGTTCCGAAGCACGCTATCGATTCGTGTACGGCATAGTTATTATTATTATTTATTTTATGGCCTTCATTGGACCACTCTAGTCAAAAATACAAAGTTGTAAACAAGTTATTACACAGGGATACAATAACTTAATATGATATTTAGGTAATATAATTATTAGAGTCCATTCTTATATGAAAGGTGTTTTGCTCTTCTGTCTGCCCAATATTTCTTCATTCTTTCAGATATCTTATTTCTTTCTTCATCTGAGACCACTCTTCCTGTACTCCTTTTATTGATTTTCATTTGTAGTCTGGTTTGCGGGTCTTGCAGTATTCTGGTTTTCTCTGTCTTGTTTTTTAGGTCATCTACTGTAATTTGGAGTTCTTTTATATCTTCCTCAATTTCTGTGATCCATTTAATGTCGCTCTTGCTATTCCACAACTTTTGTATTATTTTTTTACTAATTCTGTTTTCTGGAGTTCTTATCAGATGTCCAAAGAATGAGATGCGTTTCTTCCTGATCGTGCTCATGACAGGTTCTATTTTCTTATATACTGTTTCTTTTGATGCTATTCTCCAACGTCCATTTATTTTATACTGTTTATTTATACATGTCCTAATTATTCTTCTTTCTATTGTTAGTATTCTGTCAATTTCTGCTGTATTAGTTGTTTTGAAGATAGTTTCAGCTGCATACGTTATTTCTGGTTGTGTTACTGTCTTATAGTGTTTTAATTTTGCATCTATAGATAGGCATCTTTTGTTGTATGTAGTTTTAGTAATGTAATTTGCGTAGTTCAGTTTTTTTATTCTATTTTATTCTATTCAGCCATTTAGATTGTATGTTATTATTTCGCCTAAATATTTAAATTTATCAACAATTTTGATTTCCTCTTCTCCTATTGTAATTTTGTTTGCAAGTGGTGGGTCAGTTAGCATAATATCCGTTTTTTTTTCAAATGATATTCTAAGGCCTACTTTCTCCGCTATTTCTTGTAGTGATTTCACGGCGTAGTAATAGGTTTTAATCATATTTACAGGCTTTCTGTATTCGATGGTATTTATTCTCGCCAATTTATGTAGTACTGTGGCTGCCTTTTCTGTGACCAGCTTTATGTGGTTTTTGAAGGTCAGTGTATCATCCAAGTGTACTAGGTTTCTAGTGATATACTTCCTTGCGATGTTGTTGTTTGTAAGACATATAGCGGGGTCTCGTTAGAGGTTTCCTTTCAGTAACATATATAAAGTCTTGCTGAGTTTATTCTCGCTGCACCATTGCTCCATATCAAGGAGAGTGTTGCTAGCCTTGTGTTCCAAGTCTGTTCTTGAAATGGCCGAGACTCCACCAACAGATCGACGGCACACCTCACTATCCACTTTGTGTTTTGGTCCTCGTCCATATGGTTAAGGAGTGGCTTTGTTGTGATGTCCCAAAGTGCAGGTCCTAAGACAGAGCCTTCTGGACATCCTTTTGTTGTTTTTTTTAATACTTTGCAGTGTCCTGTCCTCCATTGCACCACTGTATCTCGGCAGTAATCCCTTAAACGCGCAAATAACGTAGGCCACCGCATATTGCCTTACGCGCCTTGAAAATACATCAGTGTCGGAACCGCATATTTCCTGTGTGTTCCGTGGGTTAGACGCAATGCCTGATGGTGACATCGTCTATTGACTCTTTCTTTCGGAAATGTTCGTAAGTTCCCTGTGTGCTTGTGAGCGGTTGCAAAGCAGCCGTTCTTGCACTTTCCCTAACGTGTGACTTGGGTGTCAGATGGGTCCTTTCTTATCTATGGACTTTTTAATGATTAAGTACTGTCCGTTTCCGAAGCTACCGATACTTTGTGTAATATCAAGGCCTCATTTAGTATGTTCGACAGAACGGTTGTTATTTGTTAAGCGACTTCCATCAGATTGTCGAATTTCTACGCCATCTTCCCTACGACCCGGAGTTGTTAGCGCTTCGTTCACTTCGTGAACTCAGTCTGTTGCAGATATATCGGAACGTGTGTTCGTTTCCCGCGATAGCCGGTGACGATATACAGCCTAACGACGCAACGTAAGATAGGAAACTGGAGGCGAGGAACTTTCTCATCGTGCCGTTTCGTTTTGTGAACCAAGGACCCCGAGTCTGTGAAGTTGTCGCAGCAGCAGGAACAACACACACTGTTGTTACAGTTTCTCTAAAAACAACAACTGCGGCAGCTGCTCTTGCCTTCCCCCCCCCCCCCCCCCACCCACTCTACCAATCGCTTCCTGCTTCCTTCGGCGAGGCACGCAAGAGAGTTGAGAGACCTGTTTAAGGAGTTTAGAAATTCACTGAGAGGTTAGCTAAACTAACGATCCTGAACACCGTTGTGCACTGTTACTGTCGTCTAGTAGTAAACTGCATGATATGGTGCAAAAATTCGCCCGCTTTCGGACCGCTGTAGTTAGTAGTTTCCTGAATTCTGCAGTTTGCAGACTGAATATTACAGTGATCAAACGTGCATCATTGCAGCTATGCTCAGGTTCAGTCAGCGTGTTAAGCTGACAGTATGCAGAATGAGCTGCTGATTTACGACGCTTAGCTCACAAGTGTGATTTTGCCTCTGAAATATGTGGCGCGTGTTATGCAGATTCTTTAATTCGGCAGGTTATAATACACCTCTCGATCGTGAGATTAGAGCAAACGCTTTAGAAACATCGGATTCTATTTTGAGTGATGTGTTAAAAATTGCTAAGGTGTATCAAGTGACTGCCTCAGCACAAACTCTATTCGATGACTGTTTTGGTTTCGCCGTTGTTAGTAGTACTAGTCGTCGTCGTCCTCTTCGATCAACTGAAGACTCCCATTCACGGCCATCATCTGGCTCCCCCAGCTACTGAGCGTCCTGCAGTCCTACGCCGTGAGATTCAGCAGTTCATGATTCCTCACCTTCGGCGTCTCTACATGCGCAAAGACGTAAGCGTTTACTTCGCCGTGGACGTGTGCCAAAGTGAGCGGTGGCTACTGAAGAATTTTTCTCCTCGTCGAGAACCGCAGCACAAACCGTGCCGTCAAATCATGTCCAGAGTGCGGTTCTGATCATCACCGGCGTCACCGCCCATACCGTGACGTCATCTGTTTTGCTTGCCGCAAGCGACACCCCCGGGATAACAAGGCCGCCCAGCAGTGTTAGTGACGTCACACTAAGCGGCCCGTAGCCGACGCAGCAGTCCACGGACACCTCCGTACAGACGCGCCTGATGCTAACGATCTTCTGTCCGTCATACAGAAAGGAGCGAACTAATCGATAGTTCGAACCAAAGTCCAAATTATATATATTCTTGTAAACAGCATAAAGGTTCATAACGAAATACCGATTACAATACGGGCAGGAATAAGTTTAATCGATTGAGGAACTTTACCACTATTTTATAATTGTCAGAACACTATTTAGCTTTAAAACTCGCATACAGGTGGTGACAAATGCCAGCTGACAGCAGGACTTAACATTTTCAAGCTATTACACTGAAAGTAATTTATCTCAAACACTGTCATACATAGCAAAACCCTCACAACTTTCATTTACAATAAGGTAACAAGAGTTCGCTTTATCTCATAAAACACATGACTATTGTGAATTTACTCATATGTTCATGGTGACAGCTCTTTTCAAGAATTTTTACAAGTGTATCCCCAATAATGAAGAATGGAAACAAAAGATAGACATGAAATATTCTCCTTTTAACATAGACATCACTGAACACAAGATTCTGTCTTGCACTGTGATACTAAGGGACTGCTCTTTCCTTTAAGAAAAGCCTGACAATTTGAAGTTCACTCTGCTATTGAAGATACACTTCTTGAAACAATATTAAAAATGTTATGAAAGGTAAGGAAATGAAAAACAACCAAGTGCATTACATGTAAGAATGTGAGCAAAAGGCTGAGGCTCTCTTTACTTACCATTTTCAATCTCTCTACAGCTTATTTCCTTTTCCACGTAGAAATCACCAACTGCAAGTCTCATTATTGCTGTCTGTTACTAACAAAGTGCTTTTCTATTTAGAAAACCTGACAATTTGATGTTCATTCTGGTACTGAAGATAAACATTTTTCAAAGGAGTTCTAGAAGTAGGCATATATCACATAAAGTAAGAAACGTTGAACAACCAAGGCCAGCACTATTAAGCCTTCTGTGCCTTACATAGCAATGTACTGAAGTAGCAAAACATTGGATGTCAGAATATGGCATCTGTGCACTCTAAATGATGGAGTTTCCTTAGCAATCAGTGACAACAGAAACGAGCAATGTATGTTAAAACTGGTACGTCTGTTTCAATATTTTTTAAATCATCACTGACACATATCACAAAATGAAGCAACATCAACATACACACTGCTGGAGTCTCATCGTCACCATTCACCTGTACAATTTTCAGTTTCCTATGTGGGTACACATTTAGTTCTAAGATACTCACAAGTCTTAAATTCTTTTCTGATTCTAACAACTACCTACATGATATATGATACTGACATCCACATAATCGCCAGTAAAGTTCAAATCAAGCTACCAGTATCTAGTGAGTGAGTCTGAAATTTACCTTGCAGGATATATGACATATTTAGTTCTCCACAGCAGTAATAATTTATCTTGACTAAGCCATATGTGGTAACCTTAAGTGCTGTATATTTCTCTAAGGGCAATTTACCATTCTGCAATTTTAAACTTCTACATTTGTCCAAGCAAGTAATGAACTTATCCAGGAAATTATACTACATATCCCTTACTTTCTTACTCAGAAGTTTCTGAATTTTTTATTATGGGTTCAGATGCAGGCTAATGACAGGTAGCAATCAATTCATGCTAAGCAATAAAATAAGATGTTAAGGCTGTGCCAAAAAAGACTCTGTTTTGTTTCTTACAATTTTCAGGAAACTGTAGGGCACTTACATTTGGTTTAACACTTGACAGAGCATAACATCATTCATTTAAAGGGTAAAAGCAGTTTACTTATCTGGAGGTTAGTGACAGGGAGCTAGCAATGTATTTTAAGCAATATTACAAAAATGTTGTGGAATTGTGGCCATTAAGAAGTTGATTTTTGATTCTTAGTACTTTGAAGACACTGTACAGCACTTGAATTTGATTTTACACAAAACACATTTCATCAATGAGTAAAACATTTTGTGTTGGGGACTTCAAGAGTTCAGTAGGAGGTAGCAATAAAATACAGATTAAAGATATTAAATTTAAAAAATGTTTATTTCAAATTGTGGCATAGTGTTTGAAGTTTCCTCTTCTTAGAACTTTGGAGGGACTGCACAGAAGTTTCATCATTTTTCTTTTTACAAAAATTATTTAGTACTATATTTACAGTGGTCCATATAATTTTCTTACACATTTCTGATACAGCGTGCTGAGGACAAGAACTTTCACACAACAGTTCAGCAGCCATAATTATTTTCCAAATTAGTTCAGCTGCTACTGATCTTTGATTCAGCAGCTTCAGGAATTATGATGTTGCCAACAAGTAACTGTACATGACTACTGTCACAGGAAATTCACGTGGGAATTTCAAACTTCCTCTGTCCAATTGTCTAATTAAATTAAACTGTTTCTCAGTTGTCATTGACCTATCCAGTATCAAAAAATCTGTGCAGTCACTGCACTGAAGTTTCCTAATCAATGAGTGGCAACAGAAACCAGCAATGTAAGTTAAAACTGGGAGTTCAGATTCAACATTTTTTAAATCATCTTCACTGATATTGACATTAAAGGTATATTCACTATCATTCACACTGCTCTCGGTAATTTCATCACAACTATGCATCTCTACAATTCTCAGCTTCTCTTGGGGGTGAACATTGAGTTCTAAAACAGTCATGAGTCTTAACTTCTTTTCAGTTTCTAACAACTGCCTAAGTGAGATATGATATTGACATCCTGATAACTGTCTATATAGACCAAACCTTGCTTCCAGAGAATCAGTCTGGAACTTACCTGGCAGAATATATGACATGTTTAGTTCCTTGCAACAGTATTCAGTTACTTGCATTAAGCCATATGTTGTGAGTCGAAGTGCAGTGTGTGTTTCCACAGACAATTTACCATTCCCCGACTCTAAACTTCTCCATTTATCTAACCAAGTGAGAAATTTATCAAGATAACTGTAACGAATGTCTCCTGCTTTATTGGTCAGAGGCTTCTGCATTTCTTCCTTATGGTGAAGTCCCTTCAGAGGTGCTTTAACATTGACAATCCCCCACCAAGTCCTAATAAGATTTATAAATTTAGCAGTACCTTCCCAGTTTTCTACATTATGAACTGGCCCCAACTCAACCATGCTACTTTCTACATAATCACTGAATATTTGAGTCACCAGCTTAACATTTTGCCTTTCTAAAGATGAAGGCCACAAGGCTTTCACAGACAACCCATAACCATATTTTAAACGTTTTTGGCTTTCTAAGTCATGTACTTCTCTAACTGCAGCAAAACATGCATACCTAACAATATCAGAATTATCAAAATCTGGATAACAAAATGTTTGCCTGTGGTTCTTCAGATTTATCCAGTTGTTCCTTATGCACTTAAAAATATGGACAGTGTCATACAGAAAAAACATTGGTCTTTTGGCATCTGTAGGAGATGAGTATACAAAACTGGCTTGTGGTGGATTTACAAAGTATGTAACACATTTTCTGTTAATGGCATTATTATCTGTAACAAGTGAAACAACCTGAAAGCCAGCTGCTTCTATACCTACTACTAAAGTTCTTACTACATTAAACAAGCTCTCTGCATTCCGTTTTTTCACAGGCAATACATGTACAATAATTTTGAAAGGAGAAAGAATACTCTGAATCATGAATACATGTGCACTGGTTGCTATTTCAGCAGTATCCAAAGTCATTCCAGTAATATTCCCCCCTTTATAATCTACATATGGTTTTATGTGGATCTCATCTAGCATAAAGGTAACAAACAGTTCATGTGGTTCCAAACATGAAATTTCATCTTTCAAATGACTTCAAAAATTTGGGTTACTTGGGCTCACGTTTATATTACAACTAAGCTTCCTTAATGTGTTTGGATGTGGTAGAATGACAAAACCAGATGATCGCAAAAACTTGTAAGCATGTGGAGAAATTGTAAACAACACAGAACAAAGAATCAAAAACTCTGGATCAAATTTATGGTGTGCCTTGGATTGAAGATATAATGCACATTGTGACCTCAAGAATGAACCAACCTTCCTCTTACCTTCTTTCACTGGTAATGCTTCAAGAAGGGAGTGAATAACTGACATGTGTAAATCACTTTCCCTGCCACTAATATAGTCTGTACACAGCTTAATCACATTTTCTACTTCAGTTACACTGCAAACTTTCTGTGGAAGTGTGCTGGCAACAATCTCAACACCATTTACATACAATTTAACACTGAGGTTTCTACAAACTGTTAAATACACAATATCATGTGGGAGTTTTCTCAAAGTTAAGGTAGAGGAACAATATACAGTCTTCTTTCACAACTTTACTCCACTGTTGATTTAATGTAACATTCTCACTTTTTTTTTCAAAAATTCACTATAATCTTGAAAACTGTCATTTTCCCTTTGCGCAGAAGCTGTTTCTATGCTTTCAGATATAGCTTTACTTAAGGCATCTGCTTCTGGCTGTTGTCTTCTTTGACTTGGGGGCTCTCGTTGAACATCTTGTCTTGAGCTTAAATAACTGGGACAGTTTGGCAGGAAACATGGCACTGCATTTTCTTTCAGTGTTGGTTTTTCTAGAGGCAATGTCAAAGTTCGCCCTGTTTTCCAGTCAACTGCTGTGCTTTGAAGAATCAGGTCACTCTGACTGAAGTGTTCTTGACAAACCTGGAAAGGAAATGAAAGGAAAATTGTTCCATAATAATTTCAAAATTAATTAATTGTACTTAAGATATAAACATTTCGCATTAGTAAAAGTATGTTGCACATCTTTGACACAATGTCAGATAAGTACTTAACACTACCTTAAAATGTTTTGTTGGTAGTAATGCAAAAATGCTACTCATCAAACAAAATAACTTTAGGGCCAGGGCATTTGGCAGCCTGACTTGCATTTGTAACAGCTAGCCTAAATCAAATATACTGCTTACATGGTTATCTATAGTTTTACGTTAACTTACACACTTTACAGTTAATATATATTGAAACATTCTAAATCGGAACAATAAAAATCGTTTAAACAATACTTTCAATGAAAGTAAACAGTGGAGCCTTTGTAGTTATAATTTATTCTCACGAAATTAGCTTCAGTTTGTTGTTAATAATGTAACTTGTTACTACTTACCACTGAATGTTCAGAGTGAGTAAAGTTCTGCAGTCGAATAGCATGTGTCCACTTCTTCCTCAGTTCAGCATCCTTTGGAAATCTGAACACAGATATCTTTTTCCCAGTCCGGTAGTTGCCAGTACAGCCCGGTACACAGCACTTATTCACCATAGTGTAACAAACAAGTACTTTGAGGTGGTGAAAGAGATGTATCAAAACAACAACAGTTTCAGCAACTCACAGCTCGACACTCAAAAGCAATCCACTCACAGCAATATACTATCGCCATATTGGGCCGCTTGTCGTGACGTCACGGTGACGTAGGAACCCCTGTTGGTTGGCCTTGTTTTCTCGGAGGTGTCGCCGCAAGCGAGTGTCTGCCGCGGCCGGCGGGCGTCAACATGGGCCGATGGTACGTTGCACACTGCCAGGGATGCAGAGTATCGTGCTGCAACTGGAAGTGGACTGGGTGAAGGCGGACTTCCAGCTGGACACCTGCGCGGCTGTATCCCAAATGAATGGCGATACTGGCGCATTGGCTGCCCACCGATGCGTGCACCGTGGCGCAAAATGGGACGGACAACGGCAGGTCAATCCCCCTGCAGGGTCAAATGATTGTCCACACTACACACAACAAAAGCAAAACGAGGATAATGGAATGTAGTCGAATGACTCTGAGCACTATAGGACTTAACATCTGAGGTCATCAGTCCGCTAGAGCTCAGAACCACTTAAACCTAACTAATCTAAGGACATCACACACATCCATGCCCGAGGCATGATTCGAACCTGCGACCGTAGCGGTCGCGATGTTTCAGCCTGAAGCGCCTAGAATGTAGCCGAATTAAGTCGGGTGATGATGAGGGAATTAGATTAGGAAATGAGACACTTAAAGTAGTAAGGGAGTTTTGCTATTTGGGGAGCAAAATAACATGATGGTCGAAGTAGAGAAGATATAAAATGTAGACTGGCAATGGCAAGGAAAGCGTTTCTGAAGAAGAGAAATTTGTTAACATCGGGTATAGATTTAAGTGTTAGGAAGTCGTTTCTGAAAGTATTTGTATGGAGTGTAGGCATGTATGGAAGTGAAACATGGACGATAAATAGTTTGGATAAGAAGAGAATAGAAGCTTTCGAAATGTGGTGTTACAGAAGAATGCTGTAGATTAGATGGGTAGATCACTTAACTAATGAGGAGGTATTGAATAGAATTGGGGAGAAGAGGAGTTTGTGGCACAACTTGACAAGTAGAAGGGACCGGTTGGTAGGACATGTTCTGAGGCATCAAGGGGTCACAAATTTAGCATTGGAGGGCAGTGAGGGAGACCAAGAGATGAATACACTAAACAGATTCAGAAGGATGTAGGTTGCAGTAGGTACCGGGAGATGAAGGACCTTGCACAGGATAGAGTAGCATGGAGAGCTGCATCAAACCAGTCTCAGGACTGAAGACCACAACAACAACAACATACAACAACGTAGCGCGGCAACTAGTCTTGCTAGTACTTAATTCTTAGACGATTATTAACATTTTTGGTGTTCACGCTTTCGCGCTTTTTGGTTTCCAAATTCAGGATCAAGTCAATCTAACTTAAAACGCTATTCCGCTCGCAGGACTGAATGCATTGCGTGAAAATTTCAAACATTGCCTTGAACCTGCTTTAGCTTGTGCTCCGAATTTTCGGGCATACATCTCTTTGAAGTATTCGGCAACGCCTAAGTTTTGTAGAGCCCATCGAGAACCGTTTGCCAAGCGCGAACAAGTTAAGGCAGAACTAGAGAGATTGCAGAACCTTATCTACGCAGTGGACGATGCGTATGTTTATTATACAAAAGTCTAATGGATCACTGCGGATGTGCGGTGATTTTAAGTCTACCATTAATACCTAAGCAAATGCTGATTTTTACCTAATCCGTGGGCAAGAGTAATTGATAGCTAAATTGGCTGGAGACCAGTAATTTTCAAAAGTTGATCTCACTGATTCATATTTTCCGTTATCCGTTGATGAGCCCATGAAAGAGCTTCTTGTAATTTATACCCCATTTGGCATTTACAGAGGTAATAGATTACCATTTGGGGTCCCTAGTGCTCCCACAATTTTTCAGCAGTATCTAGAACAGCTCGTCCAGAGCATTCCAAATTGTGTCAATTATCTGGATGATTTGTTAGTTACGGGGGCCACACATTAGCAGCACCCAGCCGGTTTACGACTGTTGTTTCGGCAGCTACAAGCCAGTTTCCCACGTGTCGTCTCACCAAGTGTAGTTTCTTGCACCCGAGAGTCAAGTAAAGGCTGGCGTACATCTACACGAGACCTTGTGACCACCATTACTAATTCACTGCTGCCTAAAAATCTTAAGGAACTGCACATGTTTTCTCGGCTAAGTCAATTACTGTGAAAAGTTCGTTCTAAATGTGGTTCGTATTTCCCACCAGCTTAACCAGTTACGAAAAGAGGATGTCCCTTTTGTGTGGTCAGACGCATGCCAACGGGCTTTTGTGCAACTTAAAAAAGTGTCTTAGGTCAGTCCCTTGTTTGATAACGTTTGAGCGGGGCAAATGGTTAACGCTGGCCACAGATGCGTCCGATTGTGGTGTCGGTGTCGGTGTCATCCTGTCACATACACTCCTGGAAATTGAAAGAAGAACACCGTGAATTCATTGTCCCAGGAAGGGGAAACTTTATTGACACATTCCTGGGGTCAGATACATCACATGATCACACTGACAGAACCACAGGCACATAGACACAGGCAACAGAGCATGCACAATGTCGGCACTAGTACAGTGTATATCCACCTTTCGCAGCAATGCAGGCTGCTATTCTCCCATGGAGACGATCGTAGAGATGCTGGATGTAGTCCTGTGGAACGGCTTGCCATGCCATTTCCACCTGGCGCCTCAGTTGGACCAGCGTTCGTGCTGGACGTGCAGACCGCGTGAGACGACGCTTCATCCAGTCCCAAACATGCTCAATGGGGGACAGATCCGGAGATCTTGCTGGCCAGGGTAGTTGACTTACACCTTCTAGAGCACGTTGGGTGGCACGGGATACATGCGGACGTGCATTGTCCTGTTGGAACAGCAAGTTCCCTTGCCGGTCTAGGAATGGTAGAACGATGGGTTCGATGACGGTTTGGATGTACCGTGCACTATTCAGTGTCCCCTCGACGATCACCAGTGGTGTACGGCCAGTGTAGGAGATCGCTCCCCACACCATGATGCCGGGTGTTGGCCCTGTGTGCCTCGGTCGTATGCAGTCCTGATTGTGGCGCTCACCTGCACGGCGCCAAACACGCATACGACCATCATTGGCACCAAGGCAGAAGCGACTCTCATCGCTGAAGACGACACGTCTCCATTCGTCCCTCCATTCACGCCTGTCGCGACACCACTGGAGGCGGGCTGCACGATGTTGGGGCGTGAGCGGAAGACGGCCTAACGGTGTGCGGGACTGTAGCCCAGCTTCATGGAGACGGTTGCGAATGGTCCTCGCCGATACCCCAGGAGCAACAGTGTCCCTAATTTGCTGGGAAGTGGCGGTGCGGTCCCCTACGGCACTGCGTAGGATCCTACGGTCTTGGCGTGCATCCGTGCGTCGCTGCGGTCCGGTCCCAGGTCGACGGGCACGTGCACCTTCCGCCGACCACAACATCGATGTACTGTGGAGACCTCACGCCCCACGTGTTGAGCAATTCGGCGGTACGTCCACCCGGCCTCCCGCATGCCCACTATACGCCCTCGCTCAAAGTCCGTCAACTGCACCTACGGTTCACGTCCACGCTGTCGCGGCATGCTACCAGTGTTAAAGACTGCGATGGAGCTCCGTATGCCACGGCAAACTGGCTGACACTGACGGCGGCGGTGCACAAATGCTGCGCAGCTAGCGCCATTCGACGGCCAACACCGCGGTTCCTGGTGTGTCCGCTGTGCCGTGCGTGTGATCATTGCTTGTACAGCCCTCTCGCAGTGTCCGGAGCAAGTATGGTGGGTCTGACACACCGGTGTCAATGTGTTCTTTTTTCCATTTCCAGGAGTGTATATCTGCCGAGAGCACGGAACAACCAATCGTTTTTGTATTTAAGATGTTGGACTCAGCACAGCAAAATTATTCGCAGTGTAGTGGCACCACCGTTTAGGATATGGAAAGTTAGTTCTGTGCAGTATACTGAGCACAAGTTCAGCCAGGTGCGGGCCAGATTGCAGTGAGTCACGCATACCAACAGTTGCGAAGTAGAATAGAGGCCAAAGGGCCGTCAAATTGCTGAAAGAGTATCCATAGCAGTTTTGTGTGTCACACATCACAGGCAGAAGGGGTCCACTGACCAACCTAGTGTGTTACGGGTATGTGACGGGGAGCGGGGCTTATGGCAAAACAGAGGTGCACAGCTGCATATGAATAGGTGCGGGTTTCTAACGAGATTGTTTCAAGTGTGGCAGCTCTCTTGGACGGTTTGGCGTGTCACACCACCAGCTACACGCAACAGCAGATGGGGCGCCAGCGTTCCAATCCACGGCGGGTCGCTGGTTCGACGCTCTGAGGTCGACATGGGGTCAATAGCCAGCCAGCGGCTCGCTACTGCGGGCAGTCGTCCTGGCTTCCAACACATGGCAGAGGCATCCCGAGGCGAGGGCGACAGGTTCGGATGCCTGATCACAGGCGCTCGTTGTCGCCACGATCTCAGTCACTCCGGCGAGAAGCACGCAGCTGGCTGACTGCGGCTCACACCAAGCGGTGCTGAGTTGGCAGAGAGGCTGAGGTGGCTCCAGAGGGTCGTCCAAAAACTGCTTTCTCTACCCCTGGAGGCCATTACCAGTACATTAGAATGCCATTCGGTTTGAAAAACGCTCCCACAAAGTTTCAGAGGTTGCTAGACAGTGTCTTGATGGGTTGGAAACCGTGGCAGTGTCTGGTGTATTTGGATGACATTATAGTGTTTTCAAGTAGTATGGAGCAACATAGGCAACGGTTAAGAGAAATCTTTATGAGATTAAAAGTAGCTCTTGACGTTGAGCCTGTAGAAGTGTCATTTTGCATTAGAAGAAGTAAAAAAAAATGGCTCTGAGCACTATGGGACCCAACTGCTGAGGTCATCAGTCCCCTAGAACTTAGAACTAGTTAAACCTAACTAACCTAAGGACATCACACACATCCATGCCCGAGGCAGGATTCGAACCTGCGACCGGAGCGGTCTCGCGGTTCCAGACTGCAGCGCCAGAACCGCGCGGCCACTTCGGCCGGCTAGAAGAAGTAAAATATTTCGGTCATATTATCAGTAAGGACCGAGTGCAAACAGATCCGAGGTTGGTACAGGCTGTATGGGATCTTCAGGAAACGAAAACGGTTAAGGAAGTGCTGTCATTCATCGGAATTTGCAATTTCTATCGAAAGTTCGTGAAGGGTTTTGCAGATTTAGCTCAGCCGTTGATGGAATTGTTACGGAAGGGCGTGAAATATGAGTGGACAGAAGAGTGTCAGAAAGCATTTGACAAAATGAAGGAGTGTTAACATCAAGTCCGGTTATTTTATTTCCAGATTTTAAAAAGGAGTTTATACTAACATGAGATGCATCGAATCAAGCATTAGGGTGTGTTCTCATTCAGGAAATTGATGGGAAAGAACATCCTGTAGCCTCTGCATCTAGGCAGTTGAATGCAGCAAAGAGAAATTACTCAACAACTGAGAGGGAGATGCTTGGTGTTATCTATGGAATCCCATATTTTAAATGTTATTTGTATGCGAGAAAATGTTGGGTAGTAACAGATCATGATGCAGTGAATTGGTTGTTGGGGTTGAAGGATCCGTTAACTATACTCGCTAGGTGGGATGTGAGTGAATTCGTCTACGAGGTGGTGCACAAGCCTGGGAAGAAGCACGGTAATGCAGATACACTAAGTAGGAAGGTGGCAAAAGTAGAAGTCATAGGTTATGGCCTACCAGTATGGCAAGAACTACAGGACGCGGAAAACGATTATAAATTTGAAACAGCCACAATTTAATATGTACGATGGTCTTCTGTGCAGGGAAACGAAGTTAGGGCCAAGGGTAATAGTGCCAGCGAAGTTGAGGGATCAGCTTTTAAAGGAAGCACATGATCACATGTTATCTGGTCATGGAGGGTGTAGAGCGACGAATAGGAGAGTGGCGGAGACGTATTGGTGGAGAGGTAGGAAAGCAGATGTGGGGCAGTATGTCAAGAATTGTATACCATGTGCGCAGAGAGCAGATTTGAGTCGGAAACAGATATAGCTACAACGCTTGCCGGAAGCAACACGTCCATTTTCTATGTTGGGCATTGATGTCATGGGACCTTTTATGCGAACATCATCAGGGAACAGATTCGTTCTCACAATAATAGACCATTTTTCGAGGTATGTGGAGACGGTGGCTATGCCAAATCAACAGGCAGCAATGGTCGCGCAAGCGTTAGTAATCAATTGGATTTTTAAGTTTGATGTACCGGAGACAATAATTACTGACCAAGGGACCAACTTCATGTCGGATTTAATGAAGGAACTGTGTAAATTGTTGAACGTAAAGAAACTGAGGATGAGCGCTTTGCATCCACAGGCGAACAGAAGGACAGAATGGTTACACAGAACAATCAAGAAGATGCTGAGTTTTTACGTGAATTCTCATCACCATCAGTGGGACGAGTATTTGAAGCATATTGTATGTGCGTACAATACAAAATTCCATACAAATTCCGGTTTGTCTCCATATGAGGTAGTGTGCAGGTGCAAAATGCCGTCACAGTTTGATTTGGTGAGGCTACAGAAAGGAAGAACTGCTGAATCTGTACGTCAATTCTAAATGGGTACAAAAGGCGAATACAAAGGCTTTGGAAAGGCAGGAAGGCGCAGTAAAGTGGAAAGGAAGTTTACCACAGTGTAGAGTGAGGCAATGAGTAATGCTGTCCAGCCCCTAAACGCAAAAAGGGTAAAACGAAGACGTTCCTCATGAGGTATCAAGGGCCATACCAAGTTGTTGAAACCGCATCCCCCGTTAATGTTGAGTTTCTGCTGCCAAGTAGAACAACGATAGTACACATTCGGCGGTTACGGCCATTTAAGGGTTGCCCGGATGTGATTCCAGGCGTGTCACAGAAAGAAAAGACGATGAAAGAGAGAGTGAAGAGAGGTGCTAAGCACAGAGAAAACCAGGAAGGTAGAGTACAGCATGAAGTACTGTATGCTTTGCAATCCAGAATCTAGTAGAGTATTTGTAGTTTTTTTTTTTTTCGTGTACATGCACGCCTCGCGGAAGGCTCCTAGGACTGGCGGTAGAGTGGGGTTAACGTTCGAATGTGGATCCGCCGCGAGTTATATGGAGAGCGGTGTTCAGGTGCGGATCCACAATACGCCGCGCACGGGGTACTGTTTGAAGGTGGAGCCGCCTCGCGCAAGGAAGGAAGCTGTATTCGAATGCAGATCCACAGTATACAATACCCGAGTTAGAGCTCGAGTGTGGATCTGCTGCGTACTATATATCCGGAGCTATGTCCGGGGGGCGGATCCACCACACGCAGCTGCAGCCTTCGCGATAGGGTTCGCAGGTGGACCAGTACACAGACATACAGAAAACAGAGCAAGCACTCTCCGAATGTGGAGGTGACTGGATAGGCGTGGTTACATTAACAGGCAATTTTAGAACACAGAACGATATGTTATGTCGCGGTCTCACGATCAATCTGACATAAAATCGAAAGAAACGCGAAAACTGATTAGCGCATACGTATAAACTGACCTACTATAAACCGAGATGCGGTGAAAGTGAGGACGTGCTTGCTTATCTTCTGGTTCACAGGGAGCAATTTGTACATGGAGTCAAGTATGCGGCAACAAGAGGAATGTAGGAAAACGATGACCTCGAAGCGAGCGGAATAAGGAAGGTAGTCAATTTCTTCTCGTTGAGTTCGTATTATAGTGTATGTCTACTGAGGTAGCAGTGATACACGCGAGTTGAATACTGTATTTAATGCTTTTCAGGAGGACAGAGAATCATTCACGTCTAAACTTACTCACATCTGTGTTAAACGATAACAGAGAGTGTACGGGATGATCGATTGAGATAGAGCTGTAACTAGGTGCGATTTAAACGTTGACTGATTTATTCTAGAGAAGGACAAGTTGATGAAGTTCAATTTTTTTTTCCAGTGTTCTATCTGGAGGCTTTAGTCACGTGATATAGCCTGCGTTCTAGCCATATGCAGCTACAGTGCTTTACACATGATAGATTGGATGATTTACGTAAATATGTGTCCAACTACGTTGTGTATAAATATCACTCCGTTCTTGTTCTTCTTAACTGTATGCTATTAAATTAAGGCACTTTGAGATCTTTTACTATAGATCGATATGGTGTGCTAAGCTCCAATACTTAGATACATCTCGATAAATGTGGTGCACTTGGAGGGGTTAGGCCTAGGAAAGCTCTATTCAGAGAAGAGAGGTGAAGTGTAGCTATCTTCCTCTGCTCGGTTGAGCATTAATTGGGTAGCGACGTTGCGGGGTAGAGTGGTCAATGCCGAAGTGAGGATGGTCTTTTAGCGTAAGAGGGCGGGATTGCTCTGTGACCGCCATAGGCAGAGAGATTAATCGAGTACTATGCTCGAGGTCTTAGAAATATGTATATCGTTGTCTGCTCTACTTTGATCGTTTTTATGTGTTCGAGAATTAAGTGTGAATGGACGTACTGAGCAGTCATCTATCAATGCTCGCAATGATACTTGCAAAGTAGAGGAGGTATGGTTTAGCTATGACATTGAAATTAGGAAAACATGCTGTCTCATGACTGGCCAGTGTGCTTTATTACGAGGACAAGGTGCGCGTCGGAATATGGTTATCATTGGTTTGTGTTTAAGTATATAATATTAAATGCCCTATCCTCAGTGAGAGGGATGTGTATGTCGGTAAAAGTATTTGCTTATTTGACTACATGTATGCGTAATTTAGTACATTTAAGTGTTCACCGAATATGAAAAAGGAATTATTATGTTCTATTGAGCTGGGTTGTATGTGGGGGCGTAAATGCTTGTTCAAAATTATTATAACAGGGTGGGTGGCATATAAGTAGAACAAGTTCTGTGAAAGCGTGTGTAGAAGGGGTGAGCGAGTGGATGACACGACTCGTCTACGACTGTATCATTAGGACATGTAAATAAATGTGGGATAATCTAAATTGAGGTCATTTTTTTCTTTTTAATCATATGTATGACTTCTGCTTGGAGTTATGTTTGTGTATTTGTTCTAAATGAATACTCATATTTGCTTAGAAAGTGAGTTTTGACAGAATTGTCAGCGCAGCGTGAATGACGACGGGTTCGCTGGCTGGGGGAGACACTGTTTACATGTCGAGTTGGAGATGCAGGGGAGGATAGAGATCTGCGCTATTCAGGAATCCATCTGTGCAGTGTATGTCGTTAGACAATAGCTGGAGAGCAGGTATAGAGAGAGAGCCCACTACGGCATGCTGGTCCTGGGGCTTAGTTCAAAATGGTTCTGAGCACTATGGGACTCAACATCTTAGGTCATAAGTCCCCTAGAACTTAGAACTACTTAAACCTAACTAACCTAAGGACATCACACACACCCATGCCCGAGGCAGGATTCGAACCTGCGACCGCAGCAGTCCCGCGGTTCCGGACTGCAGTGCCAGAACCGCTAGACCACCGCGGCCGGCTGGGGCTTAGTGGACGGCTGTTTAGATGGACAGATATGTGGCTTTGACATGCCGCCAGTGGCGCTTGCATTTCAGGCGAATGGTCAAAACAAGGTCCTGTTGCAGTAACTGAGGTCATTCTGCTTGTAGACAGGCTGCAGAAGGTAATTGATATGTCTTTCTCCGACTTAAACTGCATACATCAGATGGGCAAAGATCTCGAAATGGGATCAGCTGAACGATGTGTAGGCTGTGACTAAAGCCAAGTTGTAATTTTAATGTAGCATGCAGGTTCGGGAAAGGTGACACGTTTTGCACTGGGTGCAGCCGTCTTGAATAATGGTAATTGCGTAATCAGCTGACTTGATGGTTCAAATGGTTCAAATGGCTCTGAGCACTATGGGACTCAACATCTTAGGTCATAAGTCCCCTAGAACTTAGAACTACTTAAACCTAACTAACCTAAGGACATCACACACACCCATGCCCGAGGCAGGATTCGAACCTGCGACCGTAGCAGTCCCGCGGTTCTGGACTGCAGCGCCAGAACCGCTAGACCACCGCGGCCGGCAACTGACTTGATGACAGGGCGCTCTGGTGGTTGTCATAGGAGCTAAACACAGTTGAACTTGGAGCCATTTTTGTTAGGTAACATGATATAAATAATGATAAATAATATATCATAAAAAATAATAATAAATGATCATAAATAATAATAAATAACTGGAGCAGCTGTCCGAATGCAGAGACCTGTTGTAGTGTATGGATCTGTAAGAGCGAACTTTGATGTCCTCTAGATGACCGAATAGCGAAGTAATAGTATGTGTTGGGCAGCTTTGGTGATCAAGTCAGAATTTGAGAAGATGATTGATTTGGGTTGGAGTGTTATTAGATGGGATGTAGATTGTTCCATTGACTACTTCTGCACATTTGCTTCCTTTATTTAGCTGAGTGAAGATCGATTGTGGTGTGTTGGATACATGCTTGTCTGTTCTCTAGACCTGGGACAGGCCTTAATTGATGTGTAAATTATAGCCAAGATCTCGAAAATGTTACATGACTGAGACCGGTATTCGAGAGTGGAAATATCATTTTGCGTATGTTTCTTTCTAGTTAGTCAGTGGTTTACAGCATGCTGCACATAGATAAAGTTCGGCGTTTGTAGAGAATTAATTTGAAGTCTATATCTTGGGAATTATTATGAACTAGTGATCGGTAGGGTGTAGGCTAGTGCATGATATTGAGAAGTACAGCTGAAATGGTGTAATATTATGGAGAAAGTACATGTGTTCTTGCAGTCTATGAGTCTGAGGATGTTTGTAGAAAAGCGAACAGATAAGGAAGGAGAGACAGTAAGGCGTTTGTGCTGAGGGGGGGACGATAACGAATTTGTAGAAAGAGTTCTGAGGGTGACTTAGGTCCGCTGATGTAAGAGGGAAAATTAGCTCTGAGTGTCGGGTCTGTAGAGAGAACAGTTTGACGGTGCTTTCCTAGAATTGGGGAGCATTGCTGTATATAGACGCTGTAGGATAGGATATTTTTTTCGCATGCTGTAGAGACATACTGGATAAGTGCACTGTTTCGTGTCAAATGTGTATATACTGTATTGTGAAGTTAATGTGGTTTACATTGTGTAGCGATTGTATATACTGCACTGTAAAGTTAATATTGATTATGTTATGTGACGAGTAGAGAGGAAGTCGTAAGGACGGTAGAGATATTTCCAGAGTGACAGCGGTCAAGAGAGTGTATTTCCGATACTTAGCTCATTGTGGAATGTCAATCAAATGAGACCGCGATCGTAAGATTTAACTGTATAAGTATAATGAGATCAACGACTTCGGTATTCGAGAGTGCGAATATAATTTTTTGGTCTGTTTGTTTCTAGTTATTCAGTGGTTTAAAGGATGCTGTACTTAGAAAAAAATTGGTGTGTTCTTGTAGTCTATGAGTCTGGATAAGTTTGTAGAAAAAAAGCGAGCAGGCAAGGAAGAAGAAGAGAGAGTAACGCATTTGTGTTGAGGGGAAGCGATCGCCGAATTTGAGGAACAGTTCTGAGAGGGACTTCCGCCCGTTGATGCGGAAGGGCTGATTACCGCTGAGTGTGGCGTGTGTAGGAAGAAAGAGCAGGTTCACAGTGCTTCCTTAGGAATTGAGGGAATTGGGGAATGTAGTGTGGCTTACGTTGTGTAGGGTTTGTATATAATGGATTGTAAAGTTACTATTGCTTATGTTATGGGATGAGTAGAGAGGATGACCGTGTGTGTGTGTGTGTGTGTGTGTGTGTGTGTGTGTGTGTGTGTGTGTTTGTAGATTGAGGGGGGCTGTGGAGGTAATTTAGCGATCTCTGTAAAAGGAAGCACAGGAAGCCTCAGAAAGAAAAGCAGGATGGTACTTCGATAACGGGTCCTTAGGAAATTACGCCAGTAAATTTGATAAGGATGAATAAGAATGATTAATCGGTTGTGCTGGGATATAGGAGGGTTCAGAACATTTAGAACATTTGCGTATGTTGAGAGCTGGAAAGGTAGGAGGTGGGGAACGCATTCAGTATTATTTTGGTGAACAAGTTCTGTTAGGGTAAGAATTTGAATTTACAAATAAGCTGAGAAAACACGAAAGCGAGCGTTAACTATTTTTTGGAGCACTATACAATTTCGGAGAGGTTGACTGGGCTCTTATTTCCTTTTTTGTTTTTTAATTTTCAAATAATCGTTTCAGATTGTGAGGGGAGAGAAGCGCTGGGATGTGTGCGGACGGTGTGTGTGTGAACTCTCTCTCGGCTGTTCTGACAACAGACGTGAAGATGGAGATGTGTCGCATATAGGCCGGCAAGCAAATGAAATGCGGCCTTAACATGTGTGTTGGACCGTACTGGGTTAGGACGGTGTCAGACGGCTCGCGTGGCCTGGCTTCGATAGTCATGTTCGGCGTGTAGGTGATTTGAATTTCTATGGAGTTAGGTGTAAATACGGCTCTCATCAAGTCATGTTTGAAGGGTCGAACAGATGCCTTTGAGCGAATTGAGAGCTGTCGGACGTGTGACATAGTGTGGGACAGGTTGATTGTGCGCGTCTGTTGAGTTACTTTGCTATGCGTTATTTGGAGAGATTACGAGTACTGATGGTGTTTACAGTTATGTGCACTGCATTATTTAGGAGCAGTTTGATATTGTGCACTGACATTAGGAGCTGTTTGCGTGTCTTCCGACTGTGCAACATGACACCAGGTATATCAGGGCGGGTGTTTTTTGTATCAGAGTGATAGGTATACTCGATGGGTAAATAAAATGTACGTTAAGTATTTGTGGGACGGTATAGAATATGAGAGAGTTCGAGTTGGTTGTTATTTTTTCTACTTGGAGGGTTTGTTAGATCGAATTGCTGAGGCGAGTAGCTACGAGAGCGAGAGGGATGTGATTGCAGCATATCTCCGTCTCTCAGCGGTTAACTAAAGATGGGGCGAGCAATGTTCTCGGCTTAGGTACTGGGGGTGTGCTCTTGGCCATGTGCTAGACCGTGTGGATTGAACAACGGTATTAGGGCCACAGTTTAGCTAGAATATTTATAGAGGAGTATGTCCGACGCGAGTATAAAGGTACAGACTGTGATGTGGGCGGTCTCGCGCTCGTGGTGTGTGAGAGAGGCAAAGCAGACGATTTTGAGTCATCACAGGTGACTTAGGTTAGTGGCTTCATTTGCCACAATTTTCTTGTGTTTGGTAGCGAAACACGAACTGACCATCAGAATTGAAGCTTGGCTTATTTGTATAGACAGAATGTGATATAAGTTAATGTAGGTTGGTGCACGTTAGTAAACGGAAGCAAGCATTAGTACATGTTAGCCAATGAACATGGGTCGGTAAAAGGACGTGGTGGTCGGTAGGGAATTTAACTATTCCATTTCAAGTCCAGGTGGGTGTGGCAGTGGCGAAAATTGATTCCAAGTCTAGGTGGACATGGCAGTTTTCCGCATCACAGTGGTTAATTAATTGATCAGATTAATTAAATAGTCATGCGGACTTTGTTACATTCACTTTCAGAGGTACTAAGCTAGGTGCGCGCGATGGCTCATGTGTACGGACGTGTGTTTTTGACAACATCCTGGATTAGATAATCGAAGCATGTGGGCTGAATAATGAGAATCAGGTGATCAGTTAAATTAGTGAGAGCGTTCTTTGTCCGACAGAGCCACGTGGTCGATCGCGCGTTGTGACATCAAGTAAGTTTCCAACTCGGTAGAAAAAACATTCCAGTTCGAGTGTGTCGGTTCCTGTCTATCGGTCTTGAATTGCAAAGTTTATGGGGATGAGGGCGTCCTTTGTGCTCCATCACACGTGCTGGTGGGGCGGTATGTGGCGTAAGGGTGGTTTGGACAGAGCAAGCGGGTCGGTTCCTGTCCGTCGGTGCTGATAATTTGCGAACTTTAGGACCGATATGGCTTTTAGCGTGTCACGTGATAGAACTTTCCAAACATCTTGGGCGGTTGTGTGAGGTAGGTATCGGCAGGTTCGGACCTGTTCAGAAAAATAAATTTGGGGTGGAACGTGTCCTTTGTCCAGCACGTGCTCGACAGGTTCCATCCTGTCCAGCATTAAGTGCTCGCGGGTGCGGAAAGATGTTTATGTAGCCGGACTCTGAAGCGAGCGCGGCTGACCGTTTGTGGCTGGACCCTGAGGCGCCGCTCGCTGGGAGTGGGGGTGTGCGGGCACCGCTGGTCACTTGACGTCAGCCGGCCAGGGAGCTGCCGATGGAGCGGGCTCAGCCGGCCGCGCGTACATCAGTTGCGCTCTGGAGTTTCGCTGTGTGAGCGTGGAGAAGTCAGTTGGGACACACCTGCATGACCGTAATGTCTGAAATAAAGAGTCATTTTCCCACCTTGTGACTTAGCGTAGTACAAGTGATGAGATTTTAATAATGTATGTCCGGGTGCTGATTTAGAAATACGTGTCCAGATTTGACTGTCCAGCAAAGCAGGTTGCGACTGGCCTATCGACGGGTGTGACGTCAGGCAGATTCCCCTCTCGAGCAAACAATTTTGGCGGGAAACGTGCAGAGGCGACGACTACACGTGGTGAGCGGACAAGGGACCGCTGTGACATCAAACTCGGCAAGTTCCAGCGTGTCCAGCGAAAACATGTTTACGACGTGGGAGCGATCGCTGGCCACGCCCCCAGCGTACCACCAGTCCAGCGAGAGTGGCCGGCCGCCTCAGTGACTGGCGTTGGCAGTGTCTCCGAGCGCTGGCCAGGAGGTGGCGAGGATTTGAACTAATTCAGTTGGAGCGCAGACGTCGTGGTGACTGCACTGCAATATCAAAGATGTGTGTGCTGACTGTGTTGGAGAACAAGTGATGACCGTACTGCTTCAACTAAAGTCTTCAGTCCCTTCCCCCTGGAAAATGAAAGGATGTGACTTACGTTACTATAAGTGCAATTTATTATTTGACGCGATTATGATACGCTACCGCCCCCAGGGGCTCAGCATTCATTTGATGGGTACGGGCTTGGCGACCCCGGGGTTCCTGAGCTGGGGACTGGTCAGCGCCGCCAGTCCCCTGTCACCGTACGCTCAGAGCATACTTCAGCGACCACCGTGCGGCGCGGCGGTGGAACGTTGTGTGTCTCAGGGAATGGGGATCTTGGCTTGACCGACCGGATCGCGAGGATGGAATAAACCTCCATAAAAAAACCTCAATCTCAAGGTGTGCTGCGCGCCGATGAGATGCATGGCTGTTGAGGTGGAACAGTCGATAGCGGGCAACCTCTGGGGAACCTGCCGCACCTCAGTTGTATAAGGCTTACCTAGGCATGCGGGGCTCTGTCTAGGTGGACTTCTAGTTCCCTAGCTG